>NC_058373.1:46910000-47210000 GCF_018350175.1 Felis catus | reverse complement strand
ATTGTGGGAATTAACTGAGGAATTTCAGAGGTGCATGGCACATAATAGACACTTTCAAATACCCCTGAATGAAAGCAACCCAAGGGAGCAGCAAATAAAAAATGAGAACTTGCACATGTATTATTTCTTCACTGGCACACATTTAATAGGCTTGACAATGTGTCTGATTGCTGAAATCTAAGCCATACGAGCGACGTGCCATTGCTGAGATCACAGTGGGAAGACAAATGGGTGGTGGTGGTGGTGGGGCCGGGGGTGGGGGGGTGGGGGGGGCGGTGGTTGCAGACAGTGTGACCAGGGAAAGATAGTAGAGTCAGTACAGAAAGACAAGGACTCTGGCCAGTGTTGACTGCCAGGGAGGGGATACAAAGAAGCTGTGCCACACTTGAGTTTGACCAGGAAAGAACAAGAGAGTTCAATGGCAAGCTAGTGATGAGCTCAAGAGGGTAACAAATGGGAGTCCCTGCCGTCAGTGGTAGGCATTGCAGGAATGGAGAGGATCCCCTGCCCCTCCCTACCAACCACCCACATCCATACCAAAATGTGGGCTCTATCAACCCCTTCACATCTCTCTACTCAACCTTTGTTTGGATCCTGATCCAAACCAACTAACTACAGAAAGCTATCAGACACTTGGGGAAATTTGAACACAGGCTGGACACTTGATGCTATTAAAATAATGGTTTATGTTTTTAGATGTGATACTGTGGTGCTTTTTCTAACAGTCCTTGTCTTTTAGAGATACATAGTGAAGTGTTTATCGAGGGAATGATACAATGTCTGGAATTAGCTAGTGTAATCCCGTGGTGGGGAGCAGGAGTAGCATGGAGTAAGGAGGTTTAGATGAAACAAGGTTGGCTTGAGTTGACAGCTGTTATGTGGGGTTGCATTATGCTCTCTGCTTTTGTGATGTTTGAAATTTTTCATAATAAAAAGTGGAAAGAAAGGAGAAAGACTGGAAGGCAGGAAGGGAGGGAGGGAGTGAAGGAAAGAAGGAAAAAGATTTTGCTCAAGTGTCCCTTCTGAGAGATCTTCCCTGATCCCCACATTGGCAGGGGGAGAGCAGGCTGTTTTCTGCTCAGCTGGAGCAGTGAGGCTCATGAGACAGGAGAGACACCCTAGGAACATCCCTAGCTCAGGGACCAGCTACAGCATGGAGAGAGACAGCAGGACGGGCTGACGATGGAGGAACATGGCTCTGGAGGTACACATGACATTGGGTGGTGAAGGATCATAGAACCAGGAGGGAGGTATTAGAAGGGAGAATATTAAAAGCTGTCAAGGAGGAAGCAATGTGAGCCAACTTCCCTACCTAAGGAAGGGGGGCAGGGTGGAGGGGAGAGTGCTCCAGGATTAGAGTGATTTTTTTTCTGAAGGAGAAGGGGTCCTATTTTACCTCCAGGTACAAGCCAGGAAGCATCTGGAAAGACCCAGGCCACTCAAGGAAGCATCTGTTCCTCCACCAGCCAGCATATGGCCCTGGCCTAGGTGCTGGCCCGGTCACCACCAAGGGCAAAGCCTCTCCCACAAGCCTTCTTCAGGAATGATAGGCCAGCCCTGAGTCCTTGGGTGATGAGAGCGTTCCCATTTCCCTGGGGCTTCTCCAGAGGTTTCCAGCAGGCTGAGAACCCTCCTGCACTGACCCTCTCCCAGAGGGAGGCTCTATCCTAGCACATCCTCATGGGGGAAAGAATGTGTGTGGGGCGGGAGTAGGGGGGTGACATGTCCAGATTTGCCTAGAGAGGCTGGTAATGGAGAGTAAAGCATCTGCCAACCAGTTTGGGGAAAAGTGGATTTTGCAACAACCTGGATGATGTTAAGTGCTTGAGGGGCCTGAAAAGACCAAATGTTTAATATTTGGGAAAGAGACTGTCTAAACAAAGTAATTAGGAAGCTCCTTTGTAGTGATATGAAAGAGATGAATTGTGTTTATCCGACATCAAAGGACAGGAGCTACAATAGGGAATGAGGCTCATGGCAGCGTGGGCAGGGCAGGAGTAGAGACCTAGTGGTCCCTGGCGTGGGGGGAGGAGAGTTCCCAATAGTGTGTGTTTTGAGGATCTCTTTGAAGAGATAAAGATAAAACTGTCTCCCACTCATTTAATGCTCTTCCTAAAACCTACCTCCCAGATTTAACGCTTTTCCTAAAACCTCGCTCCCAAAGCCACCTTTTCAACAGCACCGTTTACCGGAAACCGGGAGAAACACAAGAGCCTGCCCTCCACTGTGTGCCATTGCGAAGGGAGTGCTCACAACTGCTCCCCTCTTAAGGATAAACTGAGAGGACAGCAGCCCAGCCCGTGGTGCAGTCAGGCAAGCTGGGCTGTGCAGTTCAAAAGAAGCGGCTGAGAATCTTGTGTCTGCGTCCACTGCCTGGATGACCCTGGGCAAATCCCTCAGCCTCTCTAAGCATAAACTGCCTTGCTCGTAAATGGAAACGGCAGTCCCTAAATCACAAGGATGTGGTGTAGGAGGACAGGGCAGCTGGAGAAAAGGAAGCAGAGTGCTGATAGCAGGATATGCTGTGTAGGCCCCATCCTCTAGGGTTAAGGCTGGCCCAGGGCTGGCCTGCAGGAACACAGGACGACACCTGAGGTTCAGTGATTCAGTGATTCTACCAGATTCAGCAAATTCAGTGATTCTACCTTCAATCTCACATTTTTGAAGTGTTTATGGGTGAAATGAAAGGATATCTGGGATTTATTTTTAAAATACTCCAGCAGGGGCGCCTGTATGGCTCAGTCAGTTAAGCGTCTGGCTCTTGATCTCGGTCGGTTCGAGCCCCGCACTGACAGTGTGGAATCTGGCCAGGGTTCTCTCTCTCCCTCTCTCTCTCTGCCCCTACCCTGTGTGTGTGTGTATGTGTGTGTGCGCGCATACGCTCTCTCAAAATAAATAAATGTTTTAAAACTTTAAAAATAAAATAAAATATTCTAGCAAAAAAGTACAGAGTAGGTAAGACAAGAATGCCAGAATATTGATCATTGTTGAAACCAGATGAATAGACATGAAGATTATTTTATTTTCCACTACTTTTATGTGTGGTTGACATTGTTCATAATAAACAGTTAAAGTCGCAAAAACAAATTTCTATCCCCTGTAGCTCTAGTTCCCTCCTGGGGGAGCTGATGGGGTTCCCTGCCCTTCCCTCCCTCCTTCAAACGTTCAGCATCTCTGAAGTTGGTGCTTTGAGAAATGAAGACAGTCACAGCACAGACCAGCAGGAGAGGCAAAGAGATGAATGAGAAATTACAAGGTGGCAAGGCGTGCACCCCTGCATATTGGGGATGCAAGGTTCTGGGACCTGAAGAGGGAGCAGCTAACTCAGGAGAGAAGGTGTCAGGCAAGACCAGTCACAGTCACAGTCACACTGAGCGTCAGGCCAGAAACAGTGGCCTGGGGGACTGCGGGCCTCCCGCGGTTGGGGGAGTCTAGATCAGAAACCCATCCACTGCACCACACAGATTCTTTTATTCTTTTACTTGCTGAATGGAGCTGAATTCTCTTTTTTTTTTTTTTAAGTTAATTTATTTTGAGAGAGAGAGAGAGAAAGTGCAAGTAGGGGAGGAGCAGAGCGGGAAAGAGCAAGAATCCCAAGCAGGCTCCACACTGTCAGCACAGAGCCTGACACAGGGCTCGAACCCACAAACCGTGAGATTATGACCTAAGCCCAAGTTAGAGGCTTAACCAACCAAGTCACCCAGGCATCAATGGAGCTGAATTCTAATCAAACCCATCTGGATTCTCCTGAGACAGGAGTTAGACGTCTGTTGAACGAGCAGGACCTCGTAAGGTTTGCTCCAGCCACTGACTTCAGTCTTCATAGTAGAAATAAATCAGGTTTCCTAGACAAGCTTCAGTCCCGTGTCCATTCCCTCATTCATTCAATTAGTTACAGATCATTTTTCATGTCTCCCAATTCAATGAGTCATGAATTGAGGCAGGGCTCTGTGGGCAGTTCTTCTGCTGCACGTGGCATTAGCTGGGGTCATCCTACCTTCCAGGGGCTCACCGCCTCGTTGGGGAGGCAGGTAGGTCAACACAAAGTTACTACACTCCATGAGTACTACACTTCAGATCTTCAGTCTTCGTGGTAGGAGTCCTTCCTAGAAGATGAAAGGTTCTTTGCTAAATAATATTACTGTTGTAGCCAACCAAGCACACACAGTCTAAAAAACATACAATTTATTCTTACCTCCCGGTTCAAGTCATATCTTCTAACACAGGTTGCACAGGGCAGGGCGAGGTCTGTGTCGAAGCAAACTCTGTGCCCGATTCCACTCACCCTCCACCCCCAGCCCCCCGCCCCCAGCTCTCTAATGCCTGGGGTGCTGTGAACTCAGCCTGCAGGCCTGATCAGTGCCTCCTCTACTAGGGTGTCCCCTTCTCCTCCATGGTTATCTTTTCTCTAACTTCTCTTCCTCCCCTGGGTCCTACTTCTTCTTGCCAGACCAGGGCTTTGTCCATCATGCAGCATCATTCCGGATGGACAGAAGCGAAGGGGCCACCAGATCCTGCAGATGGAACATGTGTAAGAGAACCAGACCCCGGCCACAACCCAGTCAAGCCACCTGTGAGCACATCTCCTGCATGTTGTTCTGCTCAAAGACTTGACATTGTGTAACTAGGTACCCCTTTTTCCTAGCTCTGGGGTGTACACAGACCTGGAAAAAGGGTGCATATTTGTATACAGGGGGAGGAGACATCCGGAAGTTGGGGCTAGGGTGTGAGCCCTCCCCTCTGCTGGTTGTAAAAAGTGGGAGGCAGCAGGATAGTTCCCGCTGAATGAGCGAGAGCTCCTGGGCCAACCTCCCCTCGTAACTGCTCAGTGAGGCCCAGGGGATGGCCAAGTCTTTTCCGGAAATAGGTGACTCAGACAGCAAGAGACCCCAAACAATTTAAAAGTGAAATTGCATTCCTTTTTTTTTTTTTTTTTTTAATGTTTATGTTTGAGAGAGACAGAGCATGAGCAGGGGAGGGGCAGAGAAAGAGAAGGAGACACAGAATCCAAAGCAGGCTCCAGGCTCTGAGCTGTCAGCACAGAGCCCGATGTGGGGCTCGAACTCACGAATGGTGAGATCATGACCTGAGCTGAAGTCAGACGCTTTACTGACTGAGCCCCAGGCACCCCTAAAATTGCCTTTCTTAGGATTCTCTGCGTCAGGAATTCTTATCCTGCCCCATTTCTCCACACCTGGGAGGGGAGGGACCCAGAGCCCGGCAGAGACTCACAGGACTTAAGTGCCCCAGAGCATGGCCAAGTCATGCTGGTCTGCAAGCCAGCCGCAGCTATCACACGGTAGGAGTGGGAGAGTGGCATGCAACCAGATGACCTTTCATGGGGGCACCGCCCACACCCTGGTTTCAGTCCCATCTCTGTGGCCTAGCACCCCATCCCATGTATCCTGAAAGGAGAAATTCACCTTCCCACGCTCCGTGTTCCTTTCTGGAGCAATGAGGATGAACTGCTCAGTTCCCCCGGAGTTTGGCCCTGCTGTTTCAGTCCTGACTGCCCCCTGCCCCTGCTGACTCCCATGTCTGGCCCCCCTGTCTCATGGCCTTCTGACCTGCCACTCAATCCTTCCCGTGCCCAGCCTAGATGAACCTAAACCTGAGTGCATGTTGCTCTACTTCTTCCTGCTAAACATGGAAATCACTCTTTTTTTTGAGAGAGAGAGAGAGAGAGATAGAGAGACAGTGCGAGCTGGAGAGGGGCAGAGAGACGGGGAGAGAGGAAGAATCCCAAGCAGCCTCCACACCGTCAGTGCAGAGCCCAGTGTGGCTTGAACCCACGAACCTTGAGATCATGACCTGAGCTAAAATCAAGAGTCAGACGCTTAACCGACTGAGCCACCCAGGCGCCCCAGAAATCACTCTTCTTAGCTGATTAGAAAAGATCAATTAAGATGTGGATATGGATCGAGTCCATTCAATTGTCTCAATCTTTGAATAAAGAATTTAGTTATTTAGACTAACTAAATATATTAGACTACTTACACTAACTAAATAAATCAGATTCATTTTTAAAAATTTTAAATAAGTCTCAACTTCATCCAGAGACCAAAAAGCCTGTGGAAGGCGAGACGGGGGCATCTCTGAACTTCAAGCTCTTCCCACACCCCTACCCATGTGCATCATAGCCCCTCACGCAGAGGACACACTGGAGGCGCTTAGCCAACACCGCTGGCTGGTCCATTCCCTGGGGAAGGCGATGTGATCACGGACAACCTGCCTTTTCTGCCCACGCAGGGCTCTAGGGAAGGCAAGTGCTCCTCCTTGGAAGGCAAACAAAGTAAGATGAGAGGAGGGAACTCAAAGCAATGGAGAGGGGATGGCACGGGGAGGGGGTGTTTCATTTTCCTTTACTGGGGAAGTTACCCACAAACCTTCTCTCCCCATGCGGGTCTCCATTCCAAGTCTCCTCCTCAGAGACCAAATCCTGGCCTTAGGCTTGATGTGCCCTCCAGCCAGCAGGCGATCATTCCTCCTGATGGATCTGATAACAACAACCACAAAACTTCCAACAACCCAGTGGACTTAAACAGGAAGTGGGTCACTGCTCCCAAAGAGGGGGTCCCAGCTGGGGACGGGAGGCAACATGAAGGGCTCCTGGGGAATCCTTCTCTTACAGGCTTCCTGGGCCCTGCCTTCGACAGGAAGAGCGGCTGGGGATGCTGTTGGCTGGAGCCAGCTGGATCCAAAATGGGATCATGCTTCCAAGGAACCGAAATTTCTGGGGGTAAATACGTCCCTGTTTGCATCTTTGACTGGGACAGTTCCCCAGTGTATCTTTTGACTGGGAAGTAGAATGATCCCCTCTCCACTAGAGAACAGGAAAGGGAAGATCTAACCGTCCTAAACATACATCTGGGTAAATGTTTGGCTGTGAAAGAGAGAGACACAGAGTGTACATGTGAGAGAGTGTGTGTGACAGAGAGTGGTGTGTGTGTGCATGTGTGTGTATGCGAGAGGGGGAGAGAGCGAGAGAGCACCTGTGAACAAGCTAGCATTTGGATCGATGTGAAGACTTTTACTCCTACTTTTGAAAAGTCCCCATCCCTTGAAGAATGCACCAGCCACAAGAGGAAAAACACAGAGAAAGTGTCTGTAAAACAAGGAATAACTTGTTTGGAGGATAATTTATGTAAAAGTGCCAGGAACACAACACACAATAAACACCAGGTGACACTGTTTCAAGAAACCAAAGGCAGTCGTTAAGGTCAAAGGCCTTAGGGACCCAGGGGTCTGGATTTGAATCCTGACTTGGCTTGTGACCTTAGGCTTAATCTTTTTCTGTTTAACTTTTTCTTTTCAGTAATTTTAGACTTACAGAAGAGTTGCTAGCATGGTACAGAAAGTTCCCTTGTATCCTTTACCTTGCTTTGTCTAGTGTTAATCACTTACATAACAACATAGCCATGGTACATTTATTAAAACTAAGAAATTAATAATGGAACATTACTAGTAACTAAACGACAGATCTTATTCACATTCCACCTTTTTTTCCACTTAGATCGTTTTTCTGTTCCATGACCTCCAAACCATGATATTGCCTTGCATTTTACTCTGTGTCCAGTCTGTGACCATTTCCCGATCTTTCCTTCTTTTCTCACGATTCTGACACTTTGAAGAGTACTGGGCAGGTATTTTGTAGACTATACCTCAATTTGGATTTTTCTGGCATTTTCTCATGATTAGACTGGGGTTATATGGGGGTGCCTGGGTGACTCAGTCGGTTAAGTATCTGACTCTTGGTTTCGGCTTGGGTCATGATCTCACACTTCCATGAGTTCAAGCCCCACATGGGGCCCCATGCTGATGATTCGGAGCCTGCTAGGGATTCTCTGTCTCCCTCTCTCTCTGCCCCTCCCCCACTCGCACTGTCTCTCAAAATAAATAAATAAACTTAAAAAAGAAAAGACTGGGGTTATGGATTTGGGGGAGAATACCACAAAGGCCAAGTGCCCTCATCGTATCATGTGAGGGGGTACCTGCTGTCAACATGGCATCACTAGTGATGTTACCTTGATCACCTGGTGAAAGTGGTGTTTGCCTGGTTTCTCCACTGCAGAGTTACCGTTTTCCCTTTCCATGGTCTATTACTTAGAAGCCAGTCACTAAATCCAGCCCACCTTCAAGGGCAGAGGAGTTAAGCCACACCTCTTAGAGGGAAGAGCATTCACCTTTATATTTGGAATTCTTCTGTGAGGAAGATGTGTCCCTTGTGCCTCATTCTACTTAATTTTTTTAAACCCCAGCTTCTCATCTGTGAAATGGGGACAATAGCTGGACTCAACCAAGAGCGTTGTTGGAAGGTTTACATGGTGTGTGTGGAAAGCACTTAGCACCAGCAAAGGCTAAATACGATGATCGGGAATGACCGAAAAACACATCAAACCACTTGCAGGCATCACTTACCTCTAAGTCCACTGTGCCTCTGTTGGTATTGGTCTCCCCAGACTAGGGAGTAAAGGTCCTGAGAGGGGGTGTTTGGGGCCTGGCTGGTGTCAGCCTGGTCTCTGTCCCACTGTGACCCCTGCAGGCAGAATGTCAAAAGTCCACCGGGGGCATAGCCTGGCAGGCAGAAGGGAGGCAGTCAGGGAGAGAGAACCACAGAGGAGCTCGGCTAAGTTGTGGTATGTGGATTGGATTTGCGGGGGAGCAGAGATGATAGAAAGGTGGTGGGAAGCAAACATTCAGAAGCCACTCTGGACGCCGAGATCAGGGGAGAGCCCCACACACGGCAAACTCTGAATAATTATTCATTTGGTTGAATGGCTCAAGAATTTAAACAAAAAACACTAGAATGGGAGTCCATTATTTGGGTCTTACATTCTAGATTTTTCTGCCAACCTGCTGTGTGACCCTGAGCATCAAATTACTTAACTTGTCTGGGCTTCATATTCCATATACGTAAACTGTGAGAAAGTTGAGGAAAGATGAGCACTAGACCCAGGCCTTAGAGGCAAGGCATCGACCCCCTCCTTCTCCCTCTGGCACCCCACTTTTCTCATGACCCAGCCCAATTCCCTACCGTGCTTTCAAAGCAAGTGCCACAATCTTAGAGCTTATGAAAGAGCCGGGCCAATGCCCGATTTTTTTCTGAGTTATAATACTGGCTCGGCCTGTCTTTCCCACACACGCCCCTCTTTGCTTCTTTTCACCTGCCCCTGATTGTTCACTCCTGGTTCCTCGAGGGGGGTGGGGACGGCCTTATGCAGTCCTCAGAGGTGGCCCGCCAGCCTCTCTCTGAAAGGTGGATCCTATCTTTCTTTTCCCTCTGTGTTTACTTTTTGACAAAGACAAGTGATCGGAAAGGTTCTCCAGATTCATAGTCTTCAGAAGGGGGTTTGGCTTTGGCTTTTCTCCAAATCATTCATGACCCTGACGCATGTGTTCCTGGACCGGTGTAGATCTGTTCTTGGTGCTTCAGGGAGGAAGCAAGGAGTCATCACAGGGTGGAAAAGGGCTTTACAGAGATGGAGGTGCTT
This sequence comes from Felis catus, assembly GCF_018350175.1. NCBI lineage: Eukaryota > Metazoa > Chordata > Mammalia > Carnivora > Felidae > Felis > Felis catus. The sequence goes on along the minus strand of NC_058373.1, from coordinate 47,200,509 downwards.
TGAAGGGGATGAGTTATTCTTAACATTAAGCTACTGAGCCACCCAGGTGCGCTACCCCTGATTTATTTTTTAAACTGGACCTCTCCTGCCCAGGAGGGCTTTCTAGACCAAAGCTGCCATTGTCGGCACCTGCCTTAGCATTATGGAATGCCCCAGCTTCTGAACCCTCTGACTTTCTTCTCTGCCCCTAGTTTTCCTGGAGCCTCTGCCCTCCTCTGGCCACCCAAGCCCAGGGCTCACACACCTGACCCAGTCACCTTTAACTTCCAGCACCCGGGCGCCCCCTGCTGCCTGGAACTGTTGTAACCATTGGACAGAGGGCTCTATTGGGGGGTGGTCGAGTTTACAGTCACACGGACACAAACTTGGTGGCAATCAATAAAAATAACTTCCCAGCCGTCCACAGGCCAGAACTGTGCTGGGTATCGTGGAGGAAACAGAGTAAGTCTCTGCTGGGTTACAGCCAGGGGGATGTCACTAGGCCACATCCCCTGTGTCCCTGCCCACCTCCTGCTCCAAGCTCCATTCCCCCACCCCCCGCCCCCGACCCACCTTTCAAAGCCAGCCCAAGGCTCTGGGCCAGGCTTGCCCCTCTGATGGAAAGATTCAAAGCCCCCTAGTCCAGGAGGGCCAGTGAGGGAGCATGATGGTGCCTCCCTGAACTAGGGTCCACTCCCACTTCTCTCTTGCCTTGGGGACCACACAGCAGCCGATGGCAGCATCCTGGTCTCATCCTCCTGTGCCTTATTCTCTGCCCCAGGCTCTGCCAAGAACCAAGTCTGGTTTTCCATCCTCCCCAACCCTCCTGCCCAGCTCGTCACCTCTGAGCTCCAGGGGTCCTCACACGAGGACCAGAGCCCGTTCACCCATGAGGCTGAGTAGCCCACCCTACTGTATGAGCCCCTGAGAATGTTTTAATTTATCTTCAAATCAGAAGGAAGAGATAAACGTTCAGGTTTAAGAAAATATTTTGATATACAATGCTAGCATATTCATCTTTCTACCAACACAGTTGTAAAATATAACTCTATTATAGAAAAGGGTCCATGAAGGCCAAAGTGTCCAGGGCCCACCTGAGCCCTAATGCACCCATAAAGCGCCCCTGGACACGGCCATCTACCTGGGCAGCCATCCTAGGACCCGCAGGGTGAAGAGTGCTGGGGAAGGCCAGACTCCTTGAATGTGGCCATGATAGGATTCTCTCTTGAGAGTCTCATGTGGATTCGTTGCTTTTTCTTTTCTCTCTTAATACAAATGTGTAATGTTTCATTGCCAGAGAACAAACAGAACCCTGGCTTGTGTTTCATGTCTTAGGAAATGGTTCTTATGTACTCTTGGCTGTTCCTTCATGTTCTGGGTAGTTACAGGCTCGACCCCCTTTGGAGTGGAGGGACAGTATATCAGGTCGTTCATTGGTGGGTGGGGCAAGCAAGGAAGCCCCTCCAGTGCCCCCTTCCTCAGTTGATCTCTCTGGAATCCTGGCTTCGCCATCCAGCTGGTCTTTCTCCAGAATCCAGACCTGCCCCCAGGTGGTGTCCCAGTCCAACCTGCAGTCCAACCTGTTTATCTTCTTTCTACAGGCCACCCTCCTAAGTATCCTTGTCAGGGGTGGCCTTGTCAGGGGTTCCGGAAGCTTCTTCCATATCTACTTTGTTACCTTCCCCACTCTTTTAGTCTATTTGGGCTGCCATAACAAAGTACCCCAGACTGGGTGGCTAAACAACAGAAATTTATTCCCCCACAACTCTGGAGGACAAAAGTCCAAAATCAAGGTGCTGACAGGATCATTTCTTCTGAGGCATCTTTCACTGGCTTGTTGCCGGCCCTCTTTCCTCTCTAACATCACATGGCCACCCCACTGTATATGTGTGTCCTGATCTCCTCTTCTTGGAAGGACGCTAATCATTGAATTCGGGCCCACCCCAGTGACCTCATTTGAACATAATTACCTCTTTAAGGGCCCTATCTTCATATACAGTCACATTCTGTGATACTGGGGGGTTAGGCCTTCAACATCTGAATTGGGGGGGATGACATAATTCAGCTCATGACACCCACCACCACCTTCACCTCCATGCTCAGAAATGGTTGCTGGAACTACGGAATCTGAGCTTGTGAAGGGTGACAATGTGACAAGTGACAGGCAGGACACATACCTTTGGGGGCCATAGGCCAGGATGATGAGAACCATGGTTCTTAACAGGCAAAGCGCTGCTGTAGCCTGCCTAACATGGAGACCAAGAGAGTAGATGCTTGCCTGGGGGAAAAGGAGGCTCTCCTCAGATGGGTCCCCTTGGCCAGCCCTTGAGAAGACTCCCTCGTGATGCTCATGAAATGATTATTATCAATGGGAGGGATTTAGTGCCCCTTGATCTAAACTGATGGATTCTCTTTTTACTCCAGAGTAAAAACTACATTAGAAAGCAGCAGCCTGCCCCCATCCCGCAGGCCTACTCAGCCCATGCTGTCTCAAACCAGACATCACCCACCTTTTCAACCAAAAAGTCAGATCCTTGTTCCAATAATTATTCAACCACTGAAGCTCTAAATTCATGAACTGAATTTATGAAGAATCTCCTAGAGGATTATTTTCATGAAGGAATCTTGTACAAACCTAGTCTGTGCTTATCCAGTCCTTGGGTAGACCATTCTTGGAAAGATGCTAATGTTCAAGGGGCCTCCCCCCATGCCACTGCTATGTCCATACCCCAGTTTTATTTGTGCCACTCAGCTGGCTGGTTCATGCTCAGGGCCAAGTTCATTCAAAAAGCTAAAGAGGAATAAAGTAGGGAAGAGTAATCTTTTCCAAAAAGAATTATTCCCAGTACTCCAAAGTCACATGCAAATTTTTAAAAATGTCTATTTTAAGATCAAATGCTATTTAGCATTTCCCAACTTGGTGCTCCCCTCCATTACTACAGTTCCAGATCTCTGTTCTGAGCGTATCAATTCTGCTGGTAGAACAAGAAAGAATTGGAGGATCACTTTTTAATCCTACCCATTCTGGCAGGAATCTTTTCCGGCCTTCCCTTAACCCTGCCCACATCCCCCCACCTCCTCCACCCCCAGGGTGGATGCTGAGGGAATTGAGGGAAGGGGACACTATTCTCCTTCAAAGCAAACCTCTCTGCTCAGGTCTCCAGATGCTGACCGGGGTTCGGAGGAACACTAAATCCCATGCTCATTGCCACTCAGCCCGGAGTCATTTGTACAGAATAACAATAGCCCCCAAGCTACCCTGGATGCAGTGTAAGCCCAGAGTGAACCAGGCTCTTGACTGCCTTGCCTTTGCCAACAAAATGGACCACAGCCTCCTCTGCAGCCCTGTTCTTTTCCAGGAAGCTCCTGGAACAGGCCCGAAGCCTTTCTGTGAACTTCTGCAAGAGGGTCTCAAGAGATCCTTCATTTGTGTCTCACGTCTCTAAGCACCCACTGTGCTCCTATACTCCTCACCAAACCCAGAACAATTCAGGCAAATTCATACCTGTAAAGTTGCATTAGCATAAATGCTCACAGTTCGCAGGCTCATCCCACTTTGTTCTGCATACCTCAGGTCCTCAGAAGCTCCCTGTAAATGTCTCCCAGGTCCCTCTGGGAGCCTCCAGACGTTGTCCTGCCCAGGCTCACCAACAGGCCAGGTGCCGCGTGTTGATGAAGAGACGCTGAAAGTGTTGCCACCCCCCACAACCATAGCCTCTGTGAGGTGCTGCCTCCAGGGGGCCTGTACCTCCTCAGAGCCGAAACCCTGAAGTAGCCAAGACAGTGCTGCACCCCCTTCAGGGCCCCGGGCCAGGGACCCCACTGTGCTTCCATGTGGCTAGGAAGGCCCTCCTCTGAGTCTCTGTCTTGTCCTCTAGCCCTGACCCGGAGCCTTTCCTTGTGCTCTGTGCCCCATAAAAACCCTTGTGAAAATCTTCACAGGAAACAGACTTAGTTATTGGGGGAGACAGGGAACAGGCCCCCACACTGTTCTTCCACTCCCCATTATTCCTGTCTCTGTTCTCTGGCAAAACACACTTCTTATTGCTTCCTTCCTTCCTCACACAGAACAGCCAATGGTATTAAGTCGCGAAGGCTGCCGGCCCGCAGGCGCATCAGATGTAGCTATGCCTGGAATCCAGGGTTAGGCTCAGCCGGGGCTCCCCTTACATTCAGTTCTGTCTGGAGACCCTTCCCATCTCTGGTGGTCCTGATGCCCAGGGCTACCACCGTGGCACCTAGCGGTAAGTTGACACCAGCCTGGGATCTTCATGGTTTTTGTAGGAGAAGTAGGGCAGGAATCACTGCCCCCGGAAATGTCCTCCATTAAACCAGAATGCAAACCCTTGCGATTTCAGTGAGCCACGGAATCTTGAAGTAGGAGGACCTTTGACGTTGCCAGCTCAGTTGTGACCCAGCACCCTCCACCAAGGCCCACCCTGCCTCTGCTGGCCTGTGGCCGACCAGGGAGGCTCTGCTTGCAATATGGCCCAGCCTTCCTTCTGATCACCAGAGAGTGAGTGATACTGACAGTAGTGAGCCATTAGGTAGGCCTATCATGGGCCTGGCACAGTGATAGGCACTCAGGGATATGACACGGGCGTTGCTCATGCCTCATGTAGCAGAACCAGAGTCCACCTGGCTCATGGTGTGGATGTTTGGCACCAGGAAGCAAAAGTTCCTGAAAAGGCCAGCCCACTGTCAACTTTAACCTTTCTGTGCCTCAGTTTCTCCATTCATAAACTGGGATAATAAAAGCACTTATTGCATTTAAGAGTTAACTGAGGGGTGCCTGGGTGGCTCAGTTGGTTAAGCATCCAACTTTGGCTCAGGTCATGATCTCACAGGTTCAAGAGTTCGAGCCCCGCATCAGGCTCTGTGCTGACAGCTCAGAGCCTGGAGCCTGCTTCAGATTCTGTGTCTTCCTTTCTCTTTCTCTGCCCCTCCCCCACTTGTGTGCATGCTTTCTCTCTCTCTCCTTTCTCTCTCTCTCTCTCTCTCTCAAAAATAAACATTTATTTATTTATTTTTAATCTAATTTTTATTTTTGAGAGAGAGACAGAGTGTGAGCGGGGGAGGAACAGAGAGAGAGGGAGACACAGAATCCAAAGCAGGCTCCAGGCTCCGAGCTGTCAGCACAGAGCCCAACGCAGGACTTGAACTCACCAACCATGAGATCATGACCTGAACCAAAGTCTGGTGCTTAACCGACTGAGCCACCCAGGCGCCCCCCCAAAAATAAACATTTAAAGAGTTAAATGAATATATATCTTAAACATTTTATATATTGCTTAAAACTGTACGTGGTGCATAGTCGATGCTAAACAAATGTTACTATGTTACTCTGTGAGTTTGAGTCCAGTCTAGAGAGAAAAGCCCCACAGTGATTTGAATAGGAAAGGTTAACATAGGGGCGCCTGGGTGGCTCGGTCAGTTAAGCGTCTGACTTCAGCTCAGGTCATGATCTCACGGTCCGTGAGTTTGAGCCCCGCGTCGGGCTCTGTGCTGATGGCTCAGAGCCTGGAGCCTGCTTCCAATTCTGTGTCTCCCCCTCTCTCTGCCCCTCCCCTGTTCATGCTCTGTCTCTCTCTGTCTCAAAAATAAATAAAGGTTAGCGGCGCCTGGGTGGCGCAGTCGGTTAAGTGTCCGACTTCAGCCAGGTCACGATCTCGCGGTCCGTGAGTTCGAACCCCGCGTCAGGCTCTGGGCTGATGGCTCAGAGTCTGGAGCCTGTTCCCGATTCTGTGTCTCCCTCTCTCTCTGCCCCTCCCCCATTCATGCTCTGTCTTTCTCTGTCCCAAAAATAAACGTTGAAAAAAAAAAATTTTTTTTTAAATAAAAAAATAAATAAATAAACGTTAAAAAAAAAAAAAAGGAAAGGTTAACATAAAGACTTACCACCCATAACAGGGTTGGAGTAACACCAAGGAATAGAGGGATAGCAGACGAAAGAGCAGTTGCCGAGCTACAGGCTAAGAGAACACACCCGAGGAAGAGCCCCCACACCAGACTTGGTGGTAGAGGGCACACCACTGCGGTGTCACTGCTGTGGAACTTGCTGGAAACGTGCCCTCTGGGATGCTGAAGAAGGCTGTCCAGGAAGGTTTCGGTCAAGAGGGGATGGGGTAGCTGATGTTTCTGGGTGCTGTTGGCCTCCCTGCACCGCAGGAAGCCTGCAGTGGCCGGGCCGCCAAGGCTATGGAGGCAGAAGCCGGAACTGATGGGGCCACTGACACCGGCTGCGGGGAGCCTGCGCGGGAATGCTTTCCTCCTCAGTGTCTCTCCAGTGCCCTCTACTCACAGAGCTTCGGTGCCAGCTGCCAGCGGGAAAAATATTTGAAGGGCCCGTATTTAATCTCATGCAGCAGGCAAAAGGGGTAAGTTTGAATCTGAGAGGCAATAAGTCAATGACTGGCACAGTTAGCGATTATTATGTTTACTATTTGCAGCGTTTTGTTTACGTAAGCTCTTTAGGAAGTCTGGGGTCAGAAAGACAGAGAAAACCAGGGGCGCCTGGACGGCTCAGTTCGTGATCTCAGCTCAGGTTGTGATCTCGCGGTTTGTGGGTTCGAGCCCCACGTCGGTCTCTGTGCTGACAGCTCAGAGCCTGGAGCCTGCTTCGGATTCTGTGTCTCCCTCTCTCTCTGCCCCTCCCCTGTTCATGTTCTCTCTCTCTCTCAAAAATAAACATTAAAAAAAAGAAAGAGAATACCTGGAAGAACTCTGAGCTTCCAGGGGGTTACGGGGCACACACAGTGGACTGTGCCAATCAGGTTCTCTAGGGAAACCCAGCACCCCGGGGTGGGGAGTCAATGCCCCAAAGACGGAAGGCAGTGTTTGAGTAGGACAACAGGCAAGTCCCAGCCAAGCCCTCAACAATGGATGTTTCCGAAGGCCTAATTAACGAGTTTGGGGGCTGCAAAAGATTAAAGAAAGGAACCGCAGGAGTTTGCTGAGGCAGAGCTGGCACGGGACATCTTCGGGGGCAGGTCCTTGTTTTGCCAGAGGCAGCAAAGAACTGGGTTTGAGAAGTGTGGTGGGGACAGCATTAACCAAGCTAGCAAAGGGGCCCCCCCGGGGACTGGAAGACCTGGTGAGTTCCCTGCTCAGTGAAGGGGGAGGGGCAGGGGGAAGAGCCAGGGGTTTGGCTCACATTTCAGCATATCCTGTGGCCACCAAAAGGACCTTGGAAGTCATGTCCTCCTCAAAACCAGCTAAGTTCCTTAGGATCTGTGCCCGGAACCTTCCTGGGCTCTGAACCAGATTACATTGCTCCACTCTCCTGCAAAGTGTGGCCCACAAACCATGACGTCAGCAACACTTGGGAGCTTATTAGAAACGCAGACTCTCCGGCCCCACCCCAGACAGTGACTCAAAACTCATTTCTTCTAACCCCTGAGTAAATGGTGTCCATTAAGGTTCCAGAAGCCCCATTTAGCTCCGGCTCCATAACTTCCCAGGGCAAAAAAAAAAAAAAAAAAAAAAAAAAAAAAAAATGACGGAAGCCTTGTTAAAAAATTGACAATTTCAAAACAGCAGTGGCAGAATTTTTTGTTTTTGTTTTTGTTTTTGTTTTTGTTTTTGTTTTTGTTGTGGTACAATATATACAATATAAAATTTGCTCTTTTAACCCTTTTTGGTGTATAATTCAGTGGCATTAACTGTGCTCATTCTGTGCAATCACCGTCTTCCATCTCCAGAACTTTTCCATCTTTCCAAACTGAAACTCTGTACTCCTTACATGATTACTCCCCATTGCCCAGCCCCACAGCCCCTGCAGCCACTATTCTATTTTCTGTCTCTATGAACTTGACCACTCATACTAGTGGTCACCTAGGTACCATTTGTCCTTTTGCATCTGACTTATTCCACTGAGCATGTCTTCGAGGCTCATCCAGCGTGACAGCAGAGTGTTCAACCAAGTGTGGGGCCCTTCCGGGCACAGGGCTCTATGGCTGCACAAGTCATATGCCCTGATTCTACTCTACAGCAGTGAAAAGAGGCTATTTTTTTTTTTGAAAAGGCATCAAGAAAACTACTCAATGTTTCCTCAAATCAGAGGCTTTCTGATTTTATTTTTAAGCATTTTTCAAAGCCAAGGATGAGAAACTAGAGAACATTTCCCTAATTAGAGCTATAGAGCAACAGGGAAGGCATTTTCAAGGTGTGAAAATGTCAGCTCAGCCTGGAGTTTTCAGGAGGGACTCTGAAGAGAAGAAGAGAGTCCAGAAAACATGCCTGCGGCAGCCGGCAAAAAAAAAAAACCCAAAATACAAATAGTTCCCAGTCCCAGCACCAACTCCCATGAGAGTCAGGACCGAGCCCCCAGAGGGACAGTGTCAGGAAGGCAAAGAGCTTCTTTGGTCTCCACAAACCTCCTGGAAGACACTGTGATTCATCCTTGACAAGGAGCTGGACACAATATCCGTGTATGCACGGACCCACAAGGGCAGTATCACAAAGCATGAGCCTCCGAATATAAGGCCAAGGGCACAGGAGTCCAGTGTTGGGATTGCATTTCGCTGACAATATTGACCTAACCCATCTGAAAGAATGTCATTTATATTATTCAGCATGATTTTCCGTCACCAACATATGACTATTTTCAATAGCTTCTGTGGCATTTTACCGACTACTCTCACTTAAGAGGAGGAAGCCTCACCAAATTAGTAAAATGAAATCTGAATACATCTTTTGAACTAAACAGCTTTCTTGTTTTGAGTGCATGTGGAAGTTTAGGAGACAGAAATTTCAGGCAGGAAAACTCCTTTGGGATTTTTAATGAAGACATAAAAATGGCTTATCATTAGCTTATCAGTAACCATTTTGAAATGGGAGATTTTTATAGTTCTGGAAAAGCCTGTTTATTCTCCACCACAGTGACATCTTGTTTACGCCATCATTTGCTCAGCTGACTCTGCCCTCATAATTTCCAGCAAAGTAAATGTCAACCCTGATTCTGCAAACTATCAAATTTGCTGCATTTAAGTAAATTCTTGATACGTTATCCGGCTTTATCCTAGGCTCTTAAAATGCTTTTTAAAGAACCTGCTGGACCCATGACCATAGGTGAGTCTGATGTTTTCTTTTTGAAGATAAGTTGCAGAAATGTTGAGGTTGTGGCTTTATTACTTGCCTGAGTTCCCCGGACCCCCACCTCCCATCTCCACCTCTTTTACTGGGCAATAACCCCCTCTGATTACAGCCCCTGGCTTGCAAGCAAGGCCAAGGGTTGTGGGGGCGGCGGGGGCGGGGGGGATGCTGCTCCGGAAACCTCCACAGCCCCGTGTAATTATAGCACAAACACGGCCTGTCCGGTGACCGCTGCCCAGCACGTGACTGCGCCTGGCACAAGATGATGTTCACCGAGTGTGTCTGCCCTGCCTGAGTCACGGGCAAGCGGGAAAAACAGGGACTTGTTTTCCTCATACATCTCCAAGGCTGCGTTCCAACCCGACCATGGCCGCAGAAGCACAGAACCCCACAGCTTCTTGGCAATTACATCGTTTTCGCACTTCTATTTTTAAAAGCTTTGGACGCAAGTAACCTGGGGATCAGGGAGGTTGGGTGAATGCCTTTCTAAAGTTCTCCCGGCCAGAGGCCCTGTCCTGGCAGGGGTCCCAGGGCAACTGTGAAATCAAAATGCCACCACAGGTCCCTCTCTGCAAACCTGCACCTCAGGTGATAAAAACAGACACACCGGAGGCACCCTGGACCCTCACAGTCTGTTCTACATGATGACGAAGAGAACCTTCTGGCCTCAGGTCCCCAAGGGGTCCAGATTATCATCCCCCTACTTTGTGCGGACACATAAAATTTTCCTATCCAAGACTCTGCTGTGGCAGGTCCCCAGCAAGCCCACTCAGCTGGGAGATGGAGGTCACTAGGCAGGGAGTGTGGTGGGGGGGACTCTTGGGTTCAGCACCCAGGAGGGGAAGGGAAGGGCAGAGGTGGGAAGGGGGCAGGCGTGGGCAGAGGAAGGAGTTGCGCCGGGGTGCAGTCTCAGCAGATCTGGGGTCTGAGGCTGGGTGACCCCAGAGCTGCCAAGGGGCATATGGGTTCAGGCCTTCTGTAACCCCTCTTCCCACCCATCCATCAGGCATTGGGCGTGGCCACCTGGGGGTTGCTGTGACTGCCCTGCGAGGGACTGACAAGTCAGGCCAGACTATGGGCAGCACCCCAGCTTTGGGAGGAATAAGTTCTTCCTTCCGATGAGGGACCCGACTGCATCACGGCATCCGTGACAACATTTCATCCTTCCTTGTCCATCTGCAAATTAAAAAAAAAATTTTTTTGAGGTGAAATTCACATACCATAAAATCATAAAATTAACCATTTTAAAATGCCAATTCAGTGGCGTTTACTACATTCACAATGTTGTACAACTACCACCTACATCAAGTTTCAAAATGTTTTCATCGCCCCAGATGCAAACCCCCATCCATTAAGCAGTCATTCCCATGTCCCTCCTCCCCACCCCCAGGCAAACACGCATCTGTTTTGGGGGCTCCTTGCATTTACCTATTCTGGGCATTTCATGGGAATGGAAACATATAATATGTAACCTTTTGTGTTTGGTGTATTTCACGCAGCCTAAGATTGTCAAGGTCCATCCCTGTTGTAGGCTGTGTCAGTCCATTCTGTTCGGCAGCTGAGTGATACTCCATCGCATAGACAAACCGCATCTCGTTTGTGCATTCATCCGCTGATGCAGGTTTCAACCGTATCCTGTCATCTTTGTAAAAAGGAGCTTAGGGTCAACGTGGAAGTTCCTGGTCATCGACGATGTGACTTCACATCATTTGGAAGCAAGAAAAGCCCTCCAGGTTCACGTGTGGATGGGACATAGCATGAATTTACATGCCAGAAGATGCTCTTGCTCAACTGAAAATCCGATGTCCATCAACCTTCTTGGGCCTGATGGTGGCACTTCAAGCTTGTCCCTTACCCTCCTGCCACCACGTGCATGCCAGGATGGCCTTGGCCCAGCCGTGCCCTGCAAAGGCCACACTAAGCCACTTCTGGGGGCGCTGTCTGCTACCACTCCTGTCTGCTCCCAGGGACCAGCCTGGGACGTCTGATACCTTGCCAGCCCCAGCCCTTGGCTCAGGTGCCCTTCACGCCTCCCTGTGTTGCTGACAGGGAGTCTTTCCCCTCTAAGCCTTAGAGCCACCCTCCTTGGCTTGAAGTCAAAGCCACCATTCTGGCAAACAAGATGCACTAGCTGAACCCACATCCACCCAGGCTGAGCCCGTTGCTGAATCTCTGCACGGCCCTTCCGCCCGACTCAGTCCCCACCTGAGGGCAGAGGAGATGGTGCCCTCTGTGTCTGTCCCTGGATCCGGGAAAATGCTTACTGAGCATCCACATCCCTGGCTCCTTGTCTGGCCCCTCAGTGTCGTCTGCCCTGCTCATGACCACTCACTTCTGCTCACCTTCCTTGCCTTTCAGTCTTGGTTCCCTTGTTCTCAGGTACTCCCAGGTGCCAGGGCACCTAGCACAGAGGTGGTCAAAAAATGTTTGTTGGCAGAAGAACCTTTTTCCTGGAAATTTCAACTCCATTCCAAAATGATTCTCTAGAAAACTCTTTACGAGAGGGCCCCTTGCCACTTGTTGTTTTGGTTTTACATTCATAGTCTGTGATCCTCCCAGGGATCCCACAAGAAGGACATTATGATCTCTGATCTACGGATGAGGAAGTTCGGGAGAGAAGTGGCAGGGCCCTGGGGGCCTGTGGGACCAGTGCTGCCTCTCCTCTCTGAGGGGCCTCTGCCTGTCAGGTCGGCTCTACTGTGAACCCACTCTGTGCCAGGCATGGGGCTCACCGCTGTGGTTCCTTGGGCACTGTGGGGCCTGAGGCGGGGAGAGAGCCTTCAAATGGTTTTTTCAGTCTAGTGGGGAGGCAGGCAGTCTACCACCAGGGCAAGAGAGAGCTGTACTCAGCCTTACGGAAGAGCCCCGGTTCTGCAGAATTTTGAATAACATGTATATAAACACTATTTATATCCCAACCTGGAGCAGACTTCGCCCAAAGCGCATTCACCAGGTGAAAAACCTTACCGTTAAAGCTCAGTCTGGAAAATAAAGGCCACAGGCAGCAGGAGGGGGAAGGAGGTGGCAGACACGACTGCCCCATCTGGACACTGATGACAGCTCCGGCCATAGTTGCTCGGACCTGCGGACAGGATCCTGTCTTCCCTCCTTCCTCCCAGCCGCAAACACAGGCCATGGCACAGAGGGGGCGCCCAGGAATTGTGCCATGAACAAGTGCTCAGGGGGTGATGCTGAGGAAGGTGTGGGGGGAGACAGGCAGTGATCTTAGGGCTTGAAACCGAGGCATAGGTGAATCCTTCGCACAGTTGCTTTTTTTTTTTCCTTAAAATATGGATGGAAAGTGAAAGTGTTTAGTTCTCCTTTTTCTTTAGGATGATGAGCAGTGAACTGTGTATGCCCCAAGGAACAGACTCCCAACAACCAAGCACTTAGAACAGCCCACCTGCCCTCTACTGACAGGTGCCCAGCCCCACCTGCCCATGTGGCCACCAGCTGAGACTGGCCAGGATCTGCCGTCCCCAAGCTCTGGGGTCCCAGCAGGAATAGCTGTTGCGTTTTATCCCTCCCCTGGGGATGCTGGTGCTTCCCTCCCTCCTGCTCCCTTTCCCACCCTTCCCGGTGGATGGTGGACGTGTGGCTTGTGTTCTGGGGAGAGAGGAAGCAGCCGGCATTTGCCAGCCTGGCAGGTGGTGGCCCCTTGTGCCGTGGGAGGGAAGCCTGGATGAGGGTGGGAGTCGGGGCTGGAAGGCCCATGTCCCAGACAGCCTGCATTCCTAATGTGAGGGCTTAGAGCAAAGGGGTTTGACTGCTCCAGGGTGAGGAGAGAAAAGGTTGTGCAGTCCTAGACAGTGGTGAGCAGGGCAGGCCCGGACAGGACACTGAAGTGCATGGTGTGAACATGACAGGTGTTCAACGAGAGAGAGAGACAGAGACAGAGACAGAGAGAACACCATCCTGGGGCCTGGGAGGCAGGAAAGAGACTCCGACCGCAGACGAGCACCGCGATGTCCGGGTAGGGGAAGCTCCGCCCTTCCGCACCCCATTTCTTTTGCCTCTCTGTGCCTTGGAGGCCCAGAGTAGGGCTGAGGTGTGGGGAGGTGCCAACAGTCCGCAAGTCACGAGGTAAACCCCAGCTTGGCCACTTGCCTGGCAGGGGCCCCACAGAAGTCCCTGCATATGAATAGGTGCTTGTCCAAATTCATTCCAGCAGCAGCGCCTATGGACGGGGAGGACAGGAGGAGCAGCCATGGGGTGTGTGAGGAAGACAGAGCCCCGTCTCCAGGGAGCTGGAAACTTCCCGCAGGCACCACCATGTGGGACCAGTTCACTGCTGGGATCAGCAGACCCCTACGTTCCTGCTCTGCTGGAAGGAGGGCGCCCTGCCCGGTTTCCTCCCCGTGAGGTGAGTGGTAGAGGCCCAGACTGACCTGAGTGGTTTTTCTAATTCTTTTCCCATTCTGTCAAGGACGGAAGGGGATGCTTCCTGACTCAAGGGGAAAAAAGGAGGAGGAAAAGGAGGAATGAGAAGGGAAAGAGTTCTCACCAGAGCAGCTTGGGAAGAGGCCCTGGCTGCAAGCCAAGGCCCAACCACTGCCTGATGAGACCAGATGGCCTGGGCTCTCCTGCCTTAGAACCTCCCGAACTGCGCAGCCCTCCTCCTCTGTGCTTCCCACGCGGTTCTTCAGAAGGCGCGTGAATTTGGCTCCAACGCCGATATCCCTGGTTATTGTTTCCTTTTCGATGTTCCCTTTAGCTTCTGCCTTCTATCTTCAGCTGAAATCTGAAGATTAGGCCAATTGCTTTGTCTCTCAGACTTAGGTAAACGAGAGGCCTCAGATCTCAGGAAGATGCAGAGAGCTCTCACTGTACTTCCTTCTTAAGGCTCCAAAGACATAAAATGGTTGCTATGGGGATTCCTTCATTTGCAGAGTAATAGTTTTCAGAAAAAAGGATGATTCACAAGTTCTTTCAGGATGAAGAGTCCGTCCTTGGGGATGATGTGATGTAATGTAATAGTGTTTAAAAGAGGAAGGATAACTGGCTTTACTTTCTGCATGTTTCCTCTTCTTCCTCAACCCCTGTGTGTGCTTGGGGCCCACCAGCAGCTTCCCCAGAGCCTTATTCTGCACACAGGCTTCTGGCTGTTGCCTGATACCTCCCTTTGCCTCTTTGCAATATCTGAGGACAGGTTTAAAATGTTAGAATCCCCCTGGTGAGCCATTTCTGGACCCAGCTGGCTGGCTGAAGTTGTTAGCTCAAGGGTGCCACAGGGTTTTTGCACATTCATTTGCATTATGACTGACTGGGCAGAGGGCTTTTCCTACATTGATTCTCTCCAGAAAGCCTGGGGTTCATAGTGCAGACTGGAAACTGAGGTCCACAGAGGAGGTTGGACTGACCCAAGTCCCCAGTAGTATGTAAGGCCCACGTTAGGCCCAGAAGCCAGCCTTCTAAGCGTCTGTGGCCAGCAGAGCAGAAGCCAGGAGGAATACTTTTAGGAACAAACCTCTTCTCTAATAACAGGCAAAGAAAAGGAGGTTGGCTGCTGGGAGCAGGAAAAAGAAGTAATGAGGGGTTAAAATGAGATTGAAATCTGATCGAAATGATCCTTCTTTTCTTTTGGAAAGAGCACTGCACTGGGAGTCAGCTATGTGACCCTGGGGAAATCACCCTTCCTCTCTGGGCCACAACTTTCTCACCGGCCAGTTGAAGGCGCAGGGCTAGAATGAGCGTGTATCCTTCCAGTGATGACAGGTTTATATACTGCACCTGTGCTGGAAACGTTAGTGAAGCCTTTTCCGTGCTAAAATTAGTGTTCAAGGATTCCCTGTGGCCCACAGCATGGAGCCCAAGCTCTTTTGCCTGGAGCTCAAGGCTCTATGTGATCTGGTCACAGCCCATCTTTTCAGTCTTCTCTCCTCCCATTTGCTACTTCCTGTGGAGTACTTACTGTTCCACCCACCCAGCCTTCACGCCTGTGTTAATACTCTCTACCTGCAGAGCATACCTCCTCCTACCCCCGTGCCCTGGCTTGAAAAAATCCAGTTAGTCTTTCCGCTCTCAGTTAAAATGCCACCTCCCTCAGGAAGTCTTCCTGGAATGCTGAGTTTGGGGTCGTGTTCTTTTCACTCCTGTATCCACCATCATTGCCTTCACCTGAACACATGTTGTAAATTATCTAGTCGTTCGATTCAACAAATATTCCTGATCGATTAGAACGTGCTATGACAGTGACAAATTCGGACATACTTCTGTGCTCATGGAGGGGGCGAGGAGGGAGGCATTCATCAAGTAATTGTGTTCATGAATGTGTAATTCCAAACAGAGACGTGTGGAGGAGGAAAATGGTTCTCTGAGAGCTCATCTGATATCTGGGAAGGAGAGGGTGGGCAGAAAAGGAGGTGTTCCCAGGAGGGGAAGAGCATGTGCAGGAGGCCAGAGAAGACCAGGGTGAGGGGAGGCCTCCCAGAAAAGGGGGCCAGGGGGAAGTGAGCTGCTGGGCAGGTGGGTGGGAGCCTCTGCAGGGGTTTTGAGAGAGAGTAGTGGCAGATCAGATCTGTGTTTTAGAACAATGATCTTGGCTGCTGTACAGAGAAAAGCCTAGAGCAGTGGTTTGCAGTTCCCGAAGTGAGGGATGCCCGAAGTGTGAGAAGGACCCACACCTCTCCATTCAGTTGGTCTGGCGGGAGGCCAAAGTAAAGAGTCCTGGTAGGAGACCCCACAGTGGTGCATCCCGGAGGTGACAGTATCTTGGACAGGAATGGAGGGACTTGGAGGAGCTTGAGGGATGTTTTGGAGATAAAAGTGACCAGGTTATTGGTTAATTCCTATGAGAGTGAAGGAGAAGGAAGTGTCGGGGTTGAGCCCCGAGTTTCTGGCTTGTGCAAGTAGGTGGAAGGGTGGACATGCATTGAAACAGGGAGCATGGGAATGATGCCGTGTTAGGGGCAGGAAGCAGTTCCCAGCAGACAGGACCTGGGAGAGTCTTCGGAATCTCGGCGCCTACCTGGAGCTCGAGAGACCTTGCTTTCCTGGAATCCACTCCAAAGCCCCTTACCACTCTCACCTGCAGAGGCCAAGGTGGTGGCAAGCAGGGCCTGGCGGGTGGCCAGTGGTCCTCGCTGCGGGCCTGGAATAGAGATGTGAGGAGGCCAAGAGGCAGGGAGAACACAGGCCAGCTGAGACCAGCTGCTCGCCCAGGGCAGCCCAGCCCACGGCAAAGGCAAAAATTAGCAAAGGCTAATTTGCGAAGAGCCCTTGTGTGGAGCACAGATTAAGGAGAATAGCCTGATCCCCAGACCACAGCCCCGGTGTCAGCAGGGCTCTCCCCTCCCTCCGGATCAAGGGGGACCTCAGAGCAGGAAATGAACACTCCATTCAGCAGTGAGCTTCGCTGTGAGGCCCCCCCCCCCCCACATTCCCGGAGGCACCTTCGCTTGTAGGAGACTCATGAAGGGGCAATCAGCTCGCTCGGATTCCCCTCTGCAGGGATTTCAGAGCGGTCAGAAAACCCGTCCACACTGATTTCTTCCAGCCACTTGATGCACGAGAAAAAAGACTCCTCTTGGAGGCGGGGGAACTGGGTCCCAGGCTGACAGATTTTGTGACCTTGGATATGTGGCTTATCTCACCAGGTCCTGGAGGGAGAGGGGGTAGAAGAGCCAGACCTGCTCCCTCCAGAGGCTCAGGGCCCTCCCGTCCACAGGCCCTGCAAGAAGAGCAGGCTGAGTCCTGGAGGAAGAGGAGGGAGAGGAGGAGGGGAGGAGCAGAGGGAAGAGGAGAAAGAGGAGGGGGGGAGGGGAAGAAGGTGCAGAGGGAGAGGAGAGGGGGAAGGAGGAGGCAGGGAGGAGTCTGGTGTGGGAGAGCCAGACCAGGGAGAGGGGAAGGGACTGTCTTTAACTGCCCCTCCTACCCAGGCCCCTGACCCTGCTCCTTCAACCAGAGTGCCTACCCCATATCCACCCACCAGCGCCTTCGTCTGCGGGCAAGAGGGATGGACCACAACGTGTGTTTGTACCACAATTACTTGAACTAAAACCCTAAGGTTCAACTTGGCAGTCTTCTTATTTTTCATTTTACCCCTATGTGAGAACCTGTAATGGCTACAAATACTTGGGTTTTTGTGCTTGTTGTAAATCATTTCTTTAAAACACGTTCTCTTACATCCCTCCAGGCCCTTTACCTATTCTTATAACCCAAGGTAAAGGCTCCTGAAGTCTTGTGCTTTTCTCCTTGTGCATTCAAACATACTGACACGTAAAGGGTGTCACTCCTTTTAAGTCATTGTTTGTTTTACGAAAATGGGATTATACCCAATACGATTCCTTGCCACTGCTCGCTGAACAGCAAATGCATCATGAAAAGCCCTCTGCATGAGCAGATAGGGATCTTAGTCTTTCCAATGGTGTGGAATACTCCACAGTATGGACTTAGAGAGCACTCCTACACACCTAAGAGATTGTTCTCCAAAGGCAAAATAGAAATCCATTTTTTTTAAATTTTTTATTTATTTTTGAGAGAAGGAGAGCACAAGTGGGGGAGGGGCACAGAACGAGGGCAACACAGAATCCGAAGCAGGCTTCCCACTGTCAGCACAGAGCCTGAGGCAGGGCTTGAACTCAGGAGCCCTGAGATCATGACTTGAGCCAAGCAGGTCGCATAAACCATGCTTCACTGATTGAGCCACCCAGGCGCCCCTAGAAATAGATTTTTTTTTTTTAATGCTTGAGACTGTAGCAAATTCTTTTTATCTGGCAAGGAAGTGAACTACCTGTATGGTTCAAGAGCCAAGATCAGCAACCTTGTGTGAGGTTGTGGGTGAAGACAAAGAGATGGCTCTGTCCCAAGGAGTTTGCTCTCCCGCCACTAGACAGTGGTGCCACAGCTGTATGAGGAGGGCTGAATTGTGCGCCAGCAGGATGGAGGCCTGAGTGACACCAGAGACGGCAGGCCTGCTGGGGAGCACCAACTTCAGAAATTATCTGATGTGCTGTGTGGCCAAGACAGGAAGCTAGGTAGGAAAAAGTGGGGTTGTTCTAGGGATCGGTGAACAGCCACTTCCTGCCCACTGACTTTGCTCCCGGAATTTCAACAGCCCCAGATTATTTCTGGCTTTTAGTTCCCCTCACTGAAGGTTGTGCAACTCGTCTCTCGATTTTCTAACTGCAGAAGGGATGAAAGTCTGAGATTTCAATCAAAGCTTAAGAAAATAATAATCCTTGGTTGCCCTAATTCTTTCCTGAAAATACCTCACACTGACAGAAATTGTCTTTAAGCCCCTTTTCTCTTCGTTCATGCTTTAAATTTCTGCCTTAATTAAAAAGAATTGTTTACTTGATGTGGGCTCCAAAGTGCTTATTTATTTTAACAGATCTTCTTGTTTCTTCTTTCCTTATCTTAACCAGTGCCTTGATAACTCTATAACTCTCCATTGTGCTGTCTTAAAATGCCATTGTCTCTGTCACCACGGTAACATAATAATGAACTTTATAATCAGCCCATTTCTATTCCCACAGAGTGGAAGCTGTGTCAATAACAGGCAGGAAGCACAGCGCCCCTAAATTCAACTGCCCTGAACTGGCTGCCTGTCCCTAGCAGAGATTTCAGAATGGTCTTCTCAGAATAATATTTCAATTTCACTCAACCCTATGACATTTGATGACAACATTAACAGAAAATTAATGATGAATTCATGTCTGCATTCCAAAGTACCTGGCTGAATTTACTGCGTAAAAAAGAAAGAAGAGAAAAGAAAAGAAAAGAAAAGAAAAAGAAAAAAAAGCAGCTGAACGGATACATCATTGAAAACCAGCAACTGTTGATTGACAGAATTTTTTCCCATTCCTTAAGGCGATCAAGTGCAGCGCCCAGTCTAAAAATGCCTCAGAGACGTGCCATCCAATGACTTGGACCTTTGAGCTCAGGGGATTGTGATAGAATTAAGTCTGACTCAACAAATGAGGTCACTGGGAAGAAGCGCTGGCGTTAAATTTACCGTTAATGCCAGGGTCAATTTACTAAACAGTCATCTGCTTGTGGTTCCAGAAGTCCTCTGGGTAAATTCCAGAGACTGCCAGGGCTGGAGATAGCTTGCTCATGAAGTCACCGATTCTTGGTCAATGCGACGTTTGGTGACCATCTTTTAGTCCCCCAGAAAGTATTTCCAGAGACGGGATGCCATTTCGGTATGTAAAGCCTTTGAAATCTGTGGAAGGCGACTGTTGATGTTAAGTCTAGAAATGGGACGGCAGGAGGGGAAGAAATGGTGTCTCTGGTGACAGGAGACTCGAATTCTCGCTCTGCCACAGGCTGAGCAATTCAAGTCACTGGATGGCTCTTCTTAGAGGTGTTGCTAGATTAGATATTGCGCTATATCAAAAGTGTAGAAAAGTAAGGAATTCTGTCAGTCACCAGTAGCCAGCCATAAAGGATGCCTTTTCCCTTACTCCCTGGGCCACAGCGTCCTTATCTGTCAGGTGGAAACACTAATTACTTACTTCCCCAGCCCACCCTCCCAGAACAGGTGACATGAGTCAGATGATAATATACGTATGAAATTGCCATCCAGAGTTCAAAGTTCTAACAAACAGAAAGCACTAGCGGAAGTCATTTCTAGATTCTTTCTAATGAAGTTTTTCAGTCATTTCCAACTGAAGTTTTAGGAATTCATTAAACATGTCCCTGCTATGGATCCTGGGCTGGTTCTAAGGTCACATCCCAGGTGGTCAGTGGTCTTTTCTCTGGCCAGACCCCTGGGGCTCAGCCCGAGCTGCGTGCTCACACTCTCTACCCGTGGCACCCGGGAAGCAGGGACCACAGAAACGTCCTCTGAAACTACTCTCCTCACAGTTTCTCAGCTCTGAATTCTGAAGTCTCCACACAGAGTTATTGGCTGGGCAACCACCCTCCTTAACCCAAGTCAGGTCTCCTCAATTCTTAGAAGAAGCATAGCATGGGGGCAGCCTGTGGGGCTCTGGGCCAGACGGATCACTTATTATCTGTGGACCTTGCTGAGCCCTGATTTTCTCATCTGCCAATAAATACACTTTCCTGGGTATCTAAGAGGTTGAAACAAGAGAGCTTATGGGAGGAGCTGAATATAGGGGTTTTTTTCCTTTTACCTTCTTTCCCTGCTCCCCATTCTGGTGCCCGTAAGGCACCGTCTCCTCTCTCCTGATTGGGTGCTCCATTTTCTGTCTTTTCTGTCTGCAAAGGGGATCTGGAACACAAACTTGGCCACATGTCTGTGGGACCTCCTGGAAATGCCCTCACAAGGCTATATCCTCCCCTTCCATACTGGCCTGTTCTGCATTGTTCCAGATTCTTCCCGTTTGGAGTTGTATGGGGGGAACGTCTGGATGTGTCACTTAATTTGTCATGTTGCGTCTGGTGTGTCACATCTGTAATGGCACACTGAAAATCATGTCATTTGTGCTGCTGGCAAGCCAAGAGAAGGCTTTGTGTGGGTCTGCGTGTAGGTGCTGGGGTGGCCCGAGAGGAAGAAAGAGGGACTCCGGGGGCCTGACATGAGGAGTCAGGTAAGATCCCACTAAGTGGGTTTCACTGAAGGCTGCTGACTCTCCATGAGTCCCTACTTCCTGCTGTCTTCACGGGAGACACTGAGGGCTGGAAATTGAATTAAGCTGGGTTTTCCAAGTCACCGGAGCACTTCCTTTTGACCCAGGCCACTGGGGGAACAGGGCCTGCCAGCCACACCCACGTCACACCCGCCCCCATCTCCATTCTGCAGGGGGGCAGGGAAGTGTCATGAGGAAGGGCTGTCATGATTGGCATTCGGCCCCCCACCCCACCTCCACCCTGCAGCTGGCCTCCCCACCTCTGCCCTACACTATCTCTTCATCTTTCTCTTCATTTTTGTCTGTTCCTGTGGCTGCCAGTGTGCCCTGGGGTCACTTCTTTCATCGTAAACTCGTGCTCTGTGGAACACTTTGTCACTTGAGAATGTGTCTTAAAAAACAGACCGTGTGCCCTACTGCAGACAATGCTGCACACTCCGTTTCCCTCCAGGGGGGTTCTTGATTCATATTATCTGTTAAGAGCCATGAAAAAAAAAAATCCCATAATAAATGGTTTCATTTTGGTTTTTCCAAACTCTTTTTCCACAACTCTTTTGGTCATGAACCCTTCCCTGGGAGCTCCCAAGGAGCATCTATGAACAGGGTCTGGTGAGTCCCACTTTGGGAAAAGCTGCCGTGAACAACGTATTGTTTGTAGGAACACTGTGAGGCCAAATTCACTAATGAGAAATCTGGCATCAAAGGCCTATGGAAAAATGTGTGTGCTTTGCTCTAAAGAAAACATGACATTTGTGCAGATCAGAGGTTCCCACCCTTTTCACCAAGAAAGATCCTTTTTAGTTCTTTCCTCGAGGGATTCCATGTTTTGAAAGCTTTTATCTACCCAACAAACTACATTTATTGAATAATAATTTGTTTCTTTGCGTTTTATCCATCAAAGACGTATAACTGCCAATTAGTGCTTCTGATCAGTCAAGATAACCACTGTTACGACACTGAGTTGATATGACTCTAGCCAAAAGCAAATAAACTTAATGTTTTATTTAGTCTGGGAACCTCACTGAGGTAAATGTGGGATTTCCTTTGGGCTTTTTGAAATCTGGAAAATAGCTTGCAGACCCCCCTGGCTGCCTTCACAGAGTGCAGGGTGGGTGGGAAGCAGGGCCGTGTGTGGAAACCCAAAGAAGACACACATGGCTGGAGGAAGTCAGGAAGGCGCTGGTCATTGAGGATCCCGCAGACAGCACAGACAGCGAGGGGCTGGGGGCCACAGCCCCTGGGAAGCCTGACGAGCCATGGATTAAGGGGACCAGATCCTGGTGAACAGATGAGGCCAGGATAGAGCTCCTCAAACATGGGTAAGAACCTGGACAATGACATGTCCCCTCTGGGTGTCTCCTGCACTCAGTTGCCCAGAAGAGAGCTGGGGAAATGGACAGAGGAAGGGAAGCTATGGACTCTTCTCCCCAGACCTCCATGATAGACTTGTCATTATGAGCTATGAGGAGGTGAGTGAACCCCGTTCTACGGCTATCTTGGATATTGGAGCTTTTGAGGGCTTGAGGGCCCTGAAGATACAGGCCTTCCACGTTGTGGCTGGCTCACCACAACCCTGAAAGACAAATATCTGCCCAAGGTGCTCCCTGGCCCTGCAGCCCTCATCCATCCCTGTTCCTATGGGAAAGTGGTGGGGTGTTGTGGAGCCGGGCCTCCGACAGCAGGTGAGGCTCCTCAGTAGAGACTTTCCCGGGACACTTGGGACGGGATTTTGTGTCCTGTCTTTGTGTAAGAGCTGTTGGGGGCACTGGAGGTGCAGCTGGTGGCCTGTTACCTGAAGGGAGAGAGGAGGCCCCTCCGTGGGAGAACAGTGCTCAGGCCGTGCCCTTTAAGCCCTAATCAGCCCTCCTGGACTGGGTCCCCAGCCCTTTCTGGGCCTCACAAGCCCTACCCATGCTTAGCAATGGCCGTGGACTTCAACATCCAGCCCACCTTCATGTTTCTTTTCCCTCATTAGCCAGGACCCAGCATTTTCCCAGAAGATACAATCTGTGTCTGGCAGAAGCCTACTTGCAAAAATAAATCTTTCCCTGAACATTTTCCAGGCCCGTTTTAGAAACAAATCTGGGTGATGCCTTTTACTCATTTCCAAAGACAAACAACCAACGCCTGAGGTCTCTCTCTGTGGCATCAATGTTCTGAAAATGGAGGAAAGGGATCTGCCCCTCAGAAGAACCCCATTTTGAGTGAGGAGGGTGAGCAGCTCTCGAGACTGTCCCCTGCCACAAGCCACTGCTGCTCGGCCACAGGTGGGAAGCCCAGTCCCCAGTGCAGAGCAGCCCTGCGGGGCAGGCCCTTTCCTCTCACTTGCCCAGGTTCTCCCACAGGTGGGAGCCTTCCTGTGGCTTCTGGAAGCACCGATAGTGCAGAAGCTACAGTCTTCCTGATCCCCATTCAGTCATTCATTCGTTCAACTCAATAAATATTCATGTTGAGCACCTGTTATATGTCAGTAGAGGCACCAGGCAAGGAGCTGGGGGAAACAGTGGTGAACACACACCCACAGGGCCTGGCACATAACGGGCGCAGTGTCCACAAGGCAGTGACTAAGTGCATGAGCAATGCGGCGGTCAGGCAGGCACGGCTGCAGTTTTCAGTGTTCTGTTATGGCCTGATCTCATTTGCTTTTCACAATAGCCCTGTGAGCCAGGCAGGAAAGGAGGGAGAGAGGGAGAAGGAAGGAAAGGAGGGATGGAGGGAGGGAGGGAGGGAGAAAGAAAGACAAGGAAGAAGGGAAGGAAGGAAGGAAGGAAGAAGGAAGGGAGGGAGGGAGAAGGAAGGAAGGGAGGGAGGGAGGGAGGGAGGGAGGGAGAGAGAAAGAAAGAAAGAAAGAAAGAAAGAAAAGGAAGAAGGGAAGGAAGGAAGGAGGAAGGGAGGGAGGAAGAAGGAAGGGAGGGAGGAAGGAAGGAAGAAAAGGGAGGGAGAGAGGGAGGGAGAAGGAAGAGAGGGAAGGGGAAGGAAGAAAGGAAGAAAGGAAGGAAGGAAGGAAGAAAGGAAGGAAGGAAGGAAGAAGGAAGGGAGGGAGAAGGAAGGGGGGGAAGGAAGGGAGGGAAGAAGGGGGTAAGGATGGGAGGAAGGAATGATGGGAGGGAGGGAGGAGGGGAGTGGAAGGAAAGGAGGAAGGGGAGAAGGATGGGAGGAAGGAAGGATGGGAGGGACAAGGGGAGGGAGAGAGAGAGAGGGAGGGAGGAGAGGAGAGGAAGGAAAGGAAGCTTCTATTCATTGGGCTAGTGCCCTGTGCTTTCACATGCACTATTTAGTCTTCCCAACTATATATACTATGTGGTAAGAAGGTACCTCCATCCTCACTGTCACAGAAAAGAAAGCCAAGGCCCAAAGGAAGTGGCAGAGGAGGGATCCACACCAGGTTTTGGTCTGAGTCCACAGCCCCAAACTCTCTCCCGTACAGGCACTCTCACACTCATACACGCCTGCACACACGCACTTCTGCACGTGCACACACACATCTGAACTGTGGGCCCCTGCTCCAGGGCCACCAGCGAAGGACCCACGGGCCGACATTTTAACCTTCCTTCATCAGTAGGTATGTTCTGAGGATGTGCTCTGCGTTCTGCAGCTCTTCTCTGGGCCTGGGAGCCCCGCACAAGGAGAGACCAAGCCCTCCAGGTGTGTGCTGGCCAGGAGGGTGGCTACTGAGCCCCGAAAATGCCGTTAAATCCCAACTGGGATGTGCTGGGAGTGTAAGATACACCCTGAATTCCCAAGATTTAGGAAGGAAAAAAGCATGCAAAGTAGCCTGTGCTTTATGTTGATCACATACTGAGATTATATATCTTTTGGGTATATTGAGTTAAAGAAAAAATGTTATTAAAATTGTATTTCTTGTCTCTTCTTATTTTTTTAGACATGGCCGCTAAAACGTGTAAAATCACATATGTGGCTCAGGTTTGTGGCTCGCATTATATTTCTAAGGGTCCGCATAGCTCTAGATGGAAAGAGACTCTAGGGGTGCCTGGGTGGCTCAGTCAGTTAAGCGTCTGGCTTGGGCTCAGGTCGTGATCTTGCGGTTCGTGAGCTCGAGCCCCGCATCCGGCTCTGTGCCGACAGCTTGGAGCCTCCTTGGGATCCTCTGTCACCCTCTCTCTCTGCACCTCCCCCACTCACTCTTTCTCAAAAATAAATAAATGTGAAAAAAAATGTTTAATGGAAAGACAGAATGTAAACAAGTAAACAAAGAGGGGTAATCGCAAATAGAGAAAAGTGGCAAGGAGGGAGTAATACAGGGCAGTGCACCGAGCGGGGCCAGCAGGTGATCTCAGGGGGCAGGGACGCATGGGAGGGACAGGCCTGCCTGACCACAGGAACAGCGGAGAGTTGCCAGGGCCTGCGTCATGAAGGAAGGAAGGAGTCATCATACACAGATCTGGGGAGCAGTACAGGCTTCCCCTGACAGAGCAGGAGTCCAGGAGCTGCAAGGACCCTCAAGGTCACCCACTCTGCTTCTGGTGTTTGCCACGGCCCTGATATAAAACTGGACGGCTGTGCTGTGCCCAGCACCTAGACAGTTACTCCACAAAAGCTTGTCAGAGTGCCTGTGACTGTCAAGCTAGCTCTAAGCTCTGGGAGAAGGAGTAGGGATGAAATAAACCCAAAGCTCATAAATAGGAGTGGGGCGGCCAGCAACAGACAACAGGCAAAGAAACAAATGTATATATCAGGTGTGACCGGCTAAAAGAAAAATCAAGAAGGAATACAAGTACGTAGGAGCTGTGTTAGAAGGTGACATGTTGGGAGGGAGTCCTGACATCACCAAGAGGAAGAACATTTCAGAGAGCTGGAACAACATGTGCCAAGGTCCTGAGGTAAGAGTATACATCTGGAATTCAAGGACAGCATCAATCCAGCACGCTGGGCAGAGTGACCAAAGGAGAGGTCAAGGAACCTCAGTGTTGGGGTGAGGACCTGGGTGGATCCAGTCACATAGACGTTCTCCATAAATGGCAGTCATGGTTATCATCATTACTAGCATTCTAGGAGAACACAGGCTTCCTAGAAATATGGCAATTGCCACCATTCACGGGATCTTCCAAGATGAAGAGACCCCCCTGACCTCAAGGCTCGGTGCAAAAGAAATGGGATGGCTTGAGGCTGGGTGGGTGCACACTGTCTGTGCTCAGCAGTTTATCTGTAAGAGAAACTATGCTGAGGAGCGTTTGGAATGGGGTTGTCTCTGGGGGCGGAAGTTTGCAGGTATTCGAGAGGCAGGAGGCCCAGGTGGCCACAGGCCCCAGAGGCTCCCTACAATTAGGGAGCCAGGGCCCCAGAGGCTAGCTCATTTTCTGCTTTATTGTCCTCTCCTATCCACCCCCCAGGCCTGGGCGTCTCATGCCCCTTCCTTACTCAAGAACCCACAGTGGCTCCCTACTGCCTGTTGTCTTGTTCTTCAGCTGACCCTTTGCCACACGATCGCTCAAGCCCCTCAGGTCTCCTTGTTCAGGGGTTATCTGCCAAAAAACCTTGGCCAAGACTGCTGGAGGAAATTACTTGGTTTTTGCCAAGAGGGAAAGGCCTGTTTAATGAAAATTTTTTTCCCCCAGGAAAATGATCCTTCTGCCCTTCTCTGAACCACAAAGCCAGCACTACATTGGCTTTCTGTCATTTTGAGAGTCCCTCAGGCTGAGGCCGGCTCAGAGAGCATCTGAAATTCCTTGGGACAAACACGCCCACTAGACTCAGCAGCTACCATGGGAGGCTGGCTGTCAGGTGTGCACGGGCTTTCTAACAGAGCAGGGTGCCTTCAGAGACCACTGGCTCCCATCCCGACTCTTCTCAGCCAACATTTATCGGGGCCTACTGTGTGCTCGACACTGTGGCTGAACCACTTGAAAGTGGACCCTGTACAGGGGCTTTATTCCAAATACGATTCTGTTACAGAAAGGCCATCACTATTTTTTAAATAATTACTTATAGAAACAAAACCAGTCTTTTGAACCTGATAACCGCAGAACGCCAAGCTTATAAAAGTCTTTCCATAATCGACCATATCTCAGAATGCCTACTCTCTGATCTCTGGAGGGGGTCCAGGGTGCAGATCCTTCTGTTTGCTCTTTATCAGGAAGATGGGCATCATTACATAGCAATTTGCAAATGACACTCAGAAAGGTTAAGTGACTTTACTAAAACCACACAGCCCCATGATCTGGAGGCAGAGTGGAACCTCTATGCCTGAATCTAGAGACATTCTCCAATCCGGCTGTTTAGGGAATCACTGGGGGAACTTTTGCAACTACCAACCCTCCAGCTGGACCCCCAGAGGATCTGATTTAATTGAGAGGGCCTGGAGGGGAAGTTAAATCTCCCTAAGTGATGTTAATAGGCTGCAGGAGCTGAGAACCATTGCTCCAAAGCCTGTAGCAGAAGCACACCGCCTGGGGACAGAGGAACCGTCTGCTGTGTGATTTGGGGCAAATTCCATAACTTCTCTGTTCTTCAGTTTCTTCATTTGCCAAAAGGAAGATCTCTTTTAGGGTCTCTTTCACACACAGGGTCTGTGAGTCATAAGATGCTTGGGAAGCCAACAAGGCAGGACACTATGAGAAAGGGGTTTGCCCATCCTGCCCCCCCCCCACCCCACATCAGATCAGAGGGAGGAAGAACAAGGTCCCATATAGGAAACCAGGTCACCCGGCCCTGCCCTCTCCACCTTGCAGTCCCAGCAGTGCTCTTCCTGGAGGTGGAGGTCAAGTGTTCCTTGGCAAAGGGAAGGCCTCTCAGAGGAGGGGCAGGTGCACAGGTCCACGCCTTCCTTGTGTGTGCCCGGCCCTATGGGCCAGCATGGTCCTAAGTGACTGAGGCCACTGGGTCTGCAGGGCTGGCTTTGGGCTTACGGTGACTCCAGAGAAAGAAGAGAGGTCACGAGGTCCTGTGGGTTCAGCAGCACCCCCAGGAGGGGCCACTTACCTGGGGTGGGAGCCCACAGACAGAGGCCCAGTCTGACCAAGATGACTGGGGGGAGGGGGGTCCTCTCCATAATGTGATTCTCAGAGAGTTTCTTTGTTCTCAGTTCCTGAGTGTGAACATGGCTGTTTATGTTTACCAAATTATGAAGGTGATTTTGTGTCCTTTGGTGGCTTTTCAGTGTTTCCGAGATGGAATGTATTTTTCTTCTGAAACATTTTGGGGCTCACTGGGACATTTCGGTGAGACAATATGGGGCCATGGGAGGCTATCGCCCCTCTCTGTGCTGGGTTTGTTATTATAGCGGAGGGGCTCAGAGAGCTCCAGACTGGGGTAGAGGGGGTTGGGGACTCAGAATAAAAGAGCAGGCGGGCAGACCTGAGCCACCAAGAACTAACCAAAGTCCCCTCCTGCGTGGAGAGAAACTGTGGCCAGACAGGCCATCCCTTCAGTTCCCTGAGCCTGGTAGGGGCAGGTGTAGCTGCACTTGTCTAACTGGAGGTGGATGGAAGCAGCTTCCCGGGGGAGTGACAGGCATGAGCTCAGCCACCAAAGGCAGCCCCGCTTTCCCTGTGACCTGGTTCACAGCGAGCCCAGAGGATGCACATGACTGACCACATTCCCACTAAAAATGTGGGCTCCGGAGCCAGAATTTCTTGGTGTGACAAAGCACAATCTGCAGGCAGTGCCTCAGGAAGCGGGTCGTAAAATTCCTTTTCTGAGCCCTTTTCTGCTTGTGTCAGGCCTCTATATCCAGAGCCTATAAATATGAGCCAGCGATGGTCAGGAAAGAGGCCAGCGGTCACTGAGCAGTGTGGCAGGGCCATGGAGTCCTCCCAAAATCTCCCTGAGGCTGGTGTGTCAGATGCTGGCTGTGGATTTGTTCTGTGACACTCAGGCCAGAAGTCTTGAGCTTCCGTTAGTTTCCAGGCTCCCTCTACCAGGCTTGGAAGGAAATCCCATCTGTTGTGTTTGGGGACCTTTTCTGCTCCCTGGGGTCCTAGGGACCTGAGAAGTGGTGTCTGGGCCTCAGGACACCATGGGCACTGCTGAGAGATTGGCTCTTCTTCATCTTGGTCCTCGGAGGCAGTGGCACCACTGAGTCCAGGCTGAGACCCCAGGCATCCATGCCCTGCGTCCATGAGCTATCTTTGCACGTTCCCAGCCCTGACTCCTCCCCATTTTCTGAGACCACCACCCCTGCCCCCCACCTCTCCTGG
Organism: Felis catus; assembly: GCF_018350175.1. Classification (NCBI taxonomy): domain Eukaryota; kingdom Metazoa; phylum Chordata; class Mammalia; order Carnivora; family Felidae; genus Felis; species Felis catus. The sequence continues at coordinate 47,171,744 of NC_058373.1, read as the reverse complement.
CACTATTAACCTGTCTCTTCACTTCAGGATGCCAGTATCCCCCCACCTTCCCCTCAAAGACCACTCAGCTACCCCCTCTCCTCCCTCCCCATGGGTAAAACCTAACAGCTCTTTACTTGTGGAGCTGAGATAGGTGGGTGTGGGTGGGAGAGCTTAGCCCTTCAGAAACTCCTAGTAGGAATGAATGGGGAGGCAGGAAGTTGCTTTGTTCTTCTTTTGGGAATCCAGAGCAAAAGCATTATTAGCCAAATGACACCTTCTATCCCCCACTCCCTCATCCCTCCCCCGCCCCGACAAAATAAAACAAATAAAACCCCAAAGACCAATTTTTAAAATTTCACTAAATAGCTCAACTCGTCACATTAGCTTCATTTTACAGATAAAGAAGCCAAGACTTAGAGGGGTGCTTGGGGTACCACTTGGCCCTTCTAGGTTCACAGCCCTCTAGGGAGCTTTTGTGGTGTAATCTGAAACCACCTCCTTCCCCAACCCTCTGGGCTTCCCTCCCCCCACTCTGTGAAGGTCAAGGAAGAACCTAAGAAAGAGGCAGGCCAGCCACCCTGGGTGGCTCAGTTGGTGAAGCCTCCAACTTCGGCCCAGGTCATGATCTCATGGTTTGTGAGTTCAAGTCCCACATCAGGTTCTGCACTGACAGTACGGAGCCTGCCTGGGATTCTCTCTCTCCCTCTCTCTGCCCCTCCACCACTTGCACGTGCATGTGTGTGCACACCCTCTCTCTCTCTCTGTCTCAAAATAAATAAATAAACTTAAAAAAAAGAAGGCCGTTCCAGATTGGTAGGTTGGCAACTTTAAGAATACCAAAGGGAACTGGGGTGCCTGAGTAGCTCAGTCAGTTAAGCATCCGACTTTGGCTCAGGTCATGATCTCACAGCTCATGGGTCCAAGCCCCGTATCAGGTTCTGTACTGATAGCTCAGAGCCTGGAGTCTGATTCAGATTCTGTGTGTATGTGTGTGTCTCTCTCTGTTCCTCCCCTACTCATGCTCTGTCTCTCTCTGTCTCTCAAAAATAAATAAACATTAAAAATTAAAAAAAAAGAATAGCAAAGGGAACTTAAATTTGAGGCTCGCCTGGAAGGCAACAAGATGAACGGATTCCCCACACCTGCCCTCCAACTCTTAAGGAGACTATAAAAAAGGCCCTAATTGGGCTCAGTCACAAATACTGTGCAGGTGTTTTCAACACCATATCACCATCTCAAGGCAATGTGCTTGGAGTAGCCTCTGGGAGCAGGGAAAGCAAGCAGAGCCCACGTTTCAAGGACAGGGGAGATGGTGAAGAGCCTCTGAATGCCCAGGTCCAGGTCACGGGTCAATTGGTGGTCACGACTTTTTGATGACTTCTCCCAACAACCTTGGCTTGAAATTTACCAAGACGTTGGCCCCAGTGTTTACCCACTCAATCTGACCAGCGTCACGCATGGTGGTGGGCACTTTCTTGGGCCTGTGGCCACAGAGCTTTTACCCACCTGTTGAGACATGGCCTTTATCATAACCTTGGCCACTGCTGGTGAACAGGTGGAACGTGACCAAATGACTATTACATTCCACCAGTGAAGGTAGAACTGGCTAAGCCCTCCTTCAGAGAATGCATCACCACGGCTTTCAATAATGTGCGTGCTTGAATTTAAGCACCGGTCCCGTACCAGGCACCGTGCTCACAATTGTGCATGTATTATTTCATGTCATCCTCACAAGAATCCTACACTTATTTCCATTCTCCAGACAAGGAAATGGGTGCTAAGGGTGCTGAGTAACTTTCCCACATCCTATAACTAGTAGGTTGCCAAACTAGGATTTGAACCTGAATCTGCAATTTTTAATGCTTGTGTTCTTTCCATCCTATATCAGTGAATATAACTGAGAAATTCCATTTTTTGAGACAGACAAAAGCAAGAGAGGTGAATGCCCATATTCTCTTCTTTCACTTGTGGTGACACATGGGCAGACAGAACAACAGGAAAACAGAAATTTCAGTCTCAGGAATTTTAGGGATGGGATAGGAGCTACTACAGTGGTTATTCTATAAATTACCAGCAGGTGGCACCATTGCACAACACCTGCACACCCAATTGACTCAACGCTGAACAGGATGGAAAATACTTCCCAGGGGAGTGGCCTGCTTTCCAAAAGTCGCCAAAGATCTGGTAAGTCCAGCAAGGCTGTTGCCTAGTCTGTCCATAGCTCATGTTCCCCCGATGACAAGAGCTGCTGTCTGAATAAGAAAGTCAGCTCATATCCATTTACTAATTCATCTAATTAGCAAAGATATCCTTTGTACCCAGCAGCTATTTAAAAATATTTTGAGCTTCTTAGATCTTTTAATAGAATCTGGTCTGTCTCTGAAAACATTGTGCTTCCTTCTCTGGAGTTTCAGGGAGCAGGATAAACTCTGTAATGAGGGTTAGAAGGGACAGGTGTTCCCTGTGGATTGAAAGTGAAGAGGTCAGAGGTCATGTAAGAGCCGTGGTGGAGTTTGACTAGGCATTTGGGGGCCAAGCAGGCAGCTTTGCACAATCCACCCTTTGCCTCTGTGTGGGGTTGGGAACTTGGGGAGCCTTGGAGTCGGAGAGAGGGAAGGGGAGAGAAGTGGTGAATAAACACTTCTCATACTGTTCATAGACGAGTCCTTTCCACTGCTAACTTAGTTCTTGGATTTGGAAGCTCCTAGTAATGGCATGGTGGGGCAGGAACCAAGAGCCCAGGGAAGTCACTGGACTAGCTCCACCATAGTCTCAAGGATGTCGGTCACATGCTCTGCAAATGTGGGGAATGTCCACCCAGGAGAAGTAGGGAGTCAAAACGGAAACCCCAGCATTAAAATGTGAAGAGATGCATCTTTCCTGATGAAGGGAAATAATGGGCAGCCAGATTCCTGAGTTGTTGATGCCCACACTGGGAACACACCACTCCAAGTGTGACATGCCCAGGACTACCTTCAAAGAGCAGGTGAAGTAGCAAGTAGAATTACCAGTCTTAACAACCTCCAAAACACCTGCTTCCCATAACCCAGAGAAAATCAGAAAGAGGGCAATGGGTCAGGAAAGGAGCTGGGGAAGGGTGCTTTTGGGGACACAGACATGGACTGTATGGCAGTGTGGACAGCTTGTTTCCCCAGAGAAGGAGATCCAGAGGCAAGATGGAGAGTGACTTCCTCCTGAGGGGCAAGGCAGGACCTTGGGCCGTACCTCAGAGTGCTGGCTGCTGAGCTCTGACCTGTCTGGAGGGAACCACCTCAGTGAAGGAGGGTCCGAAGCTCTCCATCAGTGCCTTTACCTTTCAGTGTCTCTGAAGCCTTATCTCAGCCTTCACACAATAAATAGCCAGTAGTGGAGAATTTGCTGGAAGGAATGTGGAGTGCTAGAGACAGATTCTAAGCTGCGTTGGGAAAAATTATGTAAAGTACTGTGACAAACTTTGTGAATTACACCTTAAGAGATACCTTTTTAAATACTAACCCATTATCTTGAGATGACAGGTATCCACTTATTTTTATAACTACTGCACAAAATCTGTAAAAAAATGAACAATGAGTTTTTTAAATGTCATATAAAAATGTCTATGACTTATTTAAACACAGTTATACAGGACGTTCATAAAAGATTTAGTAGTCAAGTATCACTGCTGTGTAACTCGGATTTTCCTTCTGTATAGCTTCTCACGTAGAAGGATACAATTCCGTAAGTTGTTCTGTAAACAAATATAAAAGCAGGTTATCGACAAATAAGATTCATAAATGTGGCATAACCTCTATACTCTATAATTTTATTTTATAAAAGGTTATAATTTTATAACCTCTATAATTTTAATAATAAGGGACTTTGAATATTTTTAGGTGTTTTGCATATCACCAACAACTTGAACATCCTTCAACCTATTACATCTAAACTCTAGTCTGTGTAGAGATAATGCCAGTTCCCAAGTGTTACGGGCTGAATTGTGCCCCCCCAAAATCGGTATTTTGAAGTCCTAACCCCCAGTACTTCAGAATGTGTACATTCCGAAAATAGGTTCTTGGAGCGCCTGGGTGGCTCAGTCGGTTAAGCGTCCAACTTCAGCTCAGGTCATAATCTTGTGGTTTGTGAGTTCGAGGCCCACATCCAGCTCTGTGCTGACAGCTTGGAGCCTGGAGCCTGCTTTGGATTCTCTTTCTTCCTCTCTCTGTCCCTCTCCCCAACTTGTTCTCTCTGTCTCTCAAAAATAAAACATTAAAAAAAATAGATTCCTTAAAGAGGTAATTAAATTAAAATGAAGTCACTAGGGTAGATCCTAATCTAATATGACTGGTGTCTTTATAAGAGGAGGGAAGCTGGACACAGATACATGCGTAAAGGGAAAGCCAAGTGAAGACGTGTAGAGAAGATAGCCATCTCCAGAGAGGGGCCTCAGAAGAAAGCAACCCACCAACACCTTGATCACAAACCTATAGCCTCCAGAACTGTGAGAAAATAAATTTCTGTGCTTAAGCCTGTGGTCCTTTGTTATGTACAGCTCTAGTGAACGAATACACTGAGCTATACAGACTAATGGGGAAGAGGCCATAAGGATAGAAGAAGCCAAGATAGCTTCTTGCAATAATAAATCCCTTTTTCCAGAATAATTTGTACCTGTCTTCTTAAAGGAGCTATTTGCACTGAAAGAGAGTAATGAATTTTCAAATTTCAAACATGTTCATTTGTTTCTTTGCAACTGTATATGGCCTGAAAGTGACAGGAATCTTTCAAAGAGTCCCCTGTCTTCTAAAGACCGATGGCCTGTGCTAACCAAAGCTGTGCCCAGGCACGGACTCTAGTTTGGGAAGATAAATGAGCAGATACACTTAGTCCCTGTGCCACAGCTGAGCTCCGAGTCAGGCATCAGGAGCTGGAGCAGGTAGCCCTGGGGACTTGGGTAGGGTCAGCCAGATGGCAAAGTGACTTCTAGGGCCCCGAGGCCAGCGTGGCAACTTTGGCAAGGCCAAAGGCTGGGTGGGGGACCCCCGTGGGCAGGCACAAATGCCAAAGCTGGTCAGAGAGGACGGACCATGCAGGGGTGCTTGGTCCCCGTTGGGGTCTCCCACCCAGGACTGGACCAGGGGCCCGATGAGGTGGCATACTGGGCCATGCTCTGTTTTGGAGACCATAGCTAACTACTGTTTTAAAACTAAACAGTCGGTGGTCTGAAAAGCGCTTTTTCAAAAGTTGGTTTTGTATGGATGGGCTAGATTCTCCTAACACACCATGGCAATTTTCTGGGGGGAAAGCTCTATAAACCTTAGCTCTAGGTCGCCAGGCCAAGGAGAAAAATTATTTTAGAGCTATATTGCTTGGCTGTCAGCATTCTGCTGGCATCGCTGTATACACGTATCTGAACTTTTTCTACAATAAAACCTTATTAATTTGAAATCCAAAGAACAAAAAGAAAAACTCTCCAACCCCCCAATGGATTTTGTATTTACCAGCTTTGGCTTATCTCAGCATTTTTTTTTTTTTTTTTTTATTAAATAGCAATAAAAAGTGACGCGTTGGTTGAGGACTAGCCGTGGCTTTGAAATGGTCACTATTTTTAATAAAACAAATGGAAATGATGGTATTTTACTGCAGTTTAGTGTGACTTAATTAACTCTCACTTGTGTTGGGCCTTAAACCTCCCTGCCCCAATCCAGGAAGTTCTCAGCAAACTGCTCGGATTAGGCATTTCTCAGGACAGTGGGGCCTCTGCTCCATGCACTCCCTTTTCAAACGACCCTGCCATTCTTCTCAAAAGCCTTCTGAAGCTCCCAGGCCCCCATCAGAGGTTGCCCTTGAGCCTCAGAGTTCAGGGAATCAGAGAGGGGCCTTGGACAGGTGGAGGGGCACCAGTCCTGGGCAAGCCACTTTATTGGCACCTCTGCTTTGGTCAGAGCGGCCCTGCTTCCCTCTGAGTCATGCTTGAAGCTTCTTGGTATTATTTGATATGGAAACAAAAGGTTTCTGTGGCTAAAAATAACTTAGAAAACCACTGATCTGTACGATAGGATCCATGTTCTTCAGCTTAACAGTCATGACCCAGAACAATGCAGCAAGGTCCACCTCTCTGTTTTTCTCCACTTTTCTCTCAGTCCAAAGCCACTCACCCAGCGGGCCCTGAGAACGTCTCTGTGCCTGGACTAGAAGGCTTCTTTTCTCTGTCTTTCTGATTCCCTGGGGTCGAAGGCCCGGTGCAGTTCCCACCCCTCGGAGGTGGCTGTGCGCTCCCTGACCGTCAGTGCTGGAAGGCTCTCTCTCCTTCCACGGGCCCCTGCTCCTCTCCCTGGCCACAGCTGGCCTGACCAGGGGACCCTTCACAGGACTTCTGTGGCCTGCTGCAGAAGCACGTGGCTGCCAGAAGGGGTGGCATGAAGAAAGGAGACAGGGCCACGGGGGGACTGTGGCTGGTGCTGGGGCAGAAAGGCCGTGTGTCGTCAGGAGCCACGTGTCAGTCAACATTGTGAGGTGGTCAGGATGCAGAGGCCGTGTGTGACCTGATGAAAGTAGTTAACAGATGCAGGAGAGTCAGGGGGGTGGACAGGGGCAGAGAGAGAGGGAGAGAGATTGGCCCTGCTCCTGAGAGCATCCTGGTTCTTGTTTGGGTCCTCATTTGTGAGACCTGCTGGGAGGTCTTGCAGCAAATCTTCCCTCCACTGAAGCCCACTGCGGGAGGGGGGGTGGGGGTGGAATCTGTTCCTGCCAACAAAAGAGCTAGTTCACATCTCCTTGGCTGGACTTTGAGCGTCTGGATGTCTCATTCAGCTTTTATTCCGGGCAGCACACGCTGCAGGAACATGGCAGGAGTGTTGTGGGGAAGGATCCAGAACTACCAGCCTGCCTGCCTTGAAAACAGAGCACGTTTGAGCTTGACTGTTGAGTGAGCACAGCCCAAGCCTGGGCAGGGACTGGTGGGCATTTTACACCCACTACTAAGAGGGCTATGATTACAGAGATGACAATAATAAGGGTCAGGCAAGGATGTGGAGTATTGGAGCCCTCATACTTTGGTGGGAATTTAAGATGGTGTAGCCTCCGTGGAAAACAGTCTGGCAGTTCCTCAAAAGATGAAACCTAGAGTTGTTACATGAACCAGCAATTCCCGTCTTCTTTTTTTTCCTTCAGAATTTGTTTATTCACACAACCAATGTCAATGTTTGTCCAATACAGTTTCCCTCAATCTGAATTACATCGCGTGGTGTCGTTTAACATATTTCTCTGCCTGTGTGTTTCCTGTAAGTTTGTGCTGGAGCTACAGGCTTGAACAGATTCCTGTTCACTTTTTTTGGCAAAGATCCCTCATAGGTGGCTGAGTGTCCTCCCAACAGGAGGCTCATTGTGTCTGGTTGTCTTTCATTTTGCCTTATTAGCCGTTGTTGCTGTTGTGCCTAGATCCTTAATTCATCAGGACTGCCTGTATTTCTTTTAATTGAGATATAATTCCCATACTATAAAATCCACTATTTTTTAAAGTTTGTTTGTTTATGTGTATTTATTTTGGAGAGAGAGAGAGAGAGAGAGAGAGACAGAGCATGAGCAGGGAAGGGGCAGAGAGAGAGAGAGAGAGAGGGAGACACAGAACCCAAAGCAGGCTCCAGGCTCCGAGCTGTCAGCACAGAGCCAGAAGTGGGGCTTGAATTCACAAACTTCGAGATCATGACCTGAGCTGAAGTCAGATGCTTAACTGACTGGGGTACCCAGACGCCCCAGGTTATTTATTTATTTTGACAGATAGAGAGGGGGAGCACAACAGCATGAGCAGAGGTGGGGCAGAGAGAGAAAGAGAATCCCAAGCAGGCTCTGCACTGTCAGTGCAGAGCTCGATGTAGGGCTTGATCTCAGGAACTACGAGCTCATGATCTGAGCCCAAATCAAGAGTCAGATGTTTAACTGATTGAGTCACCCAAGTGCCCCTATACTTCACTATTTTAAAGTCTACAATTCAGTGGGGCTTCTATTTAGTATGTTCATAAGTGTATGCAACCATCATCCTTATCTAATTCCAGAACATTTTCATCACCCCGAAAAGAAACCCTGTTCCCATTAGCAGTCACTCCCCATTCTCTCCCATTGCCCCCAGGCCCAGGCAACCGCTAACTTCTGTCTCTATGTATTTTCCTCTTCTGCACCTTTCATATAAACCGTCTCATTGGAGGTCTGTTAGGTTAAGTTTTCAAGGTTCATTCATGGTGTAACTTGTATCAGTCCTTCATTTCTTTTTCTTCCCAAGTAATAAACCACCGTATAAACAGACCACATTTTGTTTGTCTAGTCATCAGTTGTTGGACATTTGGGTTGTTTCCATCCTTTGGCTTCTATGAATAACAGTGCTGTGCATACTCATGCACAAGTTTTTTGTGTTCAACGTGTTTCCATTTTTCTTGGGTGTATGCTTAGCGGAAACTTTTTAGTTTGATGTAGTTCCACTTACTGGGTTTTGCCTTTATTGCTTGTGATATCCAAAAAGTCATGCCAAGACCAATGTCAAGGTGCTTTTTCCCTAAGTTTTCTTCTAGGAGTGTTATGGTTTCAGATCTTATGTTTAAGGCTTTAATCCATTTTGAGTTAATTTTTGTGAGTGGTGTAAGATAGGCATTCAATTTCATTTTTTTGCACGTGGTTATCCAGGTTCTAACACTATTTTTTGAGGAGACTATCCTTTCCCCATTGAGTATTCTTGGCTCCCTTGTCAAATATTAGTTAGCCATATATATATGAGTTTATTTCTGGGCTTGTAATTCTGTTCCATTGATCTATTTGTCTGGTTTTGTGCCGGTACCATACTGTTCTGTTTCTTTACTATAGCTTTATAATATACTTTGAAATCAGGAAGTGCAATGCCTCCAGCTTTGCTCTTCTTTCTCAGGATTGCTTTGGTTGTTTGGGATCTTTTGTGGTCCCATACAAAATTCCATCCACTGGAATTTTGATGGGGATTTTATTGGATCTTTTCAGGTTTGGTAATAGCATTTTTTTTGGTTGTGTTTGTGTGTGTGTGTGTGTGTGTGTGTGTGTGTGTGTTTTAAGAGTCCTTATCTTTTAGAATTACTGAAATATTTACCAAAAAATAAAACAAAAAAGATGTGATGCTTGGGATTTATTTCCAAATAATCAGGAGAGAGGGAAACGAGTGGCAGTGTGGATAAAATGAGATTGGCCAGAATTAGACAATTGTGGAAACTGTGTGACAGGCATGGGGGTGGGGGTGGGGTCATTATGTATTCCTACTTCTGTGGGTTTGAAATTTTCCATATTTCCCTGTTTGTTATTTCAAAGGAAATAAGAAAGGGGGAAATGAAAGAGAAAAATCACAGGCAAACCAATTGCTGAGGTGGGCTGTCAGGCACATCTCTCAGCTGTGGACTGGACCTGACAGTCTTGCTTTGGCTGATCTGCTGTCTGCACTGAGGCTGACGCATTTCCACTCTCCCATACTGCCTCCCTGCCCCTTGTCCTGTGACTCGTCCCAGGAGGTAGTGCTCTCAGTGGCTGTGGCCATCTAGGCCTGGCCTCACCGCTATTTCCACAGGAAGAAAGCTGGCTTCTGTGGACTAAGGTAAGAGCAGGCGATCACGTGTGGCCTCCGCTGTTGTGGAGCAAGGATTCTAACCCATGGCCCTATGGTCACCAGAGCGCTTCAGAAAACAAAGAGCCGAGGTGTATGAGGAGGAGGAGGAAAAGGTAGCTGAGAGCTCACTGCAGTGTAGGAAAGGGAGAGGTGATTTCTGAATCAGCAGTTGGGGAAAAATTGTGATAAAAGGAGTGACCTGAACCAGAGAACAGATCAATCGTGCAGACCGTCTTGAATGTGGAGCTTAACCAGAATCAAAGGGCCCCACAGCGAGGTGTGCTTCTCCTCTGCTCGGAGATGATCCACCTGGGAAATGGCTTGTGCCCCAAGAGAAGATCATTTGTACGCTGGCTGTTTAAGAATGGGGAACACATCTCCCACGGACAACGGACAATGTTAGACGAAGTGTGGGGTTCCCAGGTTCCCCCTCCAAAGTTTATTTATTCAGTTTAAATGTTGAGCATTTGCACCTGAAGTAGCTAAGCCAATGTTAAAGGTTTGGCAAGTTGGATCACACTCAAGTTATACTTGAGGCCAGATGTGTGCCTGCAGCCCGCTGGTGGGTTAGAGGGATTAAGGGGTGGGGGAGCCCTTCTGGATAGGAGACAGAAGTGGTGAGATTCCAGGTGGGTTTGGAGTGGTAGATACATTTCAGGGGCAGGAGCAACCCCTGGGTCGTTCTTCCTCATTTTTGTTATGGAAATTTCTGAAGTGTGTGTTGAGGCAATTCCCAAATTAGCCTCAAATGAGTCCCAATAAGGAGGGACTGTGAGGAGCAAGGTGAACCTGCCCATCCGAGACAGAAATGAATGTGCTCAGAATGTGATGTGCTGAACTGGCAATCACACCTCCAGGTCTCCATGATGCCTCCAGTCGACCATCCCTGCCCCATGTCCCTTGAGACTCCAGCCCCCTGGCTCCCTGACTGAATTCTCACTTCCACTTTCATCAAAACTGCAGGGGCAGACTGACTCTTATCTTTGCTTTTATTTTTGATGTTCCAAACAAAGCTTTCCTCAAGTGATCTTTTCCACCAGGCCTGTCACTTCTTCCTGAAACCAGCATGCAGAATGCTAATACCAGATCCATTAGGCAGGTTAAAAAAAAATAGGCCTCTGATGGCTTCCTTATTTCAGGAAACACTGAACTAATTATTTCCACTCAGGAAAATACTGTGTTGGAGCCCATTCCTGCTTCTAGTCCCCAAGTGAACACAAGGAAGAAGCAAATGAAAAGCCGTCTTAGTGCGGATAGATCAAAGGAGGAAAGGAACTCATTTTCCCTAGAATGAAACTTTAATAATTAAAACAGTAAAGAAGATGGGTTTCCTTGACCCTCTTCTATCCACTCCACCACAGCCACACACTCATTTCTCATTTGCTTCTCAGTCATGAGATGTCCTGTACCAGTTATCTATTGCCACAGTAATGCTGTGTAACAAAACATCCCCAATTTTAACAGCTTAAAACAACGAACATTTATTATTGCTCATATGTCTACAGGTTGGATGGGTGGTTCTGGTGATTTGGGCCAGGTTTGGTTGAACTCAGCTGGGCGTACTCTGTGGCCAGATGTTTCCGGAGCTGAGGTTAGTGGATTCGGGTAGGATAAGTTGCCTCTACTCCATAGACTAGCCCGTTGTTCTCTTTTCCTCTAGCAGATTGGTCCAGACTTGTTTTCATAATTGAGGCAGGGGTCCTAAGAAAACATTCAGAGCCTCCTGAGGCCTGGACTCTAAATGGCACACAACATTCAAGGGTGCCTGGGTGGCTCAGTCAGTTGAGTGTCCAATTTCTGCTCAAGTCATGACCTCATGGTTCATGGGTTCAAGCCCTGCATCGTGCTCTGTGCTGACAGCTCAGAGCCTGGAGGCTGCTTGGGATTCTGTGTCTCCCTCTCTCTGTCCCTCCCCCACTCAAATACGCACTCGCTCTCTGTCTCTCTCTCTCAAATAAACATTAAAAAACATATTTAAAAAAATTTTTAAAAATGGCACATAACCACTTCTGTTACATTCTGTTGGCCGAAGAAAGTCACAAGGCTAGATCCGATTCAAGAGGAGAAAAAACATACCCCACCTCTTAGTGGGAGGAGTTACAAAATCATGAAGTCAAGGGGTGGATGCAAGGGGGCCGTTAATTGTGGTCATGAATTCCATCAATCTTTCAGAAATGCCAACGTGATTTTTCTTTTAACTGCAGACTTAGTCCAATTTCACATATTAGTGAAACTCATTCAGGCTCTACTTCCAGATTTCTAATTCCTGGGGAACTGGGAAAGCAGAGCATGCCAACCTTCTATAATCCTTCTTCGTGTTACAAACATTTCGGGAGCACCAGCTGGGCCAGGTCCCTTGCTCAGTAGGCCCTGGGGAAATACAGGAAAATGACAACCCCTTGACCTTCAAGTGTTCAGCGCAGCAGGAAAATGGCACCGTGAACAGTGAGAGCAAGTAAGAGGCAGCCACTCAGCTCCTGCAGGAATCCCTGAGGAAGTGATATTTGGTCTTGAGAGGTGAATTAGAGTTTTCCAGAAAGAGAAGGAAGGCAGTTTGTTCCAGAGGCCTTGAAGTTGAAAAGATGGTTGTGTTTTTAGGAACACGAGCTGCTTGCAGGGAAGTGCAGGTCCCATGCGGTGAGGGGACTTGACCGCCCTCCAATTCAATACAGCGTAGGCCTCTATTGTGAAGGATACGGAAAGCTATTGGAGGGCGGAGGGTGTAAGCTGGACTCATGTGCTCAAGTGTGCCCTCTGGAAGGATCTCTGGGGCAGCAGGGAGGTCGGGGGTTGGGGGCAGCTGAAGACAGGGAGACCAGCTGGAAGATTATTTTCATTTTAAATATATCCTTTCAGGTGAAGTTTCTATGACTGTCCACCTGCAATGGGGACATTCTCTCCAGTGGCTTAACCTTCTCGTCGCTTGCTCAGAATTATGCAAGGCAGTTTGCAGTGGGGGCAGGGTCAGGAGCTTTGTCCTTCTCTGCTCTTGGCCAACTTCATAACAGGTTAGCTTTTAAACTTCTGGTTCATTCCAGACACAACGCCTCTGGCCCTGAGAGAGAATTTGGCCTCCCCGACCTCGCATAACATTTCCACTTTCTGGGAAACACCCTGTGCTTGATTAGGTGAGGGAGGCATACACAGATCCTTTATGCTCAGGCCTCCCTTCCAAGGCCCCTTGTTTATGCATGAAGGTTCCAGCCTGTGACAAGCACCAAGTGCAGTTTTCTTCTGACACCTCATTCAACCCTCCTGAACTTTCTGAGTCCTAGCCCTTCTCTTGCCAACCAGGTTGTCACACAGTCTCATGGGAAGTGGGTCAGGCAGAATAAATGGTCTCCCAAAGATGTCCATGCCCTGATCCCTGGAACCTGTGAATGTGTTATTACATGGCAAAGGGGATTTAAGGTTCTGAGTCAACTGACCTTAAGATAGGGAAATTATCTTGGATTATCAGGTTGGGCTTGGTGTAATTACTAGGGTCCTAAAAGTGGAAGAGGGGGACAGAAGAGGAGGGCAGAGGAGGACAGTGTGAGAAGATCTCTGCCTGACGTCACTGGCTTTGCAAGATGGGGAAAGAGGGCCATGAGCCAGGAATGTGGGTCGCCTCTAGAAGCTGAAAAAGCAAGGAAATGGGTTATTCCCTGGATCTTCCAGAAAGGACCACAGCCCTGCCAAATCTTTGATCTTAGGCCAGTGAGACCCACATGGAATTTGTGAACCACAGAACTATAAAATGACGAGTTTGTGTTGTTTTAAGCCACCAAGTTTGTGGTAATTTGTTACAGTACAATAGGAAACCAACACAGATGTGTGAGTTGACCGTGGTCTCCTTGGTGACAGGGTTTCTGCTGTACCCCCATCATCTATGTGATGTCATATGCCCAGGACTCAAGAAGTGCTTTGAGAATCGACAGGACTGACTGAGATGAAGGAGTGGGCATCCGGTCCTTCCAGGCCCCAGCTGGCTGTGTGAGCATGGATGAGTCCCCTCACCTTCCAGTGGCTCCATTTCCATGCCTCTTAAGTAAGGATGTCAGGCTTGATACCTCTAATGTTTGGGTAACTTTTAAGTTGATTCATGAACACGTCCCTTGACTTCCTTCTCTCTCCCAACAGCCACCACTGGGTGAGTCTCCCCCTTACAACTGGTCACACTTGTAAAGTCTAATACCATTAATCTCAAATGCCAAGGTCATTAACTAGTCAGCACCTGAGGCCTTCATCAACTCTGCTTCACCACCCTTTCTGGGGCTCCCTTGTTTTTCATGAGTCCCCTGCCCACAGGCTCAATTGGGAAGTCATGGTAGACATTGTTGCCTAGACCCAGCGCATCCTCCTCACCTTGGGAGGGCACCATGCCCGTTCTCAGCCACGAGGTATGTGGCAGGGACTCCTGCTTCACAATTTTGCTCAGTATCAGAGCAGAATACTCCCCCCGGCCCATGGTGATGTTTGCAGCAGAACTTTCAATCTGTATCTCGCATTTCCTCCGAGCAGTGTATGTCCTCTGGGTCCAGCTTCTCCATTTGGTGTTAGGGGCAACTACTGAATCAATGGGAAGAAAATAAAACACTGTGTTGTTACCTATTGTAAGAACAGTGTCACAAGTATTGGAAGATATTCATGGCACCATCTATTTTCCAGATCCTCTCACCTTTGTTTTCAGAGAGTCATCCTATACCTAAGTACAGATTCAGCTTAGAGGAAATTTTCCTCTAGTAGTGAAGGACTGAACCAAATTGTGGCATGCGACCTCCATGTGATGGTAATACTTGTCATACTCACATGGTTTACGTTTATTTCTTTATTTCTTTATTTTTAGATTACAGATGTTTTATCTTAGAGCAGGAGTTCTCTGCTCTAGCCACCCGTTAGAATAACTCAGAGAGGGGCGCCTGGGTGGCTCAGTTGGTTGAGCATCTGACTTTGGCTCAGGTTATGATGTCACCATTTGTGGGTTCAAGCCCTATGTTGGGCTCTGTGCAGACAGCTCAGAGCCTGAAGCCTGCTTCACATTCTGTGTCCCCATCTCTCTCTGCCCCTCTGATGCTCATGCTCAAGCTCTGTCTCTCTCAAAAATAAACTTAAAAAAAAAAAGAAAAAAAAAGAAACACTCAGAGAATGTTTAAAACCCAAGGCTAGACCCCAGAGCCATTGAAACATTGGGTTAAAATCATTTGGTTTAAAAAGTGACTCTACTTTTCCAGGTTCTTCCGACGTGCAGTCAGGGTTGAGAACCACTGCCTTAGATGACAGTCATCACTCTTGTCCTTTGCTTTGTTATTTATAAAATCTAGTTTACTTAATAGTGACTCTAAAGAGCCACAACATCCGTGGGTGCTTGATTGTTATACTAGAAGATGCTTTGTCCTAACTGATGCTGAATTCCATCTTAGTGCCAAACGACACTTTCAGAAAGTCCTGGGATCTCAGCCGTGGGCATTCGGGCCAGCTCTGCATCCCAAATCCTCCAGAAGCGCACAGGTAAGACACTTAACGAATTCCCTCCTCTGTCTCTCTTCTAGGAGCCCAAACGGACAAACCCAGGCCTTGTTCCAGGAAAGCTGCTCTCCTCACACATTTGCCGCTCTGACCCATCTCCCCACTTTCTCACTGACTCCTCGTGTTCTCACAACTTGTCGGCCCTGGTGCCTGTGTGAGGTATAATCCTCACCTGCCTCCTCCCTGGGTCCCCGCTTGCCCTGTGGCCCAGACCTCTGGAGCACATCCCTGGCCCAGCCACTGATGCAGCCTTGAATCTCACTGGGTGCTCTTCGCGCGCTCAGCCAGGGAGGCTGCTACCTGCGCAAGTGGCCGTGACACCCATTGTGCGGGAGACAGCACCCCAGGGCTGGGTTTTATGGAGGCCTGATGATCCCAGGAACCCAAGTCCTGGCTGAACTGGCGTTGACCACATGGGCTTAGGCTCTTGGGGACAAGGGCTTCTGGGTCACACCTAGAACACAGGAACGTGCCATGCCAGCATCAGGTCAGCCAACAAATGCAACTCATCTGAAGGGACTGTTAATGACCTCAAGAGCACCTGGAGACAGGTATCTGGACCGCAGCCCAGGATTTAAGGCAGAAGAGTCAGCAATTTGGTCTTCGGTACCAGACCCTGGGCAGGGAGGGGATGCCAGCAGGCACCGTGGTGCCCAGTGTGGCTCTTGCTACCTACACCTCCCCCTGCCCTTGCAACATTCATACACCCTGCAGGCTACACGCGGCTTCCCTGCATCAAAGCAGAGACATTAGCCTCAGCCGATGCATCCCCTCCATGAGCAAGTCTGACCCCCCTCACCCCCTCTAGGATGCCACAGCTGGGAGCGAATCCAGTCACACAGTATCTCTTTCCTGAGTGAAACCCCCTTGGCTAATTGCTCACAACCCAAAGGAAAAAAAAATGTTCCACTTTCAAAGAGTGAAACATGCCTCCTTCCAAAGAGTTGCTAACAGCCAGCTGCTAACTAGGTGGCACTTGAAATTCACAGACACCAGTTCCCATAGCAACCTCAGGGAACTATCACAGCCAGCTCCTGATGCAAATTGCTTTAGCAAGGGGTTTTGAGAGAATCCCATATTTTTAAAGTAAGTCTTAAACATAGTTTTTATGTAGACATCAAGAGGTTCCTCATCTGAGGTGCTTTGATGGGAAAGTCCTGTAATATTCTTTTTTTTTTTTAATGTTTATTTTTGAGAGAGAGAGACAGACAGACAGAACATGAGCAGGGGAGGGGCAGAGAGAGGGAGACACAGAGCTGAAGCAGGCTCCAGGCTCTGAGCTGTCAGCACAGAGCCTGACGTGGGGCTCAAACTCACAGACTGGAAGATCATGACCTGAGCTGAATAAAGTCGAAGGCTTAACCACTGAGCCACCCTGTAACTCTCCTGTAACTATTCTAATGTGACTACCAATGGCTGGGAGCACAAGGACAGTGGCATCAAGGCAGCCAGACTGCATGCCATGATGAAGGGGGACTTCCTAGACTTGGCATTGTATTTGAAAACCTTTGACAGACTTCCATGCATAATGCTGTTTTGGAAATCTTGCCAAGAATCACAGGAGCCATAGATGCACAATGTCAACACGGGTATGAGCCCTCCAACGGCCTGATTTGCATAGACAGCCCACGTCTTGACTCAGCTCCTCTATCCTGCCACCTCAGGGCCTTCTGATGAGAAGAATCCTCCGCTTCCCTTTCTCAGGCACTGCAGTGGATGAGTCAGTTTTCCCCAGGTCCTCTTCTGGGAGGCCAGGATGTCTGGCCCTCTAGAGTGGCTTCTCCAGGTACAAGGGCTTCTTGAAAAAGTGGGCTGGGATTTCCCTTGAAAAAGGGAAAATACAAAATGAACTAGGATCAGCTCGTGGTGCCAGGAAGGAGGGAAGTCCTCAAAACATGATGGGGACATGTCAAAAGATCACAGGAGCCAACTTGAAAGGGCTCTCAAGAGCCAAGTCTGGGGAATTTGAGCCACAAAATAAATGACTATAACAGTGGATCGTGACCCATTGAGTAAAATGAATGTATTTTGCTAAGTGAAAGAAGCCAGATCCCCAAAGCTAGCTATCCCCAAGCTATTACATGAGTTCGTTCACTCGTATGACATTCTTGAAAAGGCAAAACTATAGAGACAGAAAACAGATCAGTGGTTGCCAGAAATAGGGGGTGTGGGGAGGGGTTAATTACAAAGGGGCAGCATGAGGGAATTTTAGGGTGGGGTATGCAACTGTACATTTCATGACTGTGGTGATAGCTATGACCCTGTGCCTTTGTCAGATCCCATAGGACTGCAAAGCACACAGAGTGAATTTTACTATATGTAAATTAAAAAAAAAATTAAGCAGAATGTGTGTTCCCCAAATAGAACACAGATTGTTACAAATGAACCCCATACAAGTGAATTATATAACCCCACTGAAAGGGGTGGGGAAGAAAAGAACTAACCTAAAAACCTTTGGAAAATAGAATTTTGACTAGATACTAAAAGGCTAAAGACAAAGAAACTGTACATCAATTCTGTACTCCTACTAAATTTCTCTAGGTTAACAATTCTGAAACTACTTTATGTGGAGACTAAGGCTGAACAAATAAGTAAATATATTGTAGATGTTGACAGCCAGATTTGTCACTGTCAGAGAAAGAAGTTACAAATAAGAGAAGAGGGGAGGCTGGAATGAACCCTGTGGTGTTGGATTGGAATCTGAGAGATCAATATGAATGTATAAAGATAAGGAAAGACTGAGGAACCATCATAGAGCAGAGGAGGCCAAGGAAACACGACTAAATGCAATGGGGAATCCTAAAGGATCCTGCAGAAGAAAAAGGACATTAGATAATTAGACAATTGGTGTACATTTAATAAGGTCTGTAGATTATATAGGAGTGTTGTATCCATGTTAATTTCCTGATTAAAAAAAAAGTTTATGTATTTAGAGAGACGGGGAGAGAGAGAGAGAGAGAGAGAGAGAGAGAGAGAGAGAGAGAGAGAATGAGAATGCAGGGGAGGGGCAGGGAGAAAGGGAGAAAGAGAATTTCAAGCAGGCTCCACACTCAGTGCAGAGCCTGACTTGGGACTCAGTCTTACAAACTGTGAGATGATAGCCTGAACAGAAATCAAGAGTCAGATGCTTAACTGACTGAGTCACCCAGGTGCCCCTCTATGTCTTTTGTTTCCTTTTCTTCTCTGATTGCTCTGACTAGAACTTCCAGTACAATGTTGACTAAGGGTTGTGAGAAGAGACATCCTAGCCTTGTTCTTGATCTTAGGGAGAAAGCATCCAGTTTCTCACCATTAAATATGATGATGTGAGCTGTAGGTTTTTTGTATATGTTCTTTACCAAGTTCAGGAAATTTCTATTTCTAGTTTGCTGAGAGTTTTTAATTATGAATGGATATTGGATTTCGTCAAATGCTTTTTCCTAAACAATTGACTTGATTATATAATTTTCTTCTTTAACTTGTTGATGTGATAGACTCGATTGATTTTTAAATGTTGAATTAGGCTTGCATACCTGAAATAATTCCCACTTAGTTGTGATGTATAATTTTTTTTAATGTTTATTTTTTAGAGGGAGAGACAGAGCGTGAGTAGGGGAGGGGCAGAGAGAGAGGGAGACACAGAATTCGGAACAGGCTTCAGGCTCTGAGCTGTCAGCACAGAGCCTGATGTGGGGCTGGAACTTGAAAACAGCGAGATCATGACCTGAGCCAAAGTCAGATACTTCACTGACTGAGCCACCCAGGCGTCCCTGTGATGAATAATTCTTTTAATCCAATGCTATATTGATTTGGTA
This sequence comes from Felis catus, assembly GCF_018350175.1. NCBI lineage: Eukaryota > Metazoa > Chordata > Mammalia > Carnivora > Felidae > Felis > Felis catus. The sequence continues at coordinate 47,152,871 of NC_058373.1, read as the reverse complement.
ATACTTCGTTGAGGATTTTTCTTTTTTTAAATATTTTTTAAATGTTTATTTATTTTAGAGAGAGACAGAGTGTGAACAGGACAGGGGCACAGAGAGGAGAGAGAGAGACACACAGAATCTGAAGCAGGCTCCAGGCTCTGAGCTGTCAACACAAAACCCAGTGTGGAGCTCAAACCCACAGATGGTGAGATCACGACCTGAGCTGAAGTTGGCTCAGAACCTGGAGCCTGCTTCTGATTCTGTGTCTCCTTCTCTCTCTGCCCCTCCCCCAATAGCACCTCTGCCTCTGTCTCTCTCAAAGGAAAATAAACATTTTTTTTAAAACTTAAAAAAAATAAAGTAAAACCCAGACTCAAATTTCCCCTCTTTCTTAGTGACTTTTACTAGTCTACAACATCCTAAACATGCACTGATGCTCATATTTGACATTTTCATCAGCCAGAAAACTCTTTTTAAATAAATGTAAATCATCTTTTCTTTTCCTTTTGTCATATATAAGTACACACGCACACACACACACACACACACACACAATCAAAACCACAAACAAAATGGTTTTGTGTTTTTCCCCCTACAATCTGGACTTAGAGGCCTATTATTATTGTTACTATTATTATTATTATTAAAATTGTGGTGAAATCTATAAACATAAAAATCGCCATATACACCATTTTCAATGGCATCGAGTACATCACGCTGCTGTGCAGCCATAACCATCCATTCTCCAGAAAATTTTCACCAAAACACAATGTTCTGAAAACTATCGAGTTTATTAAGTACCTCTCATTCAAGCAGAACAGCTAAAGAAAGAAATATAGACTGAGCAATATGGACACTCGCAGCTGCTACATTTCAGAAGCAGTAAAGTATCCCCCTTTGAAAAATCTTTTCCCATTTTATCATTCCTTGCAAGTCCTTGCAAATTCCTTGCTTTATGAAAACAAAATTTAAAATAGAAAACAAATACTTTGTCCCTGCTGGCACATAACAACCAAAGTTTATAACAAGGTAACCGTTTTATAGCCCTCCAAGCTCGTTAAAACTTCATTCTTCCTCTTGTGTTCTATCTTTTGGACAGGTATATAATTAAGATAGATGGTGTGTGTGATCCTAAGAGCTCCCTTATCAGAGAATGTTCTGGCCCAATTCAGTTTGTTATATTATACTGTTTTTTTTTTTAAAGTCCCTTAGTATTATACTTCTTAGCTGTCTACATAGTATCAAATGTAAGTCATTTTCCTTCCTATAATGTTTTCAACCTTTGTTGTATCCATTAAGGAAGTTATAATTCTGAGAGGTCTGAATTTTACTGCTGACTGGATAGATCTTTATCTGGTATATATATATATATATATATATATATATATATATATATGTGAGTTTTAAGGCAGAGAAGCAGGACTTGAACTATGTTTGTGATAGTTATATTTCACTTCTATATATTTTTTTGAAGATTTTATATTTTTTTTTTAAAATTTAATGTTTATTTATTTTTGAGAGAAAGAGAGAGAGACAGCAGAGGAGGGGCAGAGGGAGAGGGGACAGAGGATCCAAAGCAGGCTCCGGGATGACAGTAGAGAGTCCAATGTGGGGCTCAAACAAACAATCTGTGAGATCACAGCCTGAGTCAAAGGCAAACGCTTATCACACTGAGCCACCCAGGTGCCCCATCACTTCTTCTATATTTTCTAAAAACTTTGTAATCCTTTGAAAATATACCAGGCCATCTTATTAGAGAATGGTATCTAGAGCTCTACCTCCTTGGGGCTTAAGAGTGTTCTAGAATATTCTAAGTTTGGAAAGAAGCATCCAGGATCAGGAGAAGGGGAGTATGTGAAGGCATGAGTAGGCAAAGGGCTGACTGTGGAGGAAGGGAAGCCTTGCCCAGGAAGGGAGAGCTGGCATAGTCTGTGGGCCAGCCTGGCAGCTCCCACAGTGCTCTTCAAGTCCCTTGAAGTGGCCCTTACGTCTATTTTTTTTTCATTCTTGTTTGAATGGTTTCTTCACATCTGCTCCCCCACCCCCCAGTCAGTCTCCTCTCCTCTAGTCTAGAATAATATTTTCTATTCCTCCAGAGCAAATCCCACAGTTAAGCCCCGTATTTCCCAAACTTTTAGTCTGAGCCTAAAGACCCCCAAGTCCAAAGGCATTTGAAAACTACCACTCTGAATTCCTTTCTTGTCTGCCTCCCACCCTGTCACATCTCACCCTCAAGGCAATAGCCAAACAACAGGGGCTTGAAAAGGGGTGGTACAGCTACAGAGAACAGAAAGGAAAGGGCTTATTTTCATTAATATTTCAAACACATTGTCCCACTGTGATGAAATTTTGTTGGGGTACCTGGCTGGCTCAGTTGGTAGAGCAGGTGACTCTTGATCTCTGGGTCATGAGTTCAAGCCCCATGTTGGGCCTAGAGCTTACTTTAAAAAAAAAGAAAAAGGAAAAGAAGTAGATTTTGTCTGATAGAAATAAAATATAGTCAGTTTCTCTACTGGGAAAATTGATCTGCAGAATAGTGGTCCCTCTCCAGCCTCAAAGGACAGTCTCTTAAAAATTTTTTTTAGAAAAAAAAAAAAAAAAAGAAAAGAATTTGCTAGTGAGAAACTTAAGGTCCTTACAAGGAAAATATTATTAGAACCTAAAAAAATGTTTTTAATGTTTATTTTTGAGAGAGAGAGACACACACACACAGAACATGAGCAGGGGAGGGGCAGAGAGAGAGGGAGACACTGAATCTGAAGCAGGCTCCAGGCTCTGAGCTGTCAGCACAGAGCCGGATGTGGGGCTCGAACATATGAACCAGGAGATCATGACCCGAGCCGAAGTCAGATGTTTAACCGACTAAGCCACCCAGGTGACCCTATTAGAACTTTTAAAAATGCCAAAAACAGGGTGCCTCGGCCCACCTCTAGAGACTGATTTAATTGGCCTGGCATGAAGTTCCAAAAAAAGCTAATTTTTAAAGTTCTCCATGTAGTCAGTGTAGGGCAGGGACCCTCTACGTATAAAAAGGCAAACTCATTCATTAGACAAAGAATGAACCCTGCCCAGGCCCACAATGCTTTCAGAAATCCACAAAAATGTTTAATTTCTTTTAAAATTAGAAGGAAAAAAAAACGTTTAGATGAAAGAACATGTTTCACTATGTGATATTAACATACTTTCCTTTATACCAATGCATTTGTAAAACATAATTTTTAATGTTTTTTTGGAAGAAGGAACCCACAATACCAAAGTGTCCAGGGAACACAGGAGACCACATAGTACTATAGTAAAGGAACCAGTGTGTCAGGATACATCTTTGAATATCCCTAAATATAATTATTCTGTTCACACTAAAATACATCAGTAATATTTAGACCTTGCACTGGCAGTAGTGATATCTAAATTTCCTTTCTCATGGCCTGTCCTCTACGGATGGTTCACGGTGGTCTCTACCCCATTTCAGTGAGCCAGATGTCAATGTTGCTGCTTTGCCAATGATACCCTAGGAGGCATTTTTGAGTGTCTAGTCTTTTATTCAACATCAAATGCCATGTTCAATTTGAAGCCACTGACCAGGTCCCTGTAGATTTAGAGACGGAGTGGATTGGAGGCCTTGGAGAAAAAGAAGCTTTGGCCTTGAGTGAGAGGCCCGAGGTGACTCTTGTCCCCACCGGTGTGGGGGCTCTCTACCCTGGCTGTGCTGGCCCCTGATGCCCAGCTCAGCGCTTGCCTGGCCTCTCCTGTGGGCAGAGCTTCCTAAGGCTGAGTTATAGCAACCTCTGCTGCCCCTTTCCCTTCTTTCCAAGCCCACCTGAAAAACTTAAAAGTCATCTTCATTGTGTTGGCACAAATTGTGGAAATCTCATGGTGAGGGAAAGGCCTATGGATATCAATGTCCATGTCCTTATATTTCATGGAAGGGACTCGGGGCTGGGAAGGACCGAGGTAGCAGGCATGTAGGGATAACTTCATGCTGGGTTCCACTGGCGCGGGCCGGGCTCAGAGGACGTGGTCCCCTGTGAGGCCTGGGTATGAGACTAAAGCACACAGTGGGGAAACTGCCCCAAATCACCCATCTGGAAACTCCCTGTGGTTGCCCAGGCACTGAGGTCCCTTAGGCTTCCTGCAGGGAGCTGGAGATGCGAAAGCCAACCCTGCTCCGAAATGAGGGAAGGAAGGGGTGGGATGCTTCCTAGATGCCTTCCAGTTTGGCTCTCCTGTGCTTCTCCAGCAAAGCTCTGGTTCTGACAGACCCGGAGTCGTGGACACGCTCCTCCACCTGTTTATTAAGGACATGGTCTTGGGCAAGTTGTGTAGCTTTTCCGAGCCCCAACTGCCTCATCTGGAAAATGAGGATAAGAGCATCTACCTCACCAGGTTGTTCGGACATTTAAATGTTACACTTACAGTTCCTCAGGCTGCTGCAGAATTCCAAGTTCCTGCTGCGGCCACTGTCTCCTTGGCCACAGGACTGTATGCAGAGGGCATCGCCGGTCTGTGGACCACTCACAAGCCCTATGGTAATTCCTTACACCTACGTTCTAGGAAAAGAAATTGTATCTACTTTTGCAAGATAACCTAAATTCTAGTTTTCATTATTTCAGGACTAGCCACCAGATAGTCCTTTGTTATTTTTTCTGTAGACATATCCGGACACATGCATTCTGGAAGGAGAACTCCCTTGATTGAGAGCTTTGGCAATCCTAAATGAACAAAAACACAACATTTAAAAACATCTGATCTGCTGTCTCAGGTCTCATCTTTGCCCAGTTGGTCTCAGAATGTGACCCTCAAGGTGGCTTAGATGATCTATGGTCAAGTAATTCAACACCCTGCAAATGATTAATTGGTTTGCTACAGAGAAAATATGGCCCACAGAGTCAAAATTAAAAAAAAAAAAAAAAAATTGGGAGGGGCTGAGCCTGGGTAGCTCAGTCAGTTAAGTCAGTTAAGGTGATTCTTGATATGATATTGGCTCAGGTCATGATCTCTCGGTTGTGAGATCAAACCCTGTGTTGGGCTCTGTGCTGACAACATGGAGCCTGCTTGGGATTATCTCTCTCCCTCTCTCTCTCTGCCCTCCCCCACTCATTCTCTCTCTCTCTCTCTCTCTCTCTCTCTCTTTCGCTCTCTCTCTTTCTCCCTCAAAATAAGTAAACATTAAAAAAGACTTTGGCTAAAGTGTGGTGGAAAGGCAAACTTTTATATCCTAGAGTTGTTTCGACATAGCCAGGGACACTTTGAGGATAATATTTAACAATGCATCTTCACCGAATTAGTATCAGCGGAGTTGGAATAACCGAGGAGACAGGGATTGTGAACCTTTCCTGCTCCTTAATAATCCCTCCCTCATCTGATCTGCTGAGCTCTGTCACTCCCACTCTTGTTCTTCAGCTTCTAAGCAGGAATGACAAGCTTCTAGAAATTCCAGCCTACTTGGGGCCAACAGATCTACAAAATGTACATAAAATACTTTGGACTATGCTGGATCCCTCTAATCTTGCTATTTATTCCTTCTGGATTTTTAAAAAAAATTTTTATTGTGCACATTGAAGCACCTGTGGGAAAAATTTGTGGTCCTCTTAGAGCAAGTCCTGAAGGGCAGCATGGAATCAACTTAACCATGTTTCATTTTTTTTTTCCTCCTCTTTTGACATTTTCACCTGATAGGGATGTCCTACCTTTAAAGCGAATAAAAAATCAAGTGACTTTAGGGGCGCCTGGGTGGCTCAATTGGTTAAGCGTCCGACTTCAGCTCAGGTTATGATCTCATGGTTCACGAGTTTGAGCCCCACGTTGGGCTGACAGCTGACAGCTCAGAGCGTGGAGCCTGCATTGGATTTTGTGTTGTGTCTCCCTCTCTGTCTGCCCCTCCCCTGCCCAATCTCTGTCTGTCTGTCTCTCTCTCAAATAAATAAAACATTAAAAAATTAAAAAAAAAATAAAGTGACTTTCTTAATCCTCCTGTCTCCCACAGAATAAGAACGTGTTAATGGCACACTAGCTTCATTACCTTCCTCCACACTATACACAGACACATTTGTTTTTCTGAAGGCTAATTAGGATCTTTAAATAGTAATTAGACTCCACCTCTTCCCCGTGGGGTGCATGAATATCACCTCCCTTTAGAGACCTTGGGATCCAGGCCACAGAGATATTAAGTTACTAGTCCAAGGCCACGGGGCAAGTTTTGTTAGAATTCAGATGGGCTTGGCTATTCCCTGGTCTGGCCACAAATTGATGTACTCAGAACCTGTTTTCAGTGGCATTTCCTGATGGTTATGGCTGGGTGTAGTGACAAGCATGTGTTTATTAATTCATTCATCAATCAGTTACTGAACACCTGTTGTGTGCTAGTGGCTGGAGACTCAATGAGGGATCTGGCCCTCTCCGTACAGTTAAGGAGCTCTCCATGTATGGGGGGGGGGGGGATGGAGTGAATTATAATTAAATAGGTGCTGTGATAAAACTCTGCAAGGCAAGGGGAGAACAGAAGAGGAAGGGCTTGAGCTAAACCTTTACAGATAAAGAGCCAGAGGGAAGGACACTCCAGGTCAAGGAAACTTGAGAGCAGGCCCACGGTGTCGGGGTGGGGTGGGCAGGGGCACGATCCTCTTGTTGAGTTCTCTGGCAATGTGGGCCAGTGCATGTGGGGCTTTCCACGCCTTGCCAAGGGGTTACATTTTTTTTTTTTCTGTGAGCTGAAGGAGGACCTAGCAAGTTTGCCTGCCCAAGGGACTCTAGAACTTCAAACAGAAACTTGTTTGGTGTCTTAAGTACCTTCCTCTTGCACCTGCAAGAATGAATACTTTGAAAAGTGAAGAGTTTGAGGCAGACATTCTTAACCTCATGTGGGAAGGGTGGATGGTCTAGCAATGAGATAGGGCACCCAAGGAACAGCCTCTCCTCTGCTCTGGCTCAGAGCCAGGCCTTGCTGGAGAGGGCACAGTAGGTCTCACTGGATGGCAGAGAAGTCACTGTGGTGTCAGGCCAGTGGAGTTCGCTAGAAGTCTGACCTTTAGGGTTCAAGGGGGAGTCTCTCCACTATGAGACAGCTTGGGGGTGATGAAGTGGGGGATAGTACCAAGAGAAGCTGCCATAGTTGTAGGAGACAGGTCCTGAGGAGCCATGCGCACTGTGAGAACTGTAGCTGCTGGGATAGTTCTGTGCAGACTCAGTGTCACTAAGTGCTGATAGCTGCCCACCTTGACAGAACGCTTTTGCCCCAGGGAGCTGGGGTGGGGAGTGTAGCCCCCTAGAGACAGCCCTTGCCAGACCTCTGGGAAAATACTCCAGCTCCTCCCATCCCCTCTGACCTTCAGGTTGTTAGTTCTGGGTGGGGGGGAGGGGGGAGACATCGAGTTGCTTCCTAAGAGGTACCATTGCACATGGTGCCAGGCTCAACAACACACCCCAATGGGGGCTTCCTCCTTCCCTGTCTCACTCTTCTTTCTCCCTCACTCTGCTCCTAGGGATCCCCTCTGGAATAACCACTTGACCTATGTCCAGTCTCAGGCTCCATTTCCAGGGCCACCCAAACTATGGCAGTCTCTTCCAAAGGCTCCAGCGGGAAGTCTCTCTCCTCCTCTCCTTTCCAACCTCGCTTTCTTCCCAAGCAGGGTTTCTCCACCTCAACCAAATAAACCACTTCACTCTTTTCTGCTTTATTCATTTCCTCCTGTTCCCTGTCTTGTGTCTAATGTCACCTTCTACCAATGCCCTTTTGTGCTCCCTTTATTACTCACACTCACTATATCCTCCAAGTGAGAGCCACAGGAAGCGTCCCACAGGGAGCTTCCCTCCCATGGCCCCTCCTGTGTTGCACATCACTACTATTATGTTGTTCATACCACAGCATTTCTCTGAATATTTCTACATCACGTTTTCCTTGTACACAAAATTTGGTGGAGAAAAGAGGTGATGTTTCTTTACTTTTCCTCCTGAAAATTTCTCTTCTGGCAAGTTGCTGCAATTGACAAAAACCACAACAACAACAAAAACAAAAAACCTAAACAAAACCCTAAAAAAACCCACCACCGCCACCAACCAAAAACCAAAAACATCTCTTTCTATAGGCTCAATAGCAACAGTCAAGGGAGAGAGACTTACATTGAATAAAAATAAAGGAAGGATGCTTTTCAAAATTTCTGAAGCTTTGCCTGGAGAGAAATGTTTGCTTTTGGTTGAGGCTGAAGAAGCTTGAGCACGCACCCTGATAACAGTGCATCAAAAGCAAATTCTCCGATAAACTGATCTCTACCCTGCCTCTCTCCTTGCCCCCAAAGGCTCCCCTTATTTTCCTTATCAGGAAAATATTTGCCTCGAAGTGGGGGGGGGGGTGCAATTGCTGATTAATGCTTTTTATTTTTTTTTATTATTTTTTTTTTAATTTTTTTTTTCAACATTTATTTTTGGGACAGAGAGAGACAGAGCATGAACGGGGGAGGGGCAGAGAGAGAGGGAGACACAGAATCGGAAACAGCCTCCAGGCTCTGAGCCATCAGCCCAGAGCCTGACGCGGGGCTCGAACTCACGGAGCGCGAGATCGTGACCTGGCTGAAGTCGGAGGCTTAACCGACTGCGCCACCCAGGCGCCCCTGATTAATGCTTTTTAGACTCTTAACAAATATTTACTGAACACATGCTTTCTATAGTTCCTTGTGTAAGGATCTAGGGAAGAAGTAAGATTAGTGAGGTTCCGCACCACCACCCTTTCATTGATGAACCACTCACCCATCGGTAGCCATCCAAGACTTCCCTGGGTCTTCCTGACAGCTCTCACTGCCTTAGCTGGTACCCTCAGCCTCCTCTGCCCTAAGTGAGGGCACTTCACTCTTCTTTCCCTGCACCTGGTCTGGCCCTTACTCCGCTTCACCCTCCACCTGGACGCTGCTCACCTCTGGTCCTCCCATCCCCACCCCCTGCTGCCTGCAGGGCTATTTCTGTCGCAAAGCGCCATCATTACCCCGCAGCCAAGGAACCTTTAACAGCTCTCATAGAAAACCATTCTTATTTCTAGGGCTCCAAGCCACAGGCATGGAAATCTCCGTTTGTTGGAGCTTTGTCTTTGCCTTTTCCAGTTCCTCACTGCACGTACCTGGTTCCCAAGTCCTTTGGGTTCTTCTTGGGGAGTGTCTTTCTTCCCAGTCCTGTCCTGCTGCAAACCCTCCTCATTGTTTTGCTGATTCCTCCCAGGCTGCAGGTTTCTGCCATTCGGGGTCTCCAGGACCATTTAAATGCCTTCCCTCCATAGGGTGCAAGTTCTCTTCTAACCATTTTGCAGTGTCCAAATACTGTTTGCTTAACTTGAGCCCCCTTACTTTGGTATTTGATGCCTTTTCAAAGGCATCTGTCTGGCCCCGTTCCCCTTTCTAATATGCGTACAACATGATGATTCGATATTTGTATTGTGAGATGATCACCACAATATGTCTAGTTAACATCCAGTTTCAAAGACTTTTGTGTGTGTGGTGAGAACTTTTAAGATTTAGTCTTTTGGCAACTCTCAAATATGCAGTAGAGTATTAACTATAGTCACCATGCTGTACCTGACGTCCGCATGACTTATATAATAACTAGATGCTTGCACCTTTTGATTCCTTTCAATCATTTTACTACCCCCCACCCCCCATCTCTGGCAACCATCAATCTGTTCTCTGTGTCCATGAGCTCCTTTTGTTTTTTGTTTTTTTTAGATTCCGCACATAAGTGAGATCATATGGTAGTGTCTTTCTCGGACTTATTTCACTTAGCATAATGCCCTCAAGCGCCGTGCATGTCATTGCAAATGGCAAGGTTTCCTCCTTTTTTTTTATGGCTGAAATAAAATTCATATATATAGATATATATTTATTCATATATACATTTGTATATGTGATATATATATGTCACATTGTCTTGATCTATTCATCCATTGATGGACACTTAGGTTGCTTCCATATCTTGGCTATTATAAATAATGCTACAGTAAACATAGGGGTGCATATATCTTTTGAGTTAGTGTTTTTCATTTTCTTCGATAAATACCCAAAAGTGGAATTGCTGGATCATATGGTAATTCTTTTCATAAATTTTTGTAGAACTGCCGTATTGTTTTTTTGTAATGGTTGCACCACTTTACATTCCCAACTGCACAAGGGTTCTCTTTTCACTACATCTGCACCAACACTTTGTTTCTTGTCTTTTTGAGAGTAGCCATTCTGACAGGTGTGAGGTGATATCTCATCGTGGTTTTGATTTGCATTTCTCTGATGTCCTTTGCATAGTGATGTTGAGCATCTTTTCATGTATCTGTTGGCCATCTGTAAGTCTTCTTTGAAAAAATCAGAGCACATCCTCTGCTCATTTTTAAATCAGCTTTTTTGTTTTTTTTTTTTTTGTTATTGCATTGTAGGAGTTCTTTTTTTTAATTTTTTATTTTTTTTTCAATGTTTATTTATTTTTGGGACAGAGAGAGACAGAGCATGAACGGGGGAGGGGCAGAGAGAGAGGGAGACACAGAATCGGAAACAGGCTCCAGGCTCCGAGCCATCAGCCCAGAGCCCGACGCGGGGCTCGAACTCCCGGACCGCGAGATCGTGACCTGGCTGAAGTCGGACGCTTAACCGACTGCGCCACCCAGGCGCCCCTAGGAGTTCTTTATATAGTTTGGCTATGAATCCCTTATCAGGTACATAGTTGGCAAATACATTTTTTCCATTCAGTATTACTATTTAATGCCTTTTATATTGTTACTTGAAATTACTGAGTTTTCGAGTGTCTATTTCATTCAGTATGTCAGCAACTGTTCACTTATTAAGTACCAGTTGTGTGACATTTCCATGTTTTCTCGGGCAACCTTCCCAACCTGGCGGCCTAGGTGTATCCCGCTCTTCATTTCACACTGGGTCTCAAGCTCTCACAGCTGGTCGGGGGCATCCTGACGTTTCCCCTGGAATGGGCCAAAACTCGGTGCTAGAAATCTAGTTTCCAATCCCAGTCTTACTACCATCAGCCGTGTGACCTGGGTACCTCACCCCCCTGCCTCGCTGGCAGGGACAGACTTTTATTATTGTTAGTTTGTAAGCGGCACCTATCTGATCCCCCTCCACCAGTGTCTAGACATACTAGGTGCCCAATTAATGTTTGTTGAGTTTTGTGATGGAAGAAAGGTTACACTTTAAAGTTTCTGCTCAGTTGGGGTCGAAGGGCTGCAGGGAAGGGCAAAGCGAAAACTGGGCTCCAGGCCCCCCGAGTTAGAGACAGGCCGGGGTGAGGGGCTACGAAACCCGGAATTTGGGAAGCTGGAGGCTCGGAGAGAAAGACACCCGGCAGTGGTGGAGGGGAGGTGGGAGGACATTCCGATCCCGGGCAGGGTGAGGACAAAGCGTCGCAGGAGAGGGGTGTGAGGCGTGAGGTGCGGCGGGACGAGGTGCCGGCGCGGGACGGCTCGTGCGGCCAGCTGGACGAGGGTGCAGAAGGGCGGTGGGCGGCGCGAGGGGCCGAGGCGGGGCGGGCAGCGAGGGGCGAGCCAGCCCGCGGCCGCCCGGGCGGGTCTCGCCCCCGCGCGGCCCCCTGCCCCTCCTCCCCGGAGGGCGGGGCGGGCTCGCCCGGCCTCCTGGCGGCGCCGCGGCTCCTGCACTTGGGCCGGGCTCTGCTGGCTGCGGCGCGAGCGGGACCCGGGCGGCGGTGAGTGAGGCGGGAGCGGGCGCGGGCCCGGGGCAGAGGCGTCTCCGAGGCGGCGGGGCAGGAGCGGCTGGGGCTCCGCCAGGTGCTCGGGGGCGCGTCCGCCCTGCGGGCCGGGGGCCGTGCAGCGCCCGCCGCCAGGCGCGCGGGGGCCGGGGCTGGAAGGTGCGCTCGCGGCTCCAGCCCGCCGCGCGGCCGGCCGCCGTGCGGAACATATGGTGGGGACTCCTGGGGGGAGCGGCGTCGGGGCTGGGGCAGGGCCTCGGGGCCTCCCCGCAGAGGAAGAGGGATCGGCAGCCTTCGCACCCTGCCTCGACCCCCGGGTTCCTGTGACAGCTGCGAGTGAGCCAGGGCGCCACACGGAGCCCTTCAGCCCCAGTCCCACCCTGTTTGACTTAATTTCTCGGCGTGCTCGTTCAGACCGGCCCTTGCGAAGAAAGGGCTGCGGCCGTGGCTGGCCCTCCCCGTCCCGACAGGTCTTCCCTCAAAGCCCCCGCCTCTCTTAGAGCACAGAGCCTCGCTTTCCAAGGGACTTTTCCAAGTTGCATCACTGTTTGGCCCCTAGACAGGTGCTTGGCTATCAGGTTGGAGTTACACAGGATTTTTAAAAACTTTGTATACTTCTTATACCTACGGAAGCACTGCCCTTCCAGCGCTGTTCACAATACTCTGTTCGAAACACGTTGGGAATTCTTTGGGGGCATTGGTTCCCAAACTTGGCTGCACGTCTAGAGAGTTTTTTTTTTTTTTTTTTTTTATTAAATACTGATGCCTGTGTCCCACCTCTAGAGATCCTGATTCAGTGGGTCGGGTCGGAGGGCAGCCTGGATGATGGAATTAAAAAGCCAGGTGATTGCAATGTACGGCCACACTTGAGGCTTGCCTCTTGTTGAACTACTAAAGAATGATCGGTACTAACAGAACTCCTCTCAGGAACGCTTGATTCTGCCTTCTGTAGGCCACCTCTCTACCTGGAGAGCCTGTTTTTTTGGTGCTTTCCAACCTTGGACTTCAGAGGGTGACTTTTTCTGGAGTATGCTTTGTTTCTGCCTGTTTACAGTAAATATTGCCTGGGCACTTTCTGCCAAGGAGGTGGGAGTGTAGGAATTAAAGCCACAAAGTCCTTGCAGGATCAAGGTTATAATACAGTGTTGTCCTATTCAGCAAAAACAAAGTGATAGTGTGACTTGTCCTATTTGGAAAGGATTTCAGATTAAAAACAGGAAAAATACTTCGGGAATCCATTAACTTTTGGAGCCCCTCTGCTACAGGTGTAATGATTTTGCTTTCGTGTGAGGATTTGTCTTTCAGGAAAGCAAGCTAACAAGATCCTTAAGGTTTTGTGGTTGATTTTGTCAAGTTAATGTGTGTGCATTTGTGAGTTAAGCTTTTTCCTATTGTGTGATTAAGCCCAGCAGATATAACACAGTGTATATTTCTTGCTGATAGAATATCTGAGTTACGGGGTTGGTGCCTTAACCATAGGAATGCACATCTGGGGTGAGTCCTTAGCCGCTTTTGGATGATCTTAAAAATGATAGGGGAATATGACTAAGGAAAAATTGAACATGGGCATATATATACATATATATATACATATATATGTATATATATGTATATATATATGTATATATATACTAATATATATGTACTAAATGTGATTATATATATTTTATTTAAAAAGTGTGTTTACAGTGTCCATGTTATTTTGACAGTCTCCTGTCATCATCCAAGTATGATGTCTGTATTAGATTCCTACCTGGATGTTGCTATCTGGCCACAAACCAGGGCATTTTATTTTTTCTGAGGTCCTGACTGGCCCCCTTGAGTTTTTCGTATCAGTGATGTGACTTTTAAGAGAATGCTCTCTAGAGATGGAGACGCATTTGCATTCATTTCTAGCCCCTAACAAAAGTCGAAAAGGACATTGAATTTAAAAAATAGAAAGTTGTATAGTTTTGCAAGTTGGGTTTTCTTTTTCCCACCTTCCACTACCGTACCCTGTTCCTATGCCGGTGTTCAATTGCTGGAAATGGGGCCGCTGTGGGAGCGGTCTTAATTGTCTTGGCTTGAGAATGGAGGTTATGTGGAGTGCATGGTCTCACAGGGTGGCCCCTGACCTGAATCCTCAACCTTTGGGGAACAAGACCATATGGAAAATGTTTTCCTACCGTTGATTTTTTTTTCTTGTTCTTGGACCAGGCGAACAAAATGAAGGCTAGCTTATTTTGGTATTGTATGGATTGTAACCTTTCTAATCTTGTCACCATTTTAGGGGAAAATGTTTATTTGAGGATGCTAGTTGAACTCTTGGTGTCTGAAAAGTTGCACTTGAATAGCAATACTTACACTGTGAATATAATAGTATATTCTGGCCAAATTAAAAAAAAAAAAAGGAAAAGTGCTTGTAACTGTGGATCTAAACAGATTTATTGAAACATTTCTTACGTTGGGATAACAGCTAAGCTCCGACTTTTTTTTTTTAATTTTTTATTTTTGAGAGAGACAGAGTATGAGCAGGGGACAAAGAGAGAGACGGAAACACAGAATCTGAAGCAGGCTCCAGGCTCTGAGCTGTCAGCATGGAGCCCTATGCTGGGCTGGAACTCATGAACCATGAGACTTGAGCCGAGTCGGTCGCTTAACCAACTGAACTACCCAGGTGCCCCTCTAAGCTCCAATATTCTAAAGTGATTGGGAGTGAAAAAAAACAAGAAGACAGCTAATAATGAGGGGCTTCTTCGTTTAGGGAAAGGGTATAAAGCCCTCAGCAGTGTGATCCTTGATTTGTGTTAAGAGTAGACTGCCCTATTGGTTTCCCCTTTTTTTCTGTCTTTAGGGACAGATAACCCGCTTGTAGTGTTGGGGAGTGGGGTGGTTAAAGAAATGTAATGCTTTCTTCACTCCCTTTCTCCCTGAAACCTGTTTATGTAAGAGGTGCCATTGACCTTTAAAAAAGCCAGCCGATTTTGTGGGGCACCTGGGTGGCTCCGTCGGTTAAGCGTCCGACTTCAACTCAGGTCATGATCTCGCGGTTCGTGGGTTCACGTCCCATGTCAGGCTCTGTGCTGACCGCTGGGAGTCTGGAGCCTGCTTCAGATTCGGTGTCTCCCTCTCTCTGACCCTCCCCCATTCATGCTCTGTCTCTCTCTGTCTCAAAAATAAATAAAACGTTAAAAAAATAGAAAAAAAAACCCAGGTGATTTTGAGCTTCTTCTTTCTTTTCCCCTCTGATCCTGGCACTAAAGGGCAGTGCAGTGGCTAAGAGGTTGGCATCAGCAGAGAAAACCAAAGTTCAAGGGAATTGAAAATTGGGTAATTTTCCCTGAATGACCAAGTGCTTATTTTATTCTGTCACATGACATTCCTGTTATCAAGAAACAAGTTATGGCATGACGACTTTGAAAATGGAAATGGGGGGGGAAAAAAAGGATGTGATGGGAATATCACCACGGTTGATGGCCTTTGGCCTAGGGGAAGCTTATTGAAGTTTGTAATCAAACACCCCGGTTCCAACCTGCCTTTACCTTCCTCTGTCAGGCAGTGTTGCCTGTCAGCCCCCCAACCAGTATCCCTGGGGGAGACGATGCTTCATCTTAAATTCACACCAAGTTTTGAAATGACACAATGTCATTTCATTTCTTTGTTCACTCATTTAATAAATACTTATACAGCCCCTCTTACTGGCAAAGCTCTGCATTCCTCATTGAGTTCTTGGTGAACAGGGTACGGCCCCTGACTTGATGGAGCTTACGTCTGGTGGAGGTGAAAACTGGGGGCTGCGGTAAGTTGGGAGGTCTTACGATCACAGGGAGCGCGAGGAACTGGGGGGGGGGGGGTGGCCAGGTAGCCCCTGGCTAGCTTCACCTGGATAAATGCCTTCTGGGTTCTTTGTCACAGCTTTGCTTGGGTTTAAATTAGAATTTATTAGGTTCTGTATCAAGTTTTAAATGACTGGCTTCAGATACTTTTCTGACAGGGAGGGAAGGTCATGCTGAGAAAGTAGTGGGGAGTGAGGAAAGAGGAGGCCGGATTCTGCCAGATGCATTTGCTTAAAGGGGGTGCTTCACCAAGCAGGGTGAGGGTAGTACCTGCGGCTGGGAAGCGGGTAGAGAATGTGGCTGGGTGGTAACTGTGAATATAACAGGAGTGGCTGCCTCTCCCGTGGCACTGGGACGGGAGCCCCATGGTGCCAAGTTTAAGAGGCAGCTGTTGGACTTGTAGACCCAGAGGTTTGGTTCCTGTCTGCAGCTCTAGCCAGCAGGCGACATTCATTCTTCATCATTCTGTCACTTCAGCTCATGTTTCCTTGGACAGACTGAAAACTGGACTTCACACTGTGGTCCCTCAGGAAGGTGGTTTCCAAAGAGCTGACCCATTGGGCTAATAACGCCAGGGTTGTAAGAGGAGTGACTGTTTGTTTCTGGACCGCCTTCCAAGTGCCAGGTAGTGTGCTCAACACTTGTCTGCCGCAGCTCTGAGTCTGTTCCTGCCTGAGAGGCAGGTGGCAGTGGCCTCACTTTACAGAGAGAAAACAGAGGCTGCTCTGGGTACCTCTTAAGCAGAGCTGATTGAGAAATTGTGTTTTCAGTGCCCTATTTTTCTTTTTCTTTTTAAAAAAAAAATTTTTTTTTAACGTTTATTTATTTTTGAGACAGAGAGAGACAGAGCATGAACGGGGGAGGGTCAGAGAGAGGGAGACACAGAATCCGGAACAGGCTCCAGGCTCCAGGCTCCGAGCCGTCAGCACAGAACCTGATGCGGGGCTCGAACTCACGGACTGCGAGATCGTGACCTGAGCCGAAGTCGGCCGCTCAACCAACTGAGCCACCCAGGCGCCCCTGTTTTGTTTTTTAATAGAGAGCATAGATTAGGCTGTTCACAAATGCTCTGAAAGGATCCCAAATCCTAGGTGAGAGAGACAGCTCTCCTTTCTTAAAGCTCTGCAAACTTCTGAGTTTCTGTAGATAATTGGTTGCTGGGTAAGAAATTAAAAACAAAATTTAGTGTTGAACATTCTGGAGCAAAATCTGTGCACGTTCAATTCTTATTTATGTGGTACTTTCGACAAAAACTAAACTTTGCTGGGTAGTAATTATCTCCAGCTCCTAAAATTACAGGTAGTAAGGGCTTCAAGGCCCTATGCGGCTATAATTAGTAAAGATGCATTTAAAACAAGGTTAGTGAGTGTGGGTTCGTTACTGCATTGGATTCTAGCTCAGCATTTCAACTGAGAAGGATCAGCTCCAGAGAACATTTGCAGGGGACTCAGTGGAGGGTCGTCATGGAGTTAGCGTGTTTGGGATTAGAGTGCACAGGGTGTTCGTCATGATCATGGATAATTTCTGCCAGCCTGGCTGGCAGCCTGTTTATAGGGAGGAGCTTATTCCCTGCCACCCAATCACAGGCATTTCTGCTCGCCTTAGGTAGAGTACACAGTGGTTCAGGTTGTTAATATGTAGTGGTGTTTTTTTTTTTTTTCCTAAAGAACTACAAAGCCCCAGTATTAATAATCTTTCACTGTTGCTTATCTTGCCTTAATCTCAGGATTGAGGCAAGGTGGCCAAGATTTTCTAGTTTTGGCTTTAATAATTCTCTTGGTTTTTACCTTTGACTTTCCCTGGCTGTCTGTCCTTGTATTTTATGGTGTTTGAAACAGGCCTTCTGTTTTTCCTTGCAAATCTGTGTAGTCCATACAAAGGAGAGGACCTGCCTTGACCAGGATGCCTCTCTGGGACCCTGTGACATCAGTGTTTTTAGTCCTGTTTTTCCAGGTGAGGGACCTGGTGAGGTCTGGAGTCAAGTACCCCGTGGGAGTTTGGGGATTCCATCTCAGAGTTTCAGACTCTAAACAGCTGACCTCTTTGGACTTCATTTGAAAGGAAAAATAAATGGCCCAGCTCTCAAAGCCATGAAGAGTTCTAGTATATTCTATGAGTCAATATATATCCTTGATCACTTTTTTTTAAAAAAGATTTTTGCCTCTGAGAATTTTACCCTCCTTATTAAAAACAGTGACTTACTCAGAATTACACAGCAACAGCTGAAAAGTCGATTAGCCTCTCTCCTTGCCCTAATCTAATATCAAAAACCTGGAAAGTTTACTAAGCATGTGATTACAGTGGAAGCTTTAGGAGCTGGAGAGGAACTGATAGAGAAAGAATGGAGCCAGAGATAAGAGAGTAATTTGCAAAGAGACTGCAGGGTGGATTTTACCAAATTGGAGGTTTCTTTTACTTGTAATTTTCTGGTTTGGGGGTCTATCTCCTTTGTTCCAGATGTAGGCAGATCAACTTAGCCTTGTCTATGTTGCCCTGGGCCACCTGTGAATTTTTTTTGGGGGGGGGGGGCGTTAGGTGGGGGTGGTGAGGGTATAGGGTGAGGAGGAGGAAGAGGGCAAATGGGGAGTGGGGAGGGATTAAAGCCACTGGTTCCCTGGTGTCTGGCCTGCTCAGGACATGACTGCCTCTCACTACAGGACTGGGTCCCTGCAGTGAGTCCAGCTTCTTGGGTGAGAGGCAGCTGGGTGGTAGACAGAAGAGAGAGGGCAGGGCGGGCTTCAGATTTCTCCAGAGACCTGACCTAGATGAGTTAATTCTCATGATTGCAGCAAATCATCCTAGAGTACTTACTGCCAGCCTTGTCTGAGAGGTTCTTAATATAACAACTCTAGGAAACAAGTGCTACCATAAACCCATTTTACAGGTGAGGGAAACAAGGCCATGAGAAACTGGGTAAGTTGTCAAAGTTGTGCACCTACCAGATAGTAGGATCCAGGGTTCAAACTAGTGTGGCCCTTTGCTGTGCTACTAATGACTGAGATGGCCTCTTCAGACCCAGACATCTGGTTTCCACACTGGCTCTTCATTTCTTTGACCAAAAAAGGCTTGCTTGCAGAGGCCTTTATCTCACAGAACACCATTGGAGCTCTTTGCGTACCTGCTCAACTCCCACAAACCTGTGAACAACCCTATAAAGAGGAGGGGGGTTCTCCACTGGCTTTGTATCCTTGGATCTAGTAGCAGGTGGGTGCTTGGTGAAATTTCACGGAAGGAAGGATGGAAGTCAGTTGGCCTTTCATAACTTGATGTCCCTGTGTTTCTTCTATCTGTAGCAGCTGCAGCGGTTTCTAAACAGAAAAGAAACATGAGTGAGCGTGGGGCAGTGTTTCATAAAAGTAATCAGAATTTCTGAAAACACATTTAAAAAATGTATTTCAAGTTCCCATGGCCAGGATCTTATGTTTATGCTTCAAGCATTTATTATTTGCAGGGCTTGCCTCTTCCTAACCCTAACCCTTGTGGGTTATTTTGTGAGTAAAGAGGTCCTTGAGACTCTCAGACATTGTTGGGACTGCTCTTCTCAGCAGAGGCAGCAGAGACTATTTTCTTTGGGGTCGAGCACCAAATAACAGGAGGGTTCAGGCCTACCATCCCTTTTCCTAGGGCAAGACGCAGGCTCACATTTAAATACACATAGCAAGTAGCTCTGTGCCTTGTATCCTCGTTCTGTCTCCACACCACGGGGTGAGAGTATTGGGGTTTCTCCTACTTGGGTTGGGAGCCACGGCTGCCCTTCGCTAGGAGTGTGGAGTTCTGGCAGCTTCCTTTTGGATTTTGGATTTGTTTCCTTGCCTATAAAACGGGGTCGTTACAAGTGCCTGCCTCGTAGAGTTGTTAGGGCCACATCTCTTTGACACTAGAATTTTTTTAACGTTTATTTATTTTTGAGAGAGAGCACAGGCAAGCACGAGCGGGGGAGGGGCAGGGAGAGAGAGGGAGACACAGAATCTGATGCAGGCTCCAGGCTCTGAGCTGTCAGCACAGAGCCTGATGTGGGGCTGGAACCCACGAACTGTGAGATCATGACTGACAGACAGGGTGAAGTTAGACACTTAACCACTTAACCCACTGAGCCACCCTATAGAGTGGTTCTCAAATAGGGCCCCGCAGGGGATGTTTGGCAATCTCTGGGGACTTTCTGGGTTGTCATGACTGGGGGGTGGCAGTGGCTACGGGTGTCTAGTGGACAGAGTCCAGGGATGCTACTAAACACCCCAAATCACACAGGACAGCCCCCACGACAAAGAATTACCCGGCCCGAAATGTCAGTCATGCCAAGCTAAGAACCTGGCAAGTTGGGACCTCTAACAGCGGTGGCTGTTTGTTTTTTTTAATTTTTTTTTTTCAACGTTTATTTATTTTTGGGACAGAGAGAGACAGAGCATGAACAGGGGAGGGGCAGAGAGAGAGGGAGACACAGACTCGGAAACAGGCTCCAGGCTCTGAGCCATCAGCCCAGAGCCTGACGCGGGGCTCGAACTCCCGGACCTCGAGATCGTGACCTGGCTGAAGTCGGACGCTTAACCGACTGCGCCACCCAGGCGCCCCAGAGCAGTGGCTGTTTTTAAAAACATTCTTATCAAAGGGATAAAGGGACACAGGACCAGTGACAAAGAGCCCTCCTTTCTTAAGTAGGGAGGAAGGAATGGAAATTAACCTTTTAGTGATGTTTCTATGTTACCCCACAGGTGCCCCTGAAGTGTGAGAAATAGCTACTTTCCTCTCTGCTAAGGGGTTCCCAACTTCATTTGTAATTGCTTGAATCTATTTACATATAAATAATACATATACATTTACATACAAATAACTAATATGCTAAAACCCTTAACCTCTCTGGGTAGTTAAACCCCGGGCCCTGAAGGCAGACAGCAGAGTGGGGCCCTGGCGTAGAAGCCGGGCTCCTGCTACCTGTGTGTGGCCTAAGGTCAGCTACAGACCTGGGGAGGCTTGCTTTTCTTTTCCGTAAAAGAGGGCAGGTGACCCTCTTATCTTATGTTGCTCCAGGACTAACGAAAATAACTGTGCACGTGTAGAAACAGCCCCACGTGCGTGAAGGTGTGGTATGGCTCCTCAGGCAGACCTTTTGGTCGCGTTTTTCAGAGAACTCTGCTCCTAAGTGGCCACTCAGTATGTGGCACCACAAAGGATTAGGGCTCAGTAGCCAAAGAATGCTGTGCTGCTGGCCAGGTGGTAAACTAGGCCCAGAAAACATTCCTGCGGCATAGCGTGTGATTCGTGGTTGTGAGCGTGTGTGTGGGTGTGAACTACTTGGTCGCCCCACCTGTGGCTTCACCCTTTGGCTTTTCCCTTCTTTGTTCTGTGACCCTGGGTAAGCTCCTTGACCTGCTCGCGCCTGGTTTCCTCGCCTGTGAAATGAGGCTGCCGGTACCACCACCACCCACCTGAGGGTAGGCGTAGGGGAAGTGACTTGGCCTTGAGTGTGCTGTGTGCATGGGAAGCTTAGCCCAGTAGATGCGTTCTTAATAAAATAATACTATGTATCATTTTGGCCTGCCGCATGTGTCATTTTTCTCAGGTGAGGAAGGGATTGCCCCTGGGTTAGGAGCTGAAGAAGGTTTTCTCTGGAGTTCCTGGTATCTTGTAACTTTTCATTGTAGTGAAATACACACAACATTAGCTCGGCCATTTTTACCAGTGTAACTTAAAGCAATTTAAATTTTAAGTGACATCAAGTACCTTTCTAGCGTTGAGCAACCATGTCCATTAACTCCAGAACTTTTTCATCCGCCCGGAGGGAAGCTGTGTCCCATAGAGCAGTCACTTCACATGGTCCCTGCGACCCCCTCCCTCCCTCCCTCCCTCCCTCCCAGGCCCTACGACCCTGGTTTCCTCTCTGTCTCTGTGGAGTTGCCTGTCCTGGACATTTTGTTTAAATGGAATGCTACCGTTTGTGGCCTTCGTGGCTGACTTCTCGGACTTAACATTGTGCTTTCCAGGCGTATCCATGCGTTGCAGCAATGACCACCGCTTCATGCCTGTTGACCTGGTCTTTTTGGAAAGCAGCCCCAGCCTCAGTTTCATTGGCCTGTTCTCTTCACAAGTCATGTCCTGTTGGCAAGCTTTGAGATGTTTTTCTTCATTTATTTTGGCCCATTTTGGCCAGCCTTATTTTGTCAACTTTTCCAGTGATTCTAATGGCCCTTGAAATGAATATTGGAATGAAGGGCCCAGCCGGGTCCTCAGTTCTGCTGGGGAGTAAGGTCTTAACGGGTATTTTGTTTCTGTTGAACAATTAGCAGCAGGAGTGTGCACCCGGGCCTTGAGTTGAGCTTCATTTCCCCGGGACAGGGTGGCAGGTTTTAAAAACAAGTGTCTGGAAAACACCTACCAGGCCCTTTTTATTCCTCTGTTTAAAAGCTTTCCACAATGAGAAGTGGCCCTCAATTAAGTTGGTTAATAAAAACCTCCCTCTGTTTTAAAGCATTCTTGGGAAGTGTTTACATTGAACAGCACTGTGGGTTTCTAAATGAGAAGCTGTGGAGTGAGTGATCCTTAACCTGTGACTTTAATAATATCCTTTGCTTTAGATTTCCAGGTGGAGGCCTGGGCCAGATTTGTAGCTTGTCATTGATCCAGACAATCTTGACTCTATCCTGTCCCTCCCTCCCCCTTCAGCCAGACGGGTAGAAGATTGGACAGACCTGAAGCAGCTCCGAGATGTAAACCAGCTCACCAGAGAGGACTGGGCTGAAAGGGGGTGGTGTATTCCCTTGTTCTGACCTTAGTAATAGGGTGGGCGGCTTCAGCAAGAAGAGATTAAAGCGTTGAGGAGAGCAGCTCAGAGTTTCTGAGGTCCTGGGTCCTTCGGGAGAGGCCTGAGCTTTCCACTGGGATTTGGAGCTTGCTTGGGCTAAGGAGGCCACAGGTGCTCTGTAAATAGATGTTGAATGAATAAATGAAAATTGGTAGAACCGAGGAGTTCATTAAAAAATAAGTCGAGTTTTTTCTGTCTTTTAAAAAATAACTTCTCATTTCTGTCTTTTAATTAAATAGTACATTTGTAGAAGAAAGTAGATTGCACCATCAGTAAATGTACAAATAGGATCACTTAGATGCATAAATGTTGGATTTCATCCCTCCTGTGATTTAATCCAGGACAATAAATGAATGAAATGAATAGAAGCTTTGTTAACAGAGACCCCTCGACCCCAATAGGATTAGGAACTTTGGGGTTTTGCTAGACTAAAAAGGTACTTGTAGGAATGAGTTGCCTTTGTACTTTCTGATCTCAGCTCCCTGTGGAGTAGGATGATGCCACGTGTGTAGAGCTGCTTTATGTGTGTTTGGTTAATGAAGTAAGATCTCTTTAAGCACAAATCATTGTTTTTGGTGTTAACAGTGGTTATGTGAGTTTTTGCTGCATAATAGTGCTGGGTGACAACCCCGGATCTCAAGGTGTCACAACCACAAACATGTATTTTCCCGCTTGCTCCTCTTGATTAGGTGTGGTTAGGTCGACCTAGGCTGGCCTTGACTGGGTCAGGCTTTCATTTGGCTTCAGGTCTGTTCCACATGTGCTTACTCTGGGGCCAGGGCTGAAGGGGGAGCAGTTACCTAGTACAGGTTCATCGCATGGCAGCTCACTCCAGCAGAAGATGTCGAGTGGAAACGTGTGATGGCTCTTAAGACTTTGGCTCCTAACTGCCACATGTTCTACCAACATTCCATTAGCTGACCCACGGCCAAACCCAACATCAGTCTGGTGGGGAGGCATGCTTGGTCTG
Source organism: Felis catus (assembly GCF_018350175.1). NCBI lineage: Eukaryota > Metazoa > Chordata > Mammalia > Carnivora > Felidae > Felis > Felis catus. Next base: position 47,129,635 of record NC_058373.1, on the reverse strand, counting down.
TTCTAGGGGGAGGTACTGCAAAGTCACATGGCAAGGATGGTGGACATATCACCCCATTACAGGGGAGTGAGGCACTGGAGGATCTGGAAGAACAGCCCTTTGGGAACTTGTGGAACCTAGGCCAGCTGGGTGAAGAATCATAGACAGTTTGTCCAGGTACCAGCCGATGGCTTGGTAATTATCATAAATTAGCCTGACATGCACTGACTCTTGGCTAGCCAAACATCACTTCATGTTCATTCACAGTGATGGTGGTCCTGGGGGTTCTGCTTATCTGTGGGAGGGGCAGAAGTGAGGAGCTGGGTTTCTCTTTGGTCAGTAGTTGTGACCTGACAGGTGCCCACTGTGATGGCAGGAGAGTGACAGGTAGAGCAAAGAGGACAAAGGACCAAAGTATCCAGGGAGACTGAGGGTTTGACTTACGCTTTGCAAGCTCCCTCCTCAGCGTTGGTCTTTGGGAGTGAGCCTAAATCCCACCTTTAATAGTCACTGACACTCTTTATCATCAGGGCCTTCATGCATGCTGCCCCATGTTTACTTTTTTTTTTTTTTTTAATTTTTTTTTTCAACGTTTTTTTTAATTTATTTTTGGGACAGAGAGAGACAGAGCATGAACGGGGGAGGGGCAGAGAGAGGGAGACACAGAATCGGAAACAGGCTCCAGGCTCTGAGCCATCAGCCCAGAGCCTGACGCGGGGCTCGAACTCACAGACCGTGAGATCGTGACCTGGCTGAAGTCGGACGCTTAACCGACTGCGCCACCCAGGCGCCCCCCATGTTTACTTTTTTTAATGTTTATTTGGAGAGAGCGAGAGAGCACATGTGTGCAAATGGGGGTGGGGCAGAGAGGTTTAGGGGAGAGAATTTTTTTTTTTTTTTTTTTTTAACAGGCTCCAGGCTCTGAGCTGTCAGCAGAGAGCCTGATGCGGGGCTCGAACTCATAAACCGTGAGATCATGACCTGAGCTGAAGTCGGACACTTAACGAACTGAGCCACCTAGGCGCCCCGGGGGGAGAGAATCTTAACCAGGCTGCACACTCAGGGCGGAGCCCAATGTGAGGCTCAATCTCACAGCTACAAGGTCACAACCTGAGCGGATATCAAGAATCAGAAGCTTAACTGACTAAGCTACCCAGGCGCCCCATGGTCCCTATTCTTATAAGGACCCTGGGCCTTAGTTTCCAGGGTCCTCCTTTTGTATGTGAAGAAACAGGCCTCAGGAGGGTTGGGCGACTTCTCTTCAAGTGGATCCAAACTAGGTCATCCAGTTCCCAGTCTAGGGTTTGTCCTTCCACACACCTATGACTGTTTGGCCCAGAAAGAGAATGGTGACTGGCTTTAAGGCATTACAGCATATCCTGTATACTGTATGTGACAGTGTCTCCTTTCTGAAGGAGTCAGGTGAGCCTTGTGCCAAAGTGCAGTGCCTTGGGAGGTGCAGAATGAAATGCTGGTGAAGAGTAGTCAGCCCTTGTGTTACTTGTTTGCAGTGTGTCTTTTTTCGTGAAGAGCTGTCAGGCTCTCCGAGGGAAAAAAGTCTCTGGCCATTAAGTGCAAATGCACTGAGAACAGATGGGGGCTAAAACCCTGTGAAGCCAAGGGCGTGAGGAGACAAAGCACTCATACGTGCCATGGGTGGGATTATAAATCCAGTGGACTTCTTTTTGGAGAGCACTTTGGCAATGGGGATTCTTTCACCAGCTAGTAAATAAAACCCAAAGAAAAGTGGTTGAAATAATAAAGATATGTATTATCTCATGTAAACCAGAAGTTCAAAGCTAGGACATTTTGGGCATGAATTAATAGAAGACCCAGATGCATTTTCTCTTTTCTCTGTGCCAGCTTCAGTATTTGGCATTTGTCCTCAAGCTTGTCTCCCCATGGCCCTCATGTGGCTGCTGCTCCAGCCTGTATCCTCATATACAGTGATGTCCAGAGGCAGGCAGGAAAAGAGCAAAGCGGAGAATGCCTCTGCCAGAAGCCCCCTGCAGAACTTCCATAGCCCCTTTGGCCAAACTGGGTCAGATGCCCACACCTGAACCAATGACTTGCATGGGGAGAGGTGGCTCCCATGTTTTGCTTAGACCAGTCTCTGGGTTAGAGGCCCAGCCTTCCCTGAAGCACATGGGTACTGGGAGGAGAGGGGACAAAACTGGAGCTTTGCTGGCCAGGAGGAAAGGGGCAGTTGTAGGTAACCTCTAGTGTTGGCCACAGCATTCTCTTTCAAAATTAAGAATGTATATATTCTAACTCAGTCCTTCCACGGTTAAGAATGTATCTTATACCTACATAAGTGTTCTGGCAAGCATACAAAGATATTTATTGCAGCATTATAATAACAAAACACTGGAAATAACCTAAATATCTTCCAGTCATTGGGCAGATCTGTAAATACTGATAAGGAAAAATTATTCACAAAATATACCATGAAGTTTCCCCCCCACCCCCCCCAGCAAGGTACAAATTTGTATGTATCCTCAGATCCCATGTTTGTTTTTAAAAAGTCTTAATTCTTGGTTGGCAAAGATAAATTTCTGTAAACAGTCCCAAGAAACATGGTTATTGGTTATGGGATCGGTATGGCTGGGAAGGAATGTTTCTTTGCCATTTCAACAGTCTTTCTTGACTGTTTGAATTTTATAAAAAATCACTATGTATTACCTTTAAAATAGAAAAGAAAATGATAGGTATTTTCTTAGTGTGTACAGGAGCTTAAAGAGAGGAAACCAGGGTTCTAACCTGGGCGTTATGAGGAATGGGAGGGCCACTTGACTGTGTGTAATTGGCCTGAAGGGAAGTTGAGAAGGAAAAAAGTCCAGGAGTGAAACAGTCATTTTTTAAAAATCTTCCTTGGTATACTGCACATTGTCTTACACATAGTAGATTCAAATACACATTTGAAGAATGAATGAATATTTAGATCAAGACCCAGAGCAACTTTATGAGGTGCCAGAACCCAACTTAGCTCAAGTCAGCAAGAAAGTCGATTCTGCTGGAAATTTATTTTGCAAATAAAATATGGCTGCTGTTTCCTCTGTTTCCTTGAGCTTCCAGAATCTAATTCATTGCTAAAAATCAGAGTATGCAACTTTCTGTTCATCATCCATCTTAAACTGAAACCTGCTGTGCCAAGTTCTGAATAATAAAGCTGAATAAGATTTTTACAACTAAGGTAAGGGCAAAGAGGGGAACCACCAGCATGTGTTAGCTGTGTTGATAGTTGTGGCTTCAATGGAGAGATACCTAGATGGCCTAGATTGAGCAATTATTTTTTTAAAGCAAATTAAGGCCCTTTGGTACCCCACACTAACAAATCAAAAAATTAATTATGTCATTCCGATAATAGGAAGAAACTAGATAACAGTAGTGAAATAGAGTTTTTTATTTGGCCAGTATTGTAGAAAAGTGTGAATATGCTTACCAGTGAAATGAAACAATGATATGTAATAGTATTTTCAAGTAGGATTCTCTTCCGTGTGGAAAAGCAAAGGCATATGATCATTAAAAAGTCTTTATATTAGGGTGGGGGGAGGGGCAGTAAGGTGACACCATTACTTTGTGCTGATATTCTTCATAATTCCTTTGCTAGAGGGCGCTTTCTGAATTTGATTCTTGTAAATCAAAGAAAGAATGTTGTAACTGACATTTCCATTAAGTTGCTTTTAACTTTTATACCCTTGGGTTTTAGCATTTAGCTCTCTGTAATGGCCACCGGATGCCCACTTTATTCAGACAATAAAGATACCCATTGAGCTGTGGTAAGATCATTTCCTTTGGAACAAAATGAAAAGCTTTCTGCACTCACAATTGGAGGAAAATGTAAAATTTTAGTAGGCCTCTTCTGCTGAGACTGAAAAGAGTCCATGTTTGCACACCATAAACTTTGTGGTTCAAATGTGCTGTGGAAATTTCCAGGCTGCCTTTGAAATAAAAGAAGCAAATATACCTTTTCAGAGTGTTTTTGTAATGGGTCCTTAGAAATACTTGGAAGAAGAGTAGTATTTCACATCTTTGTTGGGATCGTTTTGGGATCAAAAGATCCTAAGATCGCTGGTACATTATATTCTAGAGTGGACCTGATTTAAATTACTTATGAGAGAGGAGAGAGAGGAAGGAAGGGAGGAAGGAGAATGAGGAGGCAGAGGGGAGGGAAGGAGGGTATAGGAGGAAAGAAGGGAGGAAGGAGGGAAGGAGAAAAAGTTTGTGTGCATGTATATATACCTGTAAACCTAAATGTTTATGTTCACCTCACATAATTTTTGTATACATCTTCCTCTGGTTTTCAGACAGTCTAATATCTGTGAATTCTGTGATTAAATTTGATTATTTTATTATTTTTGAGTAATCTCTACACCCAGTGTGGGGCTTGAACTTGTGACCCTGAGATCGAGAATCACATGCGGTAACCTACTGAGCCAGGCAGGCCACCCCTAAATTTGATAATTTTATTTTTGAAATTTATTTTTATTTTTTATTTACTTATTTTGTAATTTTTTTTTAAGTTTTACTTATTTTGTGAGAGAGAGAATGAGCACAAGGATTAGCATTGGGAGGGACAGAGAGAGAATCCCAAGCAGACTCTGCCCTATGAGCACAGGGCCTGATGCAGGGCTTGAAGTCGGGAACTGTGAGATCATGACCTGGCCTGAGCTGAAATGAAGACTTGGATGCTCAGCCGACTGAGCCACCCAGGTGCCCCTAAATTTGATAATTTCAGGTGAAATCTGCATCTGCATCAGGAAATATAAAAAATAATGATAGTGATAGTGCTTGGCACTGTTTTAAGCACATAATGCCTATGAATTCATTTAGTCCTTAGAGTAACCCTATTATTATCCCATTTTTACAGTTGAGGAAACAGGCAGAGAGAGATGGAGTAACTCATGCAAGGTGATGCACTTAGTAAATAGTGGGGCTATGTTCAAAACTGGATCATCTGTCTTGACTTCGTTGAAAGCAAATTAAAAATTAATTGAAGCAAAAATCATGAGATTTGAGTCATTCCTAAATCTACCAGTTCATCTTGTAAATCAGAGGCTTTTCTATTAGTGTTTACAGTGTTTCATTTAACTGAAATAATTTAATCTGAGCCCCTTGTTTCACAATCCACGTTTTAAGTTACTTTCCACAGTAAGCATATACTTTATAAATTATTTCAGTTGTAAATCTGACATACATTGAAGGACAGTAAATTTAGCTAATCAACATGAGAAACTTTAGAGAGCTACTTGTCTCCTCTTTTCTTAGGGAAGAAAGATGAGCTCTTTCAGTTCCTAAAGGAGTCCTCAATTTAAAATGAATGATTCCCCTGGAATAAAATATTCTTTCTCCTCCTGCAGAAAGCAGCTACTGCTTTCAGAAGCTGAAGTCATTTTTCTCTTCAATGGTCTGTATTTAGTCCTGATGTGTGTCTCCTGCCAGCTTTCTTTCTTTCTTTGAAACTTCAGCAGCAGCATAACTAGTGATTCACCCTTCTTGAAATAAATGCTGAGGTTGGTGTTCTACACAGATGATTTCTGAATGCCCAGGTCACAGCCTGCGCTCTGGCCCTGAGTTAGCGAAAGGTAAGGAGCCCCTCCTGGGGGAGATGTGATCGCAAAGTGATGAAGAACTTAAAGCCAAGAGCAGTGCCTGGCACCTGGGAAGACCTCAGGAGACGTCTGCCCCTGCTATGGTTGTTGTGTGTTGGGCCCTTGCCTTGTGCATTGCCTAGTTGAATTCTCTTTGCATTCCCATCAAGGAGGTGATGGTCTGTCCCCATTTACAGTAGATACTGCAGCTTAGAGAGGTGAAGAGTTTGTCCCAGGCCATATGGGTAGGTAAGTGGTTACAGCTATGGTGCAAACTGGGTTTTTTGTTTTTTGTTTTTTTTTTTTTTAAGTAGAAAAGTGTAGCAATCATTAAGTGTATAGTTTTTTTTTTGTTTGTTTGTTACTTGATAGAGACAGCAAGAGAACACAAGTGGGGGCGGGGCAGAGAGAGAGAGAGAGAGAGAGAAAATGAGAGACAGAGAGACTCTTAAGTAGGCTCCACACCCAGTGCAGAGCTTGACTCGGGGCTTAATCTCAGGACCCTGGGATCAAGGCCTGAGCTGAAATCAAAAGTTGGACACTCAACTGACTGAGCCACCCAGGAGCCCCATAAGTGTATAGTTTTTCTAGGTGTGCAAGATGGTTTAGTGTTGATCTGACTGCGTTCCTGGGATGAGAGATGCAAAAAAACCTTCATGCTATTCCACCATCTCGGTCCCTCTCCCATAAGTGTATAGTTTTTAATAGAAGTTTGCTCTTCCCTCCCACTTACCATTCCTCAACCAAGATAACCACTGTCCTCTTTCTATCACTGTAGGTAAAATTTGACTGTTCTTGAACTTCATAGAAATGGAATCATATTCATGTAGTGTGTACTCAGTTGTGTCTGGCTTTTTTCATTCCACATTATGTTGACATTCATCCATGGATTTGCAGGTGGCAGTAATTTCTTATGGTTTAATATATGGCTGTATTTCTCACTGTATGACTGTACCTCAGTAATTGATTTATCTACCCTACTGTTGATGGACTTTTGAGTTGTTTGTATTTCTTGGCTATAATTAAAAGTCTTAATCAGCATATGTATGCATGTTCATTCGCTCTTTCTTTGTTTCTTTGTTTCTTTGTTTCTTTCTCTTTTTTAAGTTATCTCTACACCCAATGTGGTGCTTGAACTCACAACTCGGTGAACAAGAGTCACACGCTCTACTGACTTAGCCAGCCAGGTGCGCCTCTGCTTGTAGATTCTTTGGGTATAAAGGAGCAGAATTGCTGGATCTTCATATGTCTGGAACTGCGGTTGATACTGTGAAACAGTTTTCCAGAGTGGTGTTACCAGTTGATGTTTGTACCTAGCACAGTGGCTGCAGTATCCATGCTTGGTATTGTGCGTCATCTTCCCTTTAGTTGTTCTTGTGAGTGTGTAGTGGAACCGTGTTGTATCAAATTTGGTTTTTAATCAATACATGCATATTGTAAAACATTTGGAAAATCACAGCAAAGTATGAGATGAAAAATAAAAACTTTAGTTCTGCCATCAAGATATATAGGTGTTAATATTTGGGTGTATTTTTTTTCTCACTGTGTATATGTATGTATATGCACGCTAAATACAAAATTGGTGTTGTTTTGTGCAAGCAAGATACTGTTAACGGGGATACTTTGGGTGCCTATATAATGAAACAAGAAAGCACAAATGGAATGCCCAAGAATAGAGGGCTAATGATAGTATAAATGTACCTCATATTTCCATTTTCCTGTTTTATTTGGAGGAAGAAGGAAAAAGGAAAGGAAGCCAGCATTTGTTATATATTTGCCGCGCCTTGGACTCTGCTGATGGAAGTGATGATGTGTCCAGAGTGGACTTGAGTGCTGTGAGAAAGTGTAACCCACACAGCAGCCGTCTGATATACAGCATGTTTGAAAAATAAGTCTTATTTCACACCTTGTAACTGAGCGTGCTGGAAAACTAGGCTCATGTCCCAGTGTAAATAGACTCTAATTACACTGGCAGGTTGTTTGCCCAGTCGCGAAAGTGCACATACTCCTATTGTTTTAACCCACGTGAATATTAACACATAGGGAGCACCACTTTGCATGGAGATTACTTCATTATTTGGTGCGTAGGCTTCATATTTTAACAACTGTCCTGTTTCCTTCAAATGCATTAAAGCCAATGCCGTTGTTTTTCAACATTAAATCTAATCTCAAAATCCTAATTAAAATCTATATTTGAATAATTTGCATTATTGACTGAAGTTTTCATTGGTTAGTTTTTTTTTTTGCCAAATGGAACCTTGTTATTTGAAGCCATGCGTAATCTCCTGAATACCCAGGACTAATTTTTGTTGCCAATAAAAATGCTTTGGTGGGGGTGGGGGGAGGATAGAAAAAAAGACCGGAAATCTACAGTCTTATAATCCTGAATGTACTTTATATTTTCATGACAATCAGTAGAGACCTCTTGGTTTTTTTTTTCAAGAGCAGAGGGTATGGGATCTTTCCGTTGAGGATGGCTGGCCTAGGGTAAAGTTCTCTCATGTGGGCCTAAGTTAATTTTGGGTGTGTTGGGGAATAACTTTGAAGAGCGATAAATATTTTGTATATACTTGTCAGATCACTAAGTTGTACACCTGAAACTAATGTAACATTGTGTCAACTGTACTCAAGTTAAAAAAAAAATTTTTTTTTTTAAGAATAGTGAATATCTACTCTCATGGTCTTTACAAACAAAAGCCAGAATTCATTAAACTTTATTCAGACAGTACAACCTAAATAAAAATAATAGCTTAATTTTGGACATGTTGGACAATTAGGTATTTCACATTAGTTCATTTTCCTGATTTCTGAAGCTTATTTATTTAAAGGGTAAGACTAAATATTTAGCTTTATAATTGAAATTTCAACAGGGACACATTTCCCAGAATTACTAAAACCTAGATACTAATTAAAATTACCATTTGCATTCTTTTTTTTTTTTTAATGTTTTTTTTATTTTCTGGGGGGTGGAGGGGAGAGACAGAACGCACGCAGGGGAGGGGCAGAGAGAGAGAGGGAGACACAGAATCTGAAGCAGGCTCCAGGCTCCAAGCTGTCAGCATAGAGCCTGAAGCGGGGCTCGAACTCATGAACTGCGAATCATGACCTGAGCCAAAGTCGGACGTTTAACCGACTGCGCCATCCACGTGTCCCTACTGTTCTTATTAGTCTTATTTATCATGTGGAGATACGTTTTTTAGACTTTAATTTTTTACTGAAGTACAATTACCATACAATGTTATTATTAATTTCAAGTGTATAATGCAACGTAGTGATTCAACAGTTTTGTGCCCTACTTGGTGTTCACCATGATAGATGTGGTCCCTATCTGTCACCGTATGTTATCACTGTATTATTGACTGTATTCCCTATGCTGTACTTTTCATCTCCATGACGTATTTTATAACTGGAAGTTTGTACTTCTTTATCACCTTTATCTATTTCATCTACCCCCTTCCACCTCTTCTCTGACAACCACCAGTTTGTTGTATTTAAGAATCCGGGTTTGTGTTTGTTTTTTAGATTCCACAGAGGAGTGAAATCATGTGGTGTTTGTCTTTCTCTGACTGACTTATTTCACTTAGCATAATACTCACTAGATCTGTCCATGTTGTTGCTAATAGCAAGATCTCATTCTTGTGTGTGTGTCTTTTTTAATGTTTGTTTATTTAGAGTGCGTGAGCAGGACAGGGGCAGAGAAAGAGGGAGAGTGAGAGAATGCCAAGCAGGGTCTGCACTGTCAGTGCAGAGCCTGATGCAGGGCTCAGTCTCACTGTGAGATCAAGAGTCAGGCGCTTAATCGACTGAGCCACCCAGGTGCCCCAAGATCTCATTCTTTTTTATGGCTGAGTAATATTCCATTGTATGTTTACCACTTCTTTATCCTTCCATCTGTCTGGACACGGGCTACTTTCATGTGGAGCTCTCTTTAGAGGCTCTAGATGCATAAGTCTCCTTGTTCCTATGTTAGATACTTGTGGAAATTACTGTGCTTCTAGTTCATATGACTGCTTTTTGTGGTTCTTCTGTCGTCTTCTATAGCTGACACCTTGTTTGCTTCCAGAGCGGCTCACGCTTCTGTGTCATTGCTTCTACTTGGCTTTGGACTAGGGATTGTGATTTCCAACTGTGTAGGATTGTGTGTAAGAAGAAAAGAAGGAAGCTGACAATGAACTGTGTTATATATCGGGTGCTGGGTCCGAGACCACATGTTGCCTAAAAAGGAAAGAGTCATTTCCCAGCACCACTGTTTTGCATGCTCAAAGGCCGTTTCTGTTTTTATTTATTTATCTTTATTTCTTGACAGTAATAATGACTTGTTTGTAATCAAAATGGAAGCACTACAGAAATGTGTGATTTAAATTCAAAGGGCCCCAGGGTGCCTGGGTGGCTCGGTTGGTTGAGTGTCCGGCTTCGGCTCAGGTCATAATCTTGAGGTCTGTGAGTTCCCTGCGTCATTCACATTCTGTGTCTCCCTCATTCTTTGCCCTTCCCACTCACTCACTCTCACTCTCTCTCTCTCTCGCTCTCGCTCTCGCTCTCAAACATAAATAAACATCAAAAATAAATTCAAAGGGACTCATTTTATCACCTCTAGGCATAACAGCTCTTTAAGAATTTGGTAAGCTCTTTTTAGATTTTCATGTAACTTTTTAGATTTTCATGTTATTTTACAGAAATGAGGCTACTCTCTCTATATAACATATGTATATAGTTATATATATACAGTTATATATAATATATATTATATATTATATATATAATATATATATACAGATTATATATAACTGTATATACATTATATATATAACTGTATATACATTATCCTGATACTTTTTAAAAACAATGTATCATGATACTTTCCATGGCTGTATATAAAAAAAATTTTTAATAGCTTTCTGGTATTCTGCAATGTGGATATATAAAAATTTAGCCAGCTTCCTATTAATGGAAATTTGAGTTATTTGTATACAAGTATTTACACACTTAGGATTGTGTTTGTGTAATTCTTCTGTTTAAGGTTAATTACTCGAAGTAGAATTGCTGGATCAGATGGTGTATACATTTAAAATTTGGTGCTGTCTGCCGTAAGTGTATCCCAATTTACTCTTGTTTAGGTTAACAATGGTACAAAACAATGTACCAATTTACTCTTTTATCAAAGACTGTTTCTGTGTATTTCCTGGTGTTTTCAGAGTGCAAATTGTGAATCAGAAGTGTCAGATGAGGTATTTTTGCGTTTCAGTTTTTAGTCCAAAGAGAGGCCTTTATTTATTGGATGAAAGAGGCAAGAAGTAGGAGAAATGCCTCTGTCAAGAAGAGAGGCAGGTAGAGCCTGGAAAAGGAGGAGGGAAGAATGGAAGAAAGAGAAGATGCCAGGGGAGATGGTCGTCTTCCACCAGAAGCAGATCCCTCCTGTGCCCTCTGGTTTCTGTGTGTGGCACTTTCTAGCCTGGCCTGAGGGTCTTCCTAGATCACCACCGTCCTTCTCACCATTTCAGGTTATCCATTTACCCTGAAGTGGATAACCTTTGGGGAATGGAGGCCTCCCTGTTTCCATGAGGACATCAAGCACAGATCTTAATTGTGAATAGAAGCTAGCCCTTTTAGAGTTCAGATATTGTGAGGCTCACGAAATTGCTGGGAAAGTGGGAACCAGACTATGGAAATGGTCCAGGGAAGCTGGGTACGTAGGGCCACAGGCATGTTCTGAGTAGGACGTGCCACCAGGGCCATGCTGCACTGGGGACACAGGCCCACCTTGTGGCAGCAGAGATGAGAATTTGGCCTCTTCACCTCTACCAGTTAGTTGTGGTCTCTGCCTCACTTCAGTTCTCCTGTGTACATGGGGAATTCCCCAACAGAGGAAAAGATTGTGTTCAGATGCTGACTGAAATATGGATCATTTCCAGCCTCTATCCTTGGGTAATCCCTCTTGCCTCCTTCTTCAGGGTCTTTGAGACCTCAGAGAAGGGGGATACAGGTGTAGATATGTAGACACATCCATACACACATACTTAGATACATATAGCCTTTTTAAAATCACTCTGTATGCTCCCCCCTGTTAGGTAGCATGGCAGCACATGTTGTTGTTGTTTATGTTTAATTTTTTTTAACAATTATTTATTATTGAGAGACAGAGCATGAGCAGGGGAGGGGCTGAGAGTCGGGGAGACACAGAATCCAAAACAGGCTCCAGGCTCTGAGCGGTCAGCACTGAGTCCGACATGGGGCTCGAACTCATAAACCATGAGATCATGACCTGAGCTGAAGTTGGACGCTTAGCCGTCTGAGCCACCCAGGTGCCCCTTGCACATGTTCGATCCAGCTGCAGGGGTAGGGATTCAACAGATGGTTGGTTGTGCCACGTTTGTGGGTGGGTACGTAAGGATAATTTAGATGGAGATTGGATTTAGCTTGGAAACTAAGACCCTTCAGCCAGAAGACGTAGATAGTTTGACTACATGGTCAGATTATTTGTATTGAGGAGTCAGGAGGCCCAAATTCAAGTTCCTCAGAGCAATGACTTCCGGTAAGAAGACGATTATGAGTGAAGACACCTGGATTCTAGTGTTGGTTCTGACAACTAAGAGGGATGTGGGACAAACCCCATGACTTTTAAATTGTGTCCTTATGTTTTAAGTGAGGGTTTGGATGAAGTCATTGTTTTAGAATCAGACGACCCATCAGGAGAATTACCTGGGTTGCATGTGTGTGCGCGTGCGCATGTGCAGAATGTTAGGCCTCAACTCTAATCCATCCATCAGAATTTCCAAAAGGGGTCTGGGGGACTTGTATTGTTAAAAAAAACTCGCAAGTGATTCTGATGGTGCCACAGTTATAGAATACGTAAGAAGTTTCCTTATCAGTTTTCATGTTCCACGAAACGTGTTCATTTCAAAGGTGGGTGGTCTGGAAAATTGATTTTATTAGGCATCTTCATCAACTCTTCTCTGAACTTAATAGAGCTCCACATTGTCTCATCTTCAAATTCTCTTTTTCTGCATTCTGTGGCAAAGGCTGCTAATTTTACATCCAGTGTCTATTCTCTTCTTCTTTGGTAACCAAAATACCTGATAATTTTCTAGGGTGTAGTAATGTGCCAAGCTGAAAGACTCTATTTCCCAGCCTCCCTTTCACATGGCTATGGGCCAGGGACTTCAGCTTTAGTAACTGAAAGGTGAAGTGTTATGTGTGGGGCTTATGGGAAGGTTCCAGAGACTGACTTGTGTAGACAGTGCATCCTTTTGCTTTTTCTGTGTCTTCCTACCCACTGCTTGGGACATGGACACAACGGCTGAAATCCAGTAGCCATCTTGGATCATGATGTAACGGTGGAGTTGGAAGCCATACTCTAAGTAGAGCACAAAGAAAGGAGGAGTCTGGATCCCCAAGGACCCTGGAGCTGTGACACCACCCCTGGAGTGCTTACCTCCACACTTCGTTCTTGCTGGTTAAGCCAAAGTTATTTTGTGTTTTTGATCATGAACAGCTAAACCTAACCTCACTGATAGTCTTGCTGGGTGGAGGCTTGACAGTATGTCTTCCACACCTCTAGGTGGCTTGCGCATAGTAGGTGCTCCATAAGTATTTAACAAGTTAAACGCCCAGTGGTACTGAAGGCTCCAGCTGCTCTCAACTCTGCCTTTCTTATGTTAGATTAAATTACTCATAGGGACCTTTTGTTTGTTCTGTCCCAACCACCAGGAAGGTCGTTCACAGTCCTCTGTACAGGGCTTTAGGGCCACACGCTTAAATATTTTGACAAGGCAGCAGATAGTGGGCCTTTGAAATGGCAACTGCATGCATACATTATTTCGAATGAAAATCTAAGGGCTGGGCACTTTTCTGAATCTACAGAAGAAATAGAACGTGGTTTTCAAGTGATGTCAGAAAAGGCCACCATGGAACTTTTGCTATCATTTGGAGGCTGTTCTTTCCACAGTGCTGGCCAGGAACTTGATGTCAGGGGACTCTTTTGAAAGCCACTATTAAGGGGCCCTCATTGCCAGCTACTGACAAGGGGGTCTGCCTTCTCAGTGGCAACCTCAGAGGTGGTCTTGGCCAGACCAAGTTGCTCCTGACTCATGCTGAGCTTCGTCAGCCAGGCTGACACGCCCCTTCGAGGCCAGGACAACATGCTGGTTTCCTGGAAGCATGGGGGCCAAGACTGTGCTGCTAAGAAAATGGTACTGTTTTTGCAAGTATGGCCTAACGGGAGTGTGTTTAAAACTCTTCCTCAACAGTAAAGCTCCTTTCCAAGAAATATGGGGTTAAAAAAACCCAGACTTAAAAGCAAAAGCTGGGAGATGAATCAACTCTTCACCGATACCAAGGAGTTTATTTCAAAACAGGTTTCATTGACTGCATTGATTTGGATGGCCCACCCATCTCGGTTTGCCCACTGAGAGCAGGGCGCAGAGGAAGACCCACACCCCTTTGTGGGAAAAAGTGAATTCTGTGGCAAACCCTAGTGGCTCAAGAGTGTTTGCTTCTCCTGGAAATAATTATAGAAATATGCAATCCTTGAAAGGCAACATCTGGCTGGCTGGAGGCGAGCTGGCAAATACTCAATCTAAATAGATGGAGGTGACGTTGCACAGAAGGAAAAGAAACAGCCCGAGAAAAGGGCCAGTGAGTTTTTGAGCCCATGTCTAGAGAGATACCCCTCTCTATCCTTGGGTTGACTTTTCCCCTGGAGAAGGGCACCCCTCCCAGCCTTTCTAGAAGACAGATGCACAGCCCAGAGCCCAGTGACCTACCCCCTGCACTTCTGAGGAGGCTTCCATGGAGGAAAGGGGGCCTCTTATGGCTCTGGTTGGCTCCCAGAGCTGAGATGGGTTTGCTGCCCGGGGAGTGCCCTGGGCCAGGGCTCTGCAAGCAGCCTTGACTTCTCATCTGCTTCCAGTGCAATCTGAGGTGTTCATTTAGACGGTTAGACATGTCTTTTCCCCCCCCAATGCTTTTTCAAGTGCCGTTTGCTTGTCCTTACCAGCCATGCCCAGCACCCGGGAGCTCTGCGGCATTTCTGCCTGCTCAGTTCGGAGGGGCCCAGCTTTGGACCTCTTGAAACTCCAGGGCACATCCCCTTTGGTCCTTTTTAATTTTTACATCCGCCAGCTAGTGACGAAAGCAGAACAGCATCTTCATGGGTTTATGGATGTTGGCGATTTTTCTTTTTTAATAGCATGCTATATGTGTTCAAGGAAAGAATTCAGTTCTAATCAATCTGAGGAACTATTCTGGATTTTCAGACACTGGGTTTCTATGAGAGCTATGGTAGGGGTATTTTGAAGGACTTACTGGAAAATCTGGGCCCTCTGCAAGTTTTTGCAGATGGTGCATTTTCACAGAGAAATGCTTCTAGTAGCAGTTTTGTTCAGTTCTTCTATAGTTGTTACTCTTGGCTGTGGTTTTGTGGAGCCTGAGACAATGGTCTTAGAAGTCTGGGTTTGACTTCTCTGGTCTCTTAAGCTTTCAAGCACCTGAAGAAGGCTTAGAGAAGACCAAATTTCTTTCAAGTCAAGAGGTCTTGGAATAAATCCCTGGAGGAATGCAGGAGGGACATCCTGCTTTTGAATAAATAGTTGTTAGTGTAATGTGGCTGAAGTAAGTCCTAGTAATCACGTTGAGAAGGGGACTCAAGAATGGAGTTTATCTGGGTTAAAGGGTTACAGAGCTGAGAGTCCTCAGACCCCTAAGACACTGAAGTTCCACCTCTCCTTGATTGCTGTGTGATCTCAGACGAGAAATCACTGGACTTTTCTGAGCCTCAGTTTCCTTACCTGTAAAACTGTGCAGCCTGTCTCACTGTCTTTTTCTGTGACTCAATACAGTCATGTGGTGTTGATGCTTTCTGAACTGTAAAGTGCTGTGTCAATGTTGATGGCTCTCTTGTTTACTTCGCCCTTCTCCTGGCCTCCAGTGTCAGTGGTGACATCAACATCACTGCTTCCACCATCCCTGGGCTGGACCATCTTTCTCATACTCACCTCATTTCTCACACTTACCTGTGTCACTGACTTTGGGTTGCCGTTTGGCCCTGCTTCCGATTTGGGAGCTGTGATCTTTGCTTTTCCTGCTCCCGGGTAAGGCTTTGTCTTTCTAAATCTTCCTGTTTGGACTCTGTGATAGGTTCTCTGTTTTCTGCAGCATTCTTAGCTTTGTTCTGTACAATCTTCAACTCTTTTCTATTGTTTAAGAGTGTGTGGGGAGGGGAGAAAGGATGGGGACCTCTGAAAAGGTGCTTTATTAATCTTTTTCTGTGCTTCTTCCATGTTTGCCTTCCCCAGCCCAGACTCTGCCCCCTTCCCCACGGTTTAGAGAAGACGCAAAAGCTCTCAGAAGGTGTTGGCTTTATTTAACTGTGTGGGGCTGCAATTTACATTTAAGACAAATGCCTTTTATTCGTTCAATACAGATGCTTACCAACTGCTATGTTTACAACTAAGTGCCAGACCCTACATTAACCCTAGAGGATAGGTGGTGGTATCTTTATCAAAGGATCGCAAAGCACAGATCCTACTCTTGGTACCTTGTGTTTCGGTGGGGGAGATCTACTGGAGGAGATGCCAGTAAACACACAAAGGCATATCAGTGGGTGATAAGAGCTCAGAAGAACAATTTGGTGAGGTAAGGTGGGTGGGGGATGGTGGAAAATCCTACTTTATGGGGATCGTCTTTCCTATGAGATGGCCAACAAGAAGTTGAGGCTGGACGGAAAGTCTGGAGCATGGCTATCCTAGGGGAAGAGCATTGGGAAAAGGAGATGGGGGCCGTATGGCCCTAAAGTGTGTTCTGGGAGCAGCAAGGGGAAATGTGGGATGGGAGACTGTTCTAAGAGGTAGTGGGGTTGGGGACGCAGAACCTGCTGGATTTCACAGGTCATCTTAAGGCTTTTATTGTGATGGCCATGGGAAGCCAGTGCAGGGTTTTGAGAACGAAGGAAGTGGACAACCTAGAACTTTCTGTGGGCTTACAGAAAGCACAGGACTTGCTATGGACTTGTTCTGTAGCCACTGAGAGTGGCAGTGGCTTAGTGACACAGAAGAGGAGCGGGGAGTAACAAAGGGCACTGAAGGTGGGAACAACAAGCTGGAGCGAGTACCTCAGGAAACCACGTGCCTGCTGGTTCAAAATGTGTTTGAAAATGTTGACCAAACACACGAGAGTGTGGTAAGAAGGTCACAGGAGTGTGCTGTGTAAATCCAGAAAGGTATTAGTATGCATACTGAACTAATGGCCAGAGTTACCGATAGTGCTGTGCTCTGAATACATTCTGAAATAAGTGCTTTTCCTTGCGTTCATTTGTTTATCAAAATGTTGACTACTTATGAAATAGTAACTTAGTGCTTACTGAATGATACTAGAATTTGTTGTCTTGTTTCTGGTCAGTTCACAGGCCACATGGAAGGTTGGGCCATCTGTTTCTTTGATGTGAGTTTTTTGTTACCTCATGGGGGTAGAGTTGGTATCAGTTGTGGTTGAACCATCTGACTACTGATGACAAAGCTGTGTCATCTGCCTCTGCTCTTTGGAGGTGGGCTCCTAAAAAAGCTTTCTGGGGGTGCCTGAGTGGCTTAGACGGTTAAGCGTCCAACTTCATCTCAGGTCAGGATCTTGTTGTCTGTGAGTTCGATCCCTGCATCAGGCTCTGTGCCAACAGCTCAGAGCCTAGAGCCTGCTTTGGATTCTGTGTCTCCTGTCTCTGCCCCTCCCCTGCTTGCTTGCTTGCTCGCTCATATGCTCTCTCTGTCTCTCAAAAATAAATAAACATGAAAAACACTTTTAAAAAGCTTTCTGTATACACGAGGAGTTTTAATACATTTGTTATGGCAGCAAGAGCTAAGTTTTAGCATTTATGGGAGGTCTTGACTCGCTGAAACTTCCTGATGCCTGGCTCTGCTTTTTTCTTTGTTTTTAGCAAATATGAAGGGGGGGGGGTGGATTTCTCACTGGCTTTATTTTCTGAGTTGCTTTTAGTCTTAACCTGCAAAAACATCGTCAGGGAAGTAATTGTGAAAAGTAGGTCTAGTGTGGATTGGATTTCTTATCAGAAAGTTCATTAGAATAACATGTAGCCTTTTTGCTACTGAAAACAGCAGTCCCCTTTTGATGATGTTTAAATTTTGAAGTTCAAAAAAGGAATTCAGACAGTTTGTTCCCATGTCTGAAAATATTATTACTCTGTTTAGTATCTTCAAGAGGCATGGAGCTGAGAGGGTGGGGTGGAAGTTAAGTGACCTGGTTAAATATCCATGTGCTGCCGAAATCTTATAGCAGGTGGGATGCTCAGAAAGAAAATAGTTCCAAGAAGTCGTTGCCCAAGAGCAGTGGAGGGTGGGTCACACCCTATTATGTGTTTATTCTGGTAAAGGGAAAAGAGAGTTAGCTTTCCTTGGGGCCCCAGATGTCAGGGATGATGAACAAATACATTCATAAGCTGGACTCCTTTCCTTTGATGGAGACCTTGCTCCCAAATGCCTCGCTCGGAGGTAAATCTGTTTCTTCATATGAGGAGTGCCCAGTTGCTCCCTTTGGACTCAAAGAATCAATTATTCAGAAATGTGACTTTAAGCCCCAAAGCAAAGTTTGGGCAGTGTTTCGAGGGCTAAACTTCCAAAGACTATGCCCTTTCCCAGGGGTCAGCACAGGACCTTTTGGCTCCTCTTTCACGAGGGGAATACTCTTGAGATTGCCATTTGGCCGCCTCCTCCCTGTGGTGTGTGCATTCACTGAAGGCCATTCGGGATTGAATGCTGAAGAGATTACAGGGCAGCCCTGCCCTCCAGGAGCCCACAGTCTGTGATGGGAGGTAGAGAAGGGATAGGGCAGTCCCAGTGAGTGGGCCTGGGCAGCACTGGCACATGTGTGGGGAGGGGTTGAGGGGGTCAGAGGACAGGAAACGTGGTCCGGGGGAGTCAGGGAAGGTGAGGCCTGAGGAGAGGAGGGGTTGCCAGGCAAGCTCATGGAAAGCCATGGAGCCAGCACGACAAATGGCTGAGATGTTCTGGGAGGCAGGGTCAACAAGAAGCAGTCATTAACTGGTGTGGTACCTGAGGGAGAGGAAGAATCTAGGAAGCTTCCCAGCTTACCGGTGGGGTTGGCATTAATGTTTTGTCCTGTGCTTTTTTTTTTATTTATTTTTTATTTATTAATGTTTTTCCTGTCCAGGAAAGGATCAAATGGTCCTGGGACCTTTTGTACTGTTGGACAATTGGAAGCTACTATAACAAGAGTAGGCATGATGGTAAGTTGGGTCTAGCCAGGGAGCTGTTTTTCTTATGAGAAAAACGTAGAGAAACAAGTCCCAATAAAATGTTGTTTGGTTTGAAAAAACTACTAGAAGAGAATTACGAATGGAAAGTTTCCCTACAGAGCATCTTAACTGTAGGCTGTCTCGCGTTAGGGCGTTGCTTTCTTCTATGTTGGCAGGTGGCAGTAATTCCTTCTATTTGTAAGATGGCACCAACCATCAGCCCAGAAGGTATTTAAGCTAAGAAGGTTTGGGGTTCTGGCCGGCAGGAGCTTGCCACTTGAAGAAACTGGGGTTGTGCCCTAGTTGGGGGGGTCTGCTGTTTGCGGGGTAAGGGCTGCATACTTAGGAGTTAACATGGTCTAGTAAAGTGGACGAACAGGGACTTGGGGCTGGGATGGACCAGATGCCCTCAGAATCCTAGCTCTGTCATTTGTTAGCTTATAACCTTGTCCAAGTTACTAAATCTCCTTGTCCTTCAGTTTTCTCATTTTCTTTACGGGGGTGGGGGGTGTCAGGCCGTGTTTATTGAATGTTAAGTAATCCCAGCTCCATGGGGGAGAAAATTCCTAGGACAAAGGAGAAGAATAGAGATTAAAAGCCCAGCCGTGCATTCACACTCATATGCACGCACCAGCAGACATAACACATGCGTATCCAAGCTCCAACAGTGACAAAGCAAACACCTGCCTCCCCATCCTGAGGGACAGCTGTTAGGAGCTGGTTCGGAGGTGCGGCTTCAGGATGGGTTCTAATAGCAGCAGCCTTGACTCTCCCTGCCCCCTCCCTCCCCCCCCCCCCCCCCCCCCCCCCCGGCCATACCTCAGAGAGCTGGAGTGTCTGGGAGGTTAGGTGGCAACTCTTCCCTGCTCTGTTGCGGATCCTTCTTGGCCTGGATCTCATTCATGGCCTCTTTGATGGAACACATGTCCCTCTTGTTGGCCATGGGCACACAGCTGTAGGTCTTGTTGGCCTGTAGCATGTGGCCTGTAACATCCTTGGCTGCTGCCTTGCCGATTAAGCGGCTGTACTTGTCCTTGTTGTCACTAGCAGGGCTCCCCATCACAGGTCCCTGCTGGGCTGCCTCCTCTTGCCACTGGGCCAGCTCCTTCAGTTGGGGTTTCTCCTCAGCCTCCTGGGGGTTCCACTCCTCCCCATAATGATAGGAGTCCAGCTCTTCATCTGAGCATGCAAACTCCTTTTTGAAGATCATGACATAGAGACACTCATCATCTCTGAAGGAGAAGGATGTCAGGCCAGCCACTTCCACCATATTGTGTAGGGTGCTCCTCTCTATCTCGTTCATTGGCTGAAACTTTTTCTTAATCTGCCCACTGTCTTGGATGAAATCTGACATCTCTTTCTCCATCCTTTATGAAACTCCACTTTCTGTTGTTTCTCCTGCTCCTGTAGTTTCTTCAGGCGAGCGACCTGCTCTTGGGCCTTGTGCCGAGACTCCTGGTCACCAAGACTGGGTGACTTCTCCAGGGAGTTCAGGATGGAGCCTAGTAGGTCTGCCATCTTGGGAGTCAAGTTTTCCCATTTGAGCAGAATGTCAGGTTAGATGTGAACCTAAGTAGAGTGCCCTAAGTAGTGCCTGGCTCGTGGTAGGCACTCACTAAATTGTCAGTTTGTTTCCTTTGTTGATGTGGGACATGTCTGTATCACCACTGGGCAGGAACCCTGGCTTTCTGTTTATCACCTGAATGACACTTGATCCCTTGGGCAGATAGCCACCTTCTTTCTCTTGTACTCCCTGTACCTGCTTTGGCTAATAGATGGGGGGAGGGGGGGTTGTGGAGGCCTTCTTATCACTTTCTTTCTCATGATGTCTGCATAGTGCCTGTGAGCGTGTGTACATGTACATCCATGTGTGTGCTTTGGGGTTGGAGGGTTGGTATGAGGAGGCTCAATAATAATGATTGAAAGAGAGGAAAAAATAAATACACTCTAAATGTATCTGTTGCTATATTATTTGTTAAAGACCTGCAAAAAATCTTGTTAACTACTAGAGAAACTAAATAGAACCTACCAAAACTGCTTTTTCAAAATATTAAGCCTCTGCTTCCTAATTTTGTCATGGCTTACGAGGGTGCCTTTTAATTCTTGTATTAAACGCAATACTCTTGTGTGACTTTAGTGTCTTCTCTCCTTTGCTAAAAAGATAAAATGCGGTCCTTTTCTTACAAAGAGTGAAGTTTATCATGTTTGTGTCTTTTCAGATTCAGTGGAGAAAATCAGATTTACTTGAAAATGTTAAGATATCTGTAGTTTTTGTATTTTGATACAGGAGTCTGAAAATAAGCTGTGACAGTTGAGAACAAAAATGAGCACTGTACCACAGGCCAACTTTGAAGGAGTTTACTAACATGTATCAAATTTCTACCATACTGGATGGTGCTCTTGTCAGTGTTTTTCTCCATGTCAGGATATGACACAAGTATGTCCTGACGTCGAGGATGTGCCTGAAGTAATTCGCATTCACTTCTTGTATGGGCTGGAGTCCCTGAGTGGATGTGTTGGGTGAGCCAGAACACCCACCCCCAGCTGCAGGCAGGAGTGGCTTCCCTCCAGTCAAGGGACTTAGTGGGGGATAAGATCTGGAGAAAACTCTGCTCTTTGGTTGTTCTCTTATCTTCTTCCCTTCTCAGCACTGTTTGGGCCATTCTTACCTCTGTACTTGTTATCTCTGGTGCCGATCACCTTGAATTTTCTCAGTATATGTAAGTGGATGATTGTTATGAGTAAATAGGAGATGAAATCATTGGCTCCCAGATTTGGAAGAACCTGCAGGTTCTGAAGGGCTGACCCCGGAGTCCCTTCTCAAACCTGCCTGTTTGCCTTCCTCCACTGACGGGAGACTCACTGTCTACCAAAACAGCCTGGTTTAGCTTTAGGTGTCTCTGTTAGAAAACCTTCCTTCCCTTAGATCGAATTGGAATTTGTGTCCCTGGCACATTTACTCATGATTCCTTGTTCTAACCTTTGGAGCCATGCAGGGCAAGTTTAATCCCTTTTCAAATGGCAGCCCTTCTGGTATTTCTGTTTCATGACAATATATCCTGTTCTCAGCCCTGTTCCCGTCCTCTGTACCCAGTGCCTTCTCTGAGCTTCTGGGTACTGAAATCATCCTGGCCACTCAAACCAGACTCTTGCTGATAGCCCCAAGCAGAGGGGGCTCCCTAACTCACCAGCGACAGCACTGATCAGCAGGGTCCATTTGGCTATTGTGGCTGCTGGACTGGTGCCTCTTTTGTCCCCAAGACTCCCTGCGTGTTCCCTGGAGGCTGTGTGCTTGGGCTGAAGATACACTTCTGAGATAGTTGGGGGTACTTGTTGATTTCCAGGGAGTCTGCATTGTGGTTAATTGCCCTGCCCTGCTGAATCTGGATGTTTAATTTCCAGAGATCGTTGTGGTCATTGACCATCATCTGTCTCACAGCAAATTTGTTCTCAGCTACGACCCAAGTCTTTTTTCTTTTTTAAAAAAAAAAAAAATTTTTTTTTAATGTTTTTATTTATTTTTGAGACAGAGAGCACGAGCAGGGGAGGGGCAGAGAGAGAGGGAGGCACAGAATCCGAAGCGGGCTCCAGGCTCTGAGCTATTAGCACAGAGCCCAACACACGGCTCGAACTCACGGAGTGTGAGATCATGACCTGAGCTGAAGTCGGACGCTCAACCGACTGAGCCACCCAGGCGCCTCCCAAGTCTTTTTTCTTAAAAAAACAAGATTTGCTCCTGTGCCTTATCATCTTGGAGTCAAACAATTGGTTTCTTCAGGGCCTTTGATTCTCCTTGTTAAACTTCATTTTCTTGGGCCTCACCTATTGTCCAGTCTGCTGATCTGTTTGGCCCCTTAACTCTGAACTCACTGCCTGTGTTTCCTGGGCTTCTGTGGTTTTCGTGGTTCAGGGCATGGGCTTTAGGGTGTAAATCTCCTGTCTACCACCTACTGGGTGTGTGGTTTGGGGCAAGGGCATAGTGAAGAATCTTCTGGGGCAGTTGACAGAATGGATGAGTGGTATCTTAAGGAACCCAAGGGCAGGAGGCAGCAGCCTCAGGAAATCAGAGGTGGGGAAGCTGAAAAAAGATATCATCCCTGCTTCTTTCTGAATGTTTACTTTTTTTTTTTTTTCCCCTTCTCCCCTGGAGACTGACTTATGTGGCAGGCAGAATAATGTCCTCCTCCCAAGATATCTACCTCTTAATTCTGAAACCCATGAACATGTCACCTTACATGGCAAAAGGGATGTGATTAAAGTAAGGATCTTGAGATGGGGCGGTTCTCTTGGATTCGCCAGCTGGGCCCATGGTCATCACATGTTCTCATAAGGAAGGCACTCCCCACTCGGAAATCAGAGCAGGCTCCTGATGGAGGAAGCAGAGTCAGAAAATGCTACCCTACTGGCTTTGAAGATGGAGGAAGGGACCAAAGAGCTAAGCAATGCAGTCAGCTTCTAGAAGCTGGAAAAGGTGAGGGAATAGATTTTCCCCTAAAACCTCCAGGAAGAATGCGACACTAATGACACCTAGACCTTAGCCTAGTGAGACTTCTGACCTCCGTTACAGTAAAAATCAATGTGTGTTGTTCTAAGCCACTCACCTGCAAGTGCCTTCTTTAAAGTCTTTTCCATGCTGACTGTCCTCTTGCAGTCATGAGCTCCCCACCTGCTCCTTGTGCCCACGTTGGAGGCAGTGTGGACCATTCCTGCCTTGACGCTTTGTTCATTGCTCTTGTCTGACTCAGGGCCCAGCATGGACCCTCCATGGGGTGGGTTCTTGGTAAATGTCTCCACGGACTTACCAAAGACTCCAAGAGAAACCTTAAGGTGCCTTTCAGAAATCTGGCTGCAGGATCAGTTCTTGGCCTCCCAGCATACAGCCCTGCCAGAAAAGGAATAAGGCCAGTCCCTCATGATTCTCTCCCAGCGAGCCCTGTGTGGGCTTCCAGATGGCCACTTCTTCCGTAAGTGTTGGTGTCTGCCGGAGAGCCTCTGTGTGGTGAGTCCACCTACTTTCTGAGACTGAACAGTTGCCATGTTTTCCTAGTCTTTAAATACCAGAAGTTAAAAAAAAAAAAACAAACAAACGACAGAAAGTGGGTTTTGGTGCCTTCTTTTTCTTTAATGTACTACGGTTGAAAAAGTGCTTCTACACTGAGGACTTCATTTAATCCCTATGGTGGCCCCATGAAGTGGCCAACCCTTTTTCAGTTTGTTAATTATGGGAGTGACAGCATCCAAACTCTTCATATTTTGGGGGTGGAAACCCATCATCACTTTCCATGGGCCAGAGTTCATGGCAGGGCCTGCCCAGTCTCTCTCTCGTGGGTGGGGAGATGTTTCTGTTCCCAGGGCTGCTCTATTGTCCCTTAAAGAGGTGGTGAGAATATTCTCATTTTCCCCTTAGAATTCCAGACAGCACTTAGCATGCTGCTTTCCTTTTCCACTAAGTCAGCATCCTCTTGTACCCTAGCCCTCTTCCCTGCTCTTAACATGGCCTCCTTGCTGTCTGGGCCTGTAGCGGTCGGCCAGCCATCTTCTCTCTGGCTTGAATTGGAGATATTTGGGAAGGCCTTCTGGGTGAGTGCTTGCTCTTGGAGATGCCTGCTGTCAGTGTGACCTGGGACATCGTCTCGTCTCTACTGCTGGGGTGCACACAGAGATGCTCCTTGCTGTTCTCTAGGCACGGTCCCGGCAACCGCAGCCTCAGCCTCCTTTCTCCTCGTGATCTTCTGCAGATGGTCCTCGACCTATCACCCAGATGAGTTCTAGATGTTTATTTTGCAATTCGTTGATTGTCTGGAGCTAGAATGCTTTGTCCTGGGGATTTAGTGTCATAAATGGTGCTTAGAGGTTCTAGGCCCCCAACCAACATCTGTTGTACTTGTTAGGTGGTCAAAATCCGGAGTCATGAAGACAGTGAGCTTTGGAGTCAGATAGCTCTAGGTGACTTCAGGCTGTGACACAGCTATCTGGGTGACCTTGGGTAAGTGATTCATCCTCTCTGAGCCTCAGTTGCCTCACCTGTAAATAATAATAAGTAATAACCTCCCTGGCAGGGTTGCTGAATAATGTATTAAAAGTGCTTAGTGTAGTACTTGATGCTTGGTAAATGTTCAAGGAATGATTGGTATTATTTATTACTGTACTATTAATTATGTATCTAGTTTGATAGCACCAGACATCTAATCACTATTTATACTGCCATTTCTATGGGTAAACGGATTCCAGGATTAAATTCTGTGCTAGCCATTCAGAATTGAAATGTACTTCTTTTTCCTTCTGGAGGTCTCAGATTGCTGTGGGTGAAGGAGTCTCCATTCATTCATTCATTCCAGAAACAATCGCACTGTCACATATGCTGTAGGGAACTGGGGGTAAAATGGTGAGCAAAACCCGGTATAGTTCCTGTTCTCATGGATTTTATAGTCTGATAGGGGAGACAGGCATTAATTTAAAATAAAAAATCATGGAAATGTGAAAATACAGTTGCTGTGGAGGAAGCTGGGAGAGGGTCTGGGGAGATGTTGCCTGGGTGTTTGGTGGGTCTTGGGGTTGAATCTGTGTCACTGCCTGGCAGACATCGCCTGCAGCCGAATGGCTTAAGGCTTTGGCAGCAATGGGTCCAGATCGAAGCAGGGTAGTGACAGCCTGGGCTCTAGCAGGTGACAGTCTAAGGTGTCTGAGACCTCAGGGCCTGTCAGAGGGACAAGTGTTTATAAGAACGGAACAGCTGTGAAGAGTATGGTTGGGGAGGAAAGGAGACTCTGGCTTTCAGGTCAGGGCACCAGAGTCCTCAGGTGGTGCTTATTAAGGAATGTTTTAAATGGGGCTTTAACTTGGCCCCTCCTTCTCTTCAGCCCAAATGATACCCTGGTCCAAGCTTCCTGTCACTGTGGCTTCTAATAGCCAAGCGAGTGTAATTAATATCCTCTTCCATATAATAGCTTCCATCTCATCATTCATTTTGCACGACTACTTTCTTGCTCTCAATCCCTTTCTATTTTTCTGTTTTCTCCTGTTTGATTTCTCCTGCTCTGTGACTAACTCAGCTCTTCTGTTTTTCATCCAATTAATGTTTCTCTCTTGGAGAATAATGTTCTTTGGGTCTGAGATGGAGGAGGAAGGGGGTAGAGTTCTGTTAGTCCATAAGCAACATTGGTGAATAGGTTTTGTTTAATACCCCATTTAAACTCTGCCCCCCATGCTGCCTTCTCTGCGGAAGGTATAGATAGCTTCAGTGTTGGCCCAGCTCTCTACTTGCTCATTCCTCCTTCCATGAACGAGATGTAGTTTGCAAGTTTCTTAGTCATTTACCTGTCCTCTTTGTCTTACGGGAAACTGTCTTCAGGTTGTATAATATACACCCACCGTGTGTAGCCTTTGAACTCAGGAACTTGCTGGATTTCTCTTCAGGTCCCTGTGATGGGATGCTCTGTATTCATTGCGTCCTGGAAGATGATGTACCCTGTTGTTTTTCTGGCAGAGGTATTATCCAGGAGCAGTGTTTTGAGCTCTAACCAGGGTGGTATGCCTAGTGACCTGTTGAAGGACATGAGGATCTGTGTTCTGGCCATCCACCAGGCCGGAGGTGGGAGATGGGTCAGGAATTGCAGGTGTTGGCTCTGGAGTGACCACGATGACCACCACAGTGAGTTTGACTGCCTGGTGGCTTATTTTTTTAATGTTACTTAAAAACAACAACAACAACAAACAACCTTTTACCCTACGACCCAGCAATTGCACTACCAAGCATTTATCCACGGATATAGGTGTGCTGTTTTGAAGGGACACATGCACCCCCATGTTTATAGCCGCACAATCGACAATAGCCAAAGTATGGAAAGAGCCCAAATGTCCATTGATGGATGAGTGGATAAAGAAGATGTGGTGTGTGTGTGTGTGTGTGTGTGTATATATATATATATATATATATATGTATGTATGTATATACACACACACATACATACATACAATGGAGTATTACTTGGCAATCAAAAAGAGTGAAATCTGGCCATTTGCAACTATGTGGATGGAACTGGAGGGTATTATGCTAAGCGAAATTAGAGAAAGACAAATATCATATGGCCTCAATCATATGAGGACTTTAAGACAGAACAGTTGAACATAAGGGTAAGGAAGCAAAAATAATATAAAAACAGGGAGGGGGGCAAAACACAAGAGACTCATAAATATGGACAACAAACTAAGGGTTACTGGAGGGGGTGTGGGAGCGGGGATGGGCTGAATGGGTAAGGGGCACTAAGGAATCTACTCCTGAAATCATTGTTGCACTATATGCTAACAAATTTGGATGTAAATTTTAAAAAATAGAAAAGAAATAAAACACCCTTTTTATTGTAGAATAGTTTTATATTTACAACAAAATTGTGATGATAGTACAGAGAGTTTTCATATACCACCCACCCAGTTTCCTCTATTAACATCATATGTTTGGTTTGTCACAATTAAGAAATAAATATTGATAAATTATTGTTAGTTACAGTCCATACTTTATTTAGATTTCCTTAGTTTTTATTTAATGCCTTTTTCCTATTCCAGGATTCCATCTGGGATACCACAGTATGTGTAGTTGTCCTGTCTTCTTAGGCTCTTGTGGGCTGTGATAATTTCTTGAGACTTTTTTTTGTTTCTAATGATGCTGACAGTTTTGAGGAGTACTGGTCAGGTACTTTATAGGATGCCCCTCTATTGCTGTTTGTTTTAGACTTTTCTCATGATTACACTAGGGCTAGGGGGTTGACAAAGGAAGATGACAGAGTAAAGTGCCATTTTCATCACAGTATATTCTATCATTATGACTTCTCACTGTTGATGTTGACTTTGGTGAAGTATGGACCTGGCTGAAGCCATGTTGCCAGGTTTCTTCACTGCAAAGTTATTATTTATTCTTGTTTCCATATGGTTCTCTCTCAGGAAGTCAGTGTGTGCAGCCTCAGGGAGTGAGGAATTATATTCTCCTTCCTTTAAGGCTGAGTGTCTAGGGGCACCAGGGTGGCTCAGTTGCTTAAGCCTCAGACTTCGGCTCAAGTCATGGTCTCATGGCTCTTGAGTTCGAGCCCCGCCTTGGGCTCTGTGCTCACAGCTCAGAGCTGGAGCCTGCTTCTAATTCTGTGTCCTTTTCTCACTCTGCCCCTCCCCCAATTATGCTTGCTCATTTGCGTGCTCACTGTCTCTCAAGATCAAATAAACATTAAAAAAAATTTTTTTTAAAGTGTCTATATCAATTATTTGCACTTCTTATGCATGGGGGATTTGTCCCTTTTTCTTCATTTATGTATTTAATCATTTGTTTATATCAGCATATATGTACTCATAGGTATTTATTTTTATACTTTGGGTTTTAACACTTCATTATCTGTTGCTCAGTGTGTTCCAGCTTTGGCCTTTGGAAGCTCCATGTCTCTCACACATATCTCCATTATTGTGGGCATTGTGGGTTGTTTGTTTTGTTTATTTTTTAAAGCACTTCCTTACTTTTTGACACTACAAGACGCTCCAGGCTCTTTTGTATACTTCCTGCCCCCGTCCTGGAATCAGCCATTTCCTCAAGGATCCCTGGTTCCTTTAGAGAATTTATTGGCATTATAAAGCAAGATCTGGGTGCCGGGTGTGCCCATGGCTACTGTAATATTGTTGCTTCTAAGCCCTCTTGGCTGACAGAGCAAGGAAAAACATGTATATACTCTATTTATAAATATATAATTATCTGTATCTGTATTGTGCTGAACATGAGTTCACGCTGATGTCTCCAACTTGAATCCACTATCATTAGATCATTCTAGCCCTTCTGCCCTTGCATATCTGTAGCTTCCCACTCCCTCCAGTGAGAAATAAGGCCCCACCCATCCACCATCTGTTTACTTGTTTGACCAGTCGCAGTATACGTGTGCTTTCAGCATTGTTAACCCTCCTTCCGAGGGAACAACTTTATCAACACAGTAAAATATCTGTGTCTGGTTCCTTTTGGTCTTAGGGCCTCCACTCATTTCTAGAATTACTTAGATCATTTCCTTTTCCCTCACCCCCTTCTGTGAAGTTTTTTCATACATTTGTAATACAAATAGGTTCTTCTGGTCTGATGACTCTTTAGGAGAGAGAAATGGGGAGGTGAAGACTCAGCTGTCAGGGAACTGAGTTAGAAAAACTTGGGGACATTTAATTATATCTACCAAATATTTGGTGGTTCTTTGCCACTGGATGACAGGATCCTTACAATCTTTTCTCTCCCTGCTTCCTTTTGTCCCTACCCATTTGCTATGGACTAAAGGTTTATGTTCCCCCCAAATGCAAATGTTGAAGTCCTAACCCTTGAGGTGATCATATTTGGAGATGGAGCCTTCAGGAAGTAATTAGGATTAGATTAGGTTGGGTCATAAGGGTGGGGCCCTCATGATGGGAGTAGTGGTTTTGGAAGAAGGGGGAGAGAGAGATCTCTTTGCACACACAGGCACTGAGGGAAGGCCATGTGATGACAGCGAGAAGTCTACCGCCTATAAGCCAGGAAGAGAGATTTCATCAGGAACCGAATTGGTTAGTACTTTGATCTTGGACTTCCCAGCCTCCAGAACTGTGAGAAATAAAGTTCCGTTGTTGAAGGCACTCGGTCATTGGTACTTGTTGTGAGCAGACTAATGCAGCCCTGTATATGGAAGGATGAGCACCACTGTACTGTTGTGGAGCCGTTTCATAAACCATATCCTCCATTCCCTTTCTACCTTTAAACAACAAAGGCACCTCTCTTCCCTCTGGTGATCTGGGGTAGGAGGTAGGTTTAGGTAGTGTTCTTAGTGGTACATTTATAAATGAGAGCTCCTGGGTAGAGCCTCTGTTGGAATTGTCTGATGCTATCTAATGGGATGCTTTTGGCCAAAGTAAGCCTTAGGATCAAGGGAATACTGCTCACTGGAAAGATTATAATCACCTAGTTGGAGAAAAACATAACCCCATTCCCCAAACATACTGAGCCTACCTGGGAGCAGGAGGGCCTGGTTTTAGAAGCAGGAAGAGCACTGAGAAGGGTCTGGGAGCATGCTCTCCGGTGGCTCGGAGCTGGACTCGTCTCCCTGCTCTTCACTGTGGTCAGCCAGACAGCATCATGTGCTCCCGTCCTGCCCGAGATCGTGAGCTTGGAAGTGCTTTGTAAGCCAGAACATGGCAAGGTGGATGTGAGTGGTGGTTAAACGTTCCACATTAAAGGCTGAGGCTTCCTTGAGGCAGATTTTTCTCTGGGATGCTGATTTTGAGTTCTTTGTGTTTCTAGTTTCTTTAGACAGATCATCATGTCTTTGCCTTACAGCTGTCTGCTCACTCCGTGTAAGTAGAGAAGTCACAGGCGCTGTCCCTGGCATGGGAAACAGAAACAAGCCTGACGCTCCAGAGAAATGTGTGACCCTCTACGCTTACAGATGGGCAATTTTAAAACCTCTTAACTGCCAGGGAGGGACTTCCTTTCATTGTTTTCCTTTTGTGTTTCTTCCTTTTCCTCTTCATGTTTTCTCTTTCCTTTGTAGTGATCTTTTTCATGTCTAGGATTAAAAAAAAAAAGTTATTTACTTTTATTGGCTGTTTCATTTCACAACTTGGCACCTGTTTTGATAGGAATGTCTGCTTCCTGCCACCGTCAGGACAGTCAAAGAGTACAGGGTAAATTTGCCAGGGCTTCACAGCATGATTTCTAGTGCTGTAACTCCTAGAAGCCTCCCCCTGGGGAGAGCTAGCCAGGAAAACAAATTACACTTTGGGTTTTAATACAAAACCTTTCTAAATTCAGCCCTTAGGAGAAAAATAAGACCTTTGTACATTCTTCTTTTGCAGTGTTTTTCTATATGGTCATCACTTACCCACCCATGTTGAAGTGTATGTGTTAATGTTCAACATTAGGCTGATGTCCAGAGGTTAGTTTTAGGCATTACAGCTCGGAGTAGGTTAATGTTTAGTATATAAGCATTTAGAAGAGTACTTGGTGCATAGTGTGAATGTTTAAGGGTTAATTACATTATTACTATTTATTATTATTACTATTATTAACTAACGAACAGCTCCCATGTGGTATGTTGTGGGACAGTAAGACAGAGATGAGGGGCCTAACGTCAATACTGGGTGTAGGCAGAGGAGAGTAAGCTGAAATTGCTGTTCTGGCGAGTGAGAAGTGATAATGGGGATAGGAACGGATCCCAGGGCAGTGGTTTGAGTCTAAAAACTTGGAACTAAGGAGCTTGAAAGTGGTTCCTCTAACAGAAGTCAAGGGTATGTTGTGTGGTCTCTGAAAACCCTTCCACCTTTAGATTGTGATTCTATGTAGACTCCCCTCTGCTTGGAGTAGGACTGGGTGGGCATGGGCATTAATAGGTCAAGGGGAGACCAACAGAGGAGAGGGGAAAAGAGTGACTTTTTTCCCCTTTGGATTCTTTTGGGTTGGAATTGTTTATGTCTTTTCTGGCATTCCCAGGGTGAAAAGGTATTTCCATGTGCTTTGCCGTTGGTCTAAATTAAATGCAGACTGTACTTGAGCTGCTCTTGGCACACCCTTGAAGGTTCAGCTGCAACTGGGGACAATAGGCAACTGCCAGGGGGAAGGAGAAAAGTAATATTCCATTCAAGTAGGTAAGGTCTGGCTCAGAATTCCTTGAGCGTGAATACCAGGTTTTGCGTTTCGTTGGCCCCCCCCCCCCCCCCCCCCCCCGCCACTGTCCGGGCTGCAAACACATCCCTGGGGATTGGAAACAAATTCTGCAGATAGCTCATTTTGGGGTGGAAGGAGAGTGGGGTGGGCAAAGGAGGCACCGAAGTTTTCCCTGACTGCCTGTATTTTTGTGTTTTAGTTTCTATGATAATTGACATTCCTTGGAAGAGTTGTCTTTACTCTGTTCTTTTGCTGGTCTGCTCTGATCATGTTTCCCTGCCTTCCTGCTCAGTGACAGAGCTCTTGTCAAGGTTACCTTTGATCTCCATCCTGTTTAATACTGGGATCGTTCTCTAGTCTTCACCGACTTACTAGCAGCATTTGCCTTATTGGACCTTCCTTCCTTTTTGAACCCCAGCTTCTGTGGGCTTGGAGGCCACCCCACTCTCCTGGTTTTCTCCCGCCCCCTGACAGTCCCTACTCTATGTCTTTGTTCCTTCTCTTCTCCTCAGTGTTGTTGGGGTGGGGCTTAGGCCCTCCTGGTGGATCTTGTTAAATGCAGATAATGATTCACTGGGTGTGGGTGGGACTTAAGAGTGCATTTCTCACAAGCTCCCACGGGATGCTGTTACTCTGTCCAGGAGCACACTGTGCAGTGAGGCACTGGGGCTCTGTCCTCCGCCCCTGCATCTGCATGACTTCCTAGTGGAGCTCATCCAGCCCCTGGCTTTCAACATCATTTGACTCCCATTGGTGACTAACTACCTGACTTGGGATGAGACCAGAGCCCTATGGGATTCCTGCATACCCCATCATTTGGCTCCTGCCCACTGCTCTGTGCTCCCCTGCTCCTCCCCTGCTCCTCCCCTGCTCCTCCCCTGCTCCTCCCCTGCTCACCTGTTAATTAGTTCTGGCCAGGTTGGCTTTCTTGCTGATTTTCTAACTTGAATCGTAAATCCCTTTCTTGGGAACTCTAAACTTGGTGTTGTGTCTACCTGGCCCTCTCACGACTTTGCAAAGATCTGATAGCCTTCAAATCAGGTGTCTCCCTCTCGGAGAGAGCTTCCTTGATCATTGTAGCTCAGAAGGACCTTCACCACCACCTTGCACTCTTCTTGCCCTGCTTCCTTTTCCTCATAGCATTGTCGCTGTATGAGTTCCTTGTTTGTTCTCCCCACTAGAGCGTAAGTTCTATGGGTAACTGCCTTGGAAGGGGGCCTAGCACGGAGGGGCTCTCCATGAGAAGTTGTTAATGACTAAGGGAAACATTAGCATCAGTCAGCGTATCCTGAGTGATGAGGTGACAACTGGATTACCAACACTCAGTTCCAATGGCTGTGTTTATAAGGGTTGGGTTTAGGTAATAACATCGTATTTCAATGATCATGATGTGTTGGGAAAACACGGAGATACAGTGGGCATGTAAATGAGGCCATCACACCACGTGAATACCCAGTAGTTTTATGACCAGACTGCACAAAGGGAGGTTTCATAGTCGTTTGAATTAAAAACTGGGCACAAAAAATTGTCCAGTGAAACCATGAAAATCTGCACTGCATGGGTCATTGTCTTTTTGTTCACACCGGTATCGCGATTTAGTTTCAGCAAAATTAACGTTATCCTCGATACAAATTTATGTTGTGAATTTGAATTGTATTGGCTTCTTTAAAAAAAAAAAGTTCTTTTTTTTTTTTTTAACATTTATTCATTATTGAGAAACAGAGAGAGAGACAGAACATGAACATGGGAGGGGCAGAGAATAGGGGAGATACCGAACCCGAAGCAGGCTCCAGGCTCCGAGATGTCAGCACAGAGCCTGATGTGGGGCTCGAACTCACAAACCACAAGATCATGACCTGAGCTGAAGTCGGACACTCAACCTCCTGAGCCACCCAGGTGCCCTGAATTGTATTGGCTTCTTAAATGTATTTAAAAAAATTGCATTGGCTTCTTAAATGTATTTTTTTAAACATGGTTGTATGGTATCATAGGAACTATAATGGTTTTATATTTGTACAGTAAGTTAACACTAAGGGTCTTTGAGAACCTTTTCTTTAAGGCATCTGTACATTATACAAGCTTGTGAAAGACGAAAATAGGGACACCTAGGAATACGTTTTAATGTTTCAAACTGCTTGTGAAAAGCTATTTTTAACAAAATAAGATTAGTGGAGGCTCTGAGTGGGCTATTTTAGCATGCTTTCAAGAGAGTGAAATTTTGAAACATCCATATTCCTATGAATACCAAAGAATATACTGACAAATCCCAAAAGGATAAAATATGTAATATTTTTGTTTTTTTACATAGTTGAAACTTCTGTTTCTGGTTACTGCTTCAATTTCTAATCATTGAAAAACATCATGAATTGTACAACTTCCGTACAGGAGACATCTGCATAAAACATTGTTATTTCTGTATAAAACAAAGACAATGGAATTGACGGCCTTTGCCCATCACTGCCAGGGCTGGGGTTACAAAGGTGTGCAGGGAGAAGCTCCCAGTTCTGACTTGACCTTGGTGCTTCTGGCCCCACGAGACCAGAGAGGAGGGGTTCTGCACTTGGGAAATGAGATCCAAGAGCAGACAGATTTGCTTTGAAATGACCTGTGAATGGTACTTGCACACACATTTCATTTGAATACATGGCGTTTGTTTATATCGTGTTCATTTCTGTCTTTGTACCTTAGGGCTGCTCTAACAAAATACCAGAGACTGGGTAGGTTATAAACAACAGAAATGGACTTATCACAGGTTTGGACGTTGAAGATAAAGGCTCCAGCCTGTGATGTTCTGGTGAGGGCCCTCTTTCGGGTTTCATAGCTCATGCCTTCTTGCTGTTATCTTCACAGGGTGGAAGGGACTAGGGGACTCTCTGGCATCTTTTTTAAAAGAACACTAATCCTATTCATGAGGGCTCCACCCTCAATGACCTAACGCCTCCCAAGAGGCCCTACCTCCTAGTAGCATCATCTTTGGGGGTTAGAAATTCAACATGAATTTGGTGGTGGTGGTGGGGCACAAACAATGGCAACTTCCATTTATAATTCAAGGCTGTCGTACTAATGAGCTCAGCCGTGTGGAGCTGTGCAGCCCGGGAGGCTGGGGCAGAAGATGAAGAGTGGAATGTGAAGGTAGGGATGGGGTGGGTGGGGGTGTTTCAGGAAAGAAGAAGGCGAGTGAGGGCCTCAGAAACGCTCACATTATCTAAAAGAACTACCCGTTCTCTAATTACCCGAGTAACCGGTGAGAGCAAGATGCAGCATGTTTGGTGTGACTTTGGCCTCTGGGATAGTCCCCCTTCCCCTGCCACGCGCCCAAGAGTTTATCAGGCTTCTGGCGTCACCAAACATTGGGGGTAATAACTGATGAACAGAAAACCTGCATTTGCACATGTGGGAATCTGCTAGGTTTCTATTTCAGGTTTATTTTAATTTGCTATTTTACGATTTTTGGGTGGCTACACACTGTTACCTTTTGTTTTGTTTTTGTTTTTGTTTTTAATTTTTTTTTTCAACGTTTATTTATTTTTGGGACAGAGAGAGAGACAGAGCATGAACGGGGAAGGGGCAGAGAGAGAGGGAGACACAGAATCGGAAACAGGTTCCAGGCTCTGAGCCATCAGCCCAGAGCCCGACGCGGGGCTCGAACTCACGGACCGCGAGATCGTGACCTGGCTGAAGTCGGACACTTAACCGACTGCGCCACCCAGGCGCCCCTGTTACCTTTTGTTTTTAATAGTCCTGCTGTATGATACTGAGTAAGCTTCTGGGGACAAATCCAGGTGCCTGTCATTTGTAGCGGTCTTGCTGGGTCCTGTGCAGATAGCTGAGAGGTACATTTAAGGCACCTGGTTGGCTTATGAATCGATGCCTGAAGGGAAGTGGGAAGACTCCGTGCCATGGACCCTTCCTGGGTGACTCTGGATTTTGCTCTCATCTGGCCAGGTTTGCTCATGATACTGACTCTTGCCATCTTTTCCCTGATGTGGGCAAAGGTGGACAGATTTCCCTGGTCATCTTATTTTGAGTGACCAAGAAGAGACACTTTGCAGAAGGCATAACGTATATTCCAGAGGAGAATGTTTAGCTTTGGAATTCACTTGGCAGAAATTGCGTTTGAGGAGGTTCTAGGAACGGGGCTTGTTCTAGCTGGCCTTGTTGGAATTCCACAGTGTCCTCTTTACTTCCCTTAGGAGACGCTTCGTAACCCAGGGCCTGCTTTCTGCTTTTGGAGCACACACATCATATGAACGTGGCTGCCCAGGGTGGGAATAAAAGCCACAATAATCCTGATGTTCAGGTTCTAGTGTTTTATTTTTTTAGTTAACAAAATTTCTTTAATGTTTATTTATTTTTGAGAGAGACAGAGAGAGCACGAATGAGGGAGGGGCAGAGAGAAAGGGAGACACAGAATCGGAAGCAGGCTCCAGGCTCTGAGCTGTCAGCATAGAGCCTGATGCAGAGCTCGAACTCATGAGCTATGATATCATGACCTGAGTTGAAGTCAGACGCTCAACTGACTGAGTCACCTAGGAGCCCCAGGTTCTAGTGTTTTAAACAGCGACACATATAACAGCTAAAGGTAGGAGTATGTGTGAAAGGTGGGCATAGGAGATTTGTTTTGGAAAACCTTGACTTTTTAAAAATTGTTCCCATTTTAAAAGGAGCTGTGTGCATCATGCATACGTTATTAATTAGTTCATTCATTTGTTCATTTGGTGCCTGCCATGTGTAAGACGCTATTCTGGCTGCCAGGAATATGGCAAGCAGGAAGGCCTCCTTGAAGAGTAACCCTTCTTTTTTTTTTATTTAAAAAAAAATTTTTAATGTTTATTTTTGAGACAGTGAGAGATGGAGCACGAGGAGGGGAGGGACAGAGAGAGAGGGAGACACAGAATCCTAAGCCGAGCTGTCAGCACAGTGCCTGATGCGGGGCTCAAACTCACGAACCGTGAGATCATGACCTGAGCCGAAGTTGGACGCCCAACCGACTGAGCCACCCAGGCACCCCTGGTTCTTCGTTTTTATAGTGGCAGGACAACTTGCTTTAAAATATCAAGAACAATTTTATTTAGTTATTAATTTTTTTAATGTTTATTTTTGAGAGAGAGAGAGACAGAGTATGTGAATAGGGGAGGGGCAGAGAGAAGGGAGACACAGAATCCGAAGCAGGCTCCAGGCTCTGAGGTGTTAGCACAGAGCCTGACACAGAGCTCAAACTCAGAAATGGCAGGATCATGACCTGAGCCAAAGTCACACGCTTAACTGACTGAGCCACCCAGGCACCCCGGCAAGTAGGTTTTATTTTATGTCTACGCTAATTGTCAGTGACTACAGGGGTGTAGCGTTGAGGAGGATTTTGAGGCTAGATTTCGGCTTGTAGAAAAATGGCAGTGATCGATAACCTTGTGTTTATGTATTTTGGGCTTAGACTCCCTATAGGAAACTGTAGCACAAATGTCATGGATCTGTCTCTGGATAAGATCTTTTCTGTGTGCTTGGCAACATACAGACAATCCGTTTATACTTGCAACAGTTGTTTATTAAATTTCCACTATAGACATAGCACTGTACTTTAGATTCTCAGCTGTCTGGGTTCTTAATTAGTTAATAACTTATTTCAGGATGTTGGTGGTTAAGAGCTGTTTGGTTAACCAGTGTGGTTTTTAGTCTCTGACTCGTAAGTATTGAAAAACATTTTATGATCAAAGTTACTTTCTTGTAGCCATAAATGCCACATTCCTTATTTTTCACTTATTATTTCCTGTTATTTTGTTTAGCATACAATATATGATTTAATTTTCTCAATTACCAAATACACTCATCGTCAATAATCTGGCTTTAGTGATAGGGAAACATTCAGAGATGATAAAGAACTTGTCCAGAGCCGGGATTTGACTTGAGTCAAATGTCAGACACATTCCCCACCCTTGCACCTTGGTGCTGTGTTCCCAGAATTGCGAACTTCTTTTTTTTTTTTTTTAATGTTTTTATTTATTTTTCAGACAGAGAAAGAGAGAGCATGAGCAGGGGAGGGTCAGAGAGAGAGGGAGACACAGAATCTGAAGCAGGCTCCAGGCTCTGAGCTGTCAGCATGGAGCCTGACGCAGGGCTCGAACTCATGGACTGCAAGATCATGACCTGAGCCGAAGTCGGACACTTAACCGACTGAGCCACCCGGGCACCCCCAGAATTGCAAACTTCTATCTCTTGGCCCTGCACTGGGAGGAGAATTGTTTAGAAATGATTTCAGGGTTAAGAGGTAAAAAGGGATGAATAACATATCATCAACATTGTTTGGACACGAATTCTGTATTTTTTTCAGAATGTATTTATATTCCATGTGGAATATAAAATGTCAGGCAATGAATTTTAGAATTGAAGCTGGGAATGTAAGAACATTATAAATTTATTGATAATACACATGCCAAGCAGGTAAGGAAAGAGGAGTGGGATCAAAATGACAGAAGTGGAACAGAGACCGATGTGATGGAGACCATCCGTGGGGACAGGAGGAGCAGACTTCCAGAGGCGAGGTGGGGGTCCCTGGAAAGCCAGCTTGGTGTCCGTGCTCCAGTTTGAGTGTGGTTAGACTGGTTAGTCCTAGTGACCCCCGATCCTTAGACTCCTGGATGGCCAAAGTGTCCATCCCTAGTATAAAAGGAACCTTTCTACAGACTCCCCCCACCCCCTCCTCTAGCCACTTTCCTTTTTGTATGAGGGGAGGGTATTTAGGAGGAAGCGGCAGCCTTCAATATTAAAAGCTGAATTTAGGGGCACCTGGATGCCTCAGTCGGTTGAGCGTCTGACTTTGGCTCAGGTCATGATCTCACAGTCTGTGAGTTCGAGCCCCACATCGGGCTCTGTGCTGACGGCTCAGAGCCTGGAGCCTGTTTCCGATTCTGTGTCTCTCTCTCTGCCCCTTTCCTGCTCATGTTCTGTCTCTCTCTGTCTCAAAAATAAATAAAAACATTAAGAAAAAAAAAAAAAGCTGAATTTCTTCCCCCTAAATAGAAAACTTTCGGTTGTCATTCTTACCTTCTTCAAACCACACTGAACTACGTAGGTTAGACAGCAGCTCTGCTGTCATTTCCAAACCTCAAAGCTTATTTTTGAAACTGTTTTCCCCGGGAGTTGTGAAGGCTTGACAATGTGAAGACATTTCCTTTGAAATCTTAGAAGTTTGATCAGTTTCCTATGTTTGCACCACAGAACAGATAGATAGGAAGGAAGGAAGGAAGGAAGGAAGGAAGGAAGGAAGGAAGGAAGGAAGGAAGGAAGGAAGGAAAGAAAAAAAGAAAAGAAAGAACATAAAGCTTAGTTGAGGTAAGACTGCCTCTTTCTGTCATGTTTGGGAATGAGCACATTTAAAAACCCGTCTGCGTTTTGCTAATATTAGGCTTTCCGCATTATGATTTTTCACTTTTATCTAGTTGACATTCTGTGGATACTTCCCCTAAAATTCATGTCTTCCCACCTGTCCTACAAGTGGTCTTTTAAGAGTGAATGTTTTGTCCACTCTTTACACACGTTAACTTGTGTGTATCATCAGACTGGCGGCAGCTTCCCTCGGAGCGAGACAGTTACAGGATCCCACTCGGGATGTTACTTTTTGGTTTGTCGCTCACTTCCTGTTTCTTGGAATTAAGTTCAAGACTGCTCTGAGGAAGCTCATTAGCTCCCTGCCTCTGCTTTAGATGCTCTTTTAAACGACTTATATGATAAAATAAGAATTACTCATTCCATGCAGACATACACAGAATTCTTTTCCTGTGCCAGGTGCTGTGCTGGGGGCTTGAGCGAGCCTGGCCTCGCTCGTGGGGACTGTCATCCTCAGGACAGAGGGCAAGCCATGGCAGAGACATTTCCAAATGCCTAGTGGTGTTTCCCCGGTAGCTAGGAGAGCCTCCGGAGTGGCTAGTGACTATGTTTCCAGGTCTTGGGGGTTCCCCTGGGAATTAGAGCAGTGAGGTGGGGATGTGTGGCCCAGCACTGTCACTAATCTCTGTGCTTAGCTGATAACATGTGATGGCCCAGAGAGAGGAAATGTTTCTGTCTGGCATATGTTCCTACTTCCAAGTGCTAAGCTCTTTGTTCTTACTCAGAAACACACTCATTGATCTCGCTAACTAAAGCAATTATCATCATTTAGTGGTCTTTTCCAAAAGCATTATTTCCACTCCAAAACACCACTTTTATTTGCCAAGTGTCACAATGTTACATCCTGGCAATTGGTCCACATTTATTGCCAAATTATGTAAGTCCTTGGTTGGGCTTAGTCCCCAACTGAGCAAATGTGTCTGTGGAGAGCATTAGGATTGTGGCATGGCCTGGTATCTGAAAATGAACAGCTGTCCTTAAACTCATTCATTAATTCAGTGTGTACACTGTGATTGGGAAGGAAATCCACATTTGTTTAAAACACCCGTGCCCAGCTGAGAAATGTCATTCTGTGAAAATATTGGATTGAGGTTTGTTGTCAAGGAAATGTAAATAGTGGACATTTCATGAAATTCAAATATGTGGATTAATTTACTAACAGGGAGCTAAGATTATAATAAACCAAGGTGGCCTTATTCAAAGATTGAAATGTAATTAGTGTTGACTGTAGTAGCAGCAGCTAATGAAAAGGGCTGTAAAACCCTTGAAAAGAATTTTCTTAATAAATATTAGAAGAAATATTTTCATAGAAAACTCAGAGTCAGCATAGAAGAGATTATTGGTGAGGAAGTTGTGACCCATTTAGCAAATATCATAAACAAAGCATTGCAGGGAGTAAAGTTATTTGTTCAGAAGCTCTTGTGTTAAAAAAGTACTTGTTACGAACTTGAATGAATACGAACACTTGTAGAGATCCAGAATAAAACGTGCCAGTCCTGCTCGGAATCAGGATTGAGACACACCCGGTCATCTTGGTCCTGGCCTTTGTGCGTTGCTTCTTCAGCGTAAGGCAGGTTGGTTGTTCTTATTCTAGTGTTGAGGTGTTCTGTAAATATTACTAGCCTCGTCAAGCTAGATCAGTTTAAAAGCAGGCGACTTACCTTTTTCAAAATCCCACTCAAATGATCATAAAGGCGCAAAAATGTTAAAAGCTACGAAGACGAAGAATGGCAGTGTAGACGCTGTGGAGATGAGCTCGATCACACACAGAAGAGTGACCGTTGTATTGGTGGGGTGATTGGGCTTCACCCTGTGGTGGCAGTGGTGGAGAAAGGAGGTGACTTTCCTAGAGAGCCGCTGGGAGGCTCAGGGATGGAAGGCATGAAGCCTGGGTTGCCATAGGAGGCAGGGATGAGGGGCCAAATTCTAGGGAACTGTGTAAGTACCTTCAGAACCAGAGCAGCTAGCTGTCCAGGGCCTCGTCTACACCCTGGATATCTGGATACCCATACGTTTCTGCTCTGTTGCCCACCCCGAGGAAGGGAAGGGAGTATGGGTGGCTGAAAATAAAGGGATTGAATGAAAGCTGGGACCTCCACACTCTTCCCTGCCCTGTCTCACAGTGCCCGCAGCCAGGCCTGGGCAGCCCCAGCAATGGATTGGGAGATTCCTTCCTAGAGAAATCAAACTGCACCAGAAAAAAATGCTCCAGATCCTGAAATGTGCGTGTCCCTCATTGGAAATCTTGGCACCTTTCCACGCCCATTACTTGAAGCTCGCTAGCTAATAACTCCGCTGCACACACACAGAGCCTCCAATCTGCTTTTAGGAATTCACTGCTAAATAGGATTGGGCAGCCAAGGATCCCAGTCTTCTTAGGAAAGGTTTCAACGTGAAAGAAAGGACCAAAACAAACTAGAAAGGAGAAACCTTATAGCAGATGCAGATACAGCAGAAAGCAGAAAAAACTTATTTTTTTGAAAAAAGTTATAGTTAGTGTCTTCCAAGGGAGAGAAGCTATCTTATGTCTAAAATGAGAATAGCGTTTATGACACAGGAACACTTGGAGAACAAAAAGGAGATAAGGGGGATGATAAATACTTGAATTTTTTAAAAAGTTGAGGATGTAGCTCTCAAGTAGAATTAAAAGGACAGAATTGAGAAGTGGATAAGAAAAGAAAATTGAAACAGCCTAACAGATACAACATTACTAATATATTACATGCAAAGACCAAAACAGTTCTCTGAACATTATCAGAGAAATAATAAGAACGTTTCATAGAACTGATGACATGAATTTCCAGATTGAAGAACTACATTAAACGCCCATGTTTTATAAAAGTGCCCAGTCTTACAAAACCCTCATTCATATACGTCATGGTGAAATTTCAGAAGAGCAGAGACAAAGAAAAGGTCCTAAAAACTGTGGGAGAAAAAGAAACAGGGCACACTTGGAAGAGAGGATGTCTTAATAGTAGAATTCTTAACAGCATCCCTGGAAGCTACAGGATAATGGAAGTAATACTTTAAAAAATTGGAGAGAGGGGCGCCTGGGTGGCTCAGTCGGTTAAGCATCCGACTTCAGCTCAGGTCACGATCTCGCGGTCTCTGAGTTCAAGCCCTGTGTCGGGCTCTGGGCTGATGGCTCAGAGCCTGGAGCCTGCTTCTGATTCTGTGTCTCCCTCTCTCTCTGCCCCTCCCCCGTTCATGCTCTGTCTCTCTCTGTCTCAAAAATAAATAAAAACGTTAAAAAAAATTTTTTTTAAATAAAAAAAATAAAAAATTGGAGAGAAATTTATTTCTTAGAAAAATTGTTTTTAATAATTTATTTTTTTTAAAGAGAAGCAGAGCTCGAGCAGGAGAGGGGCAGAGAGAGAGAGGGAGACACAGAATCTGAGGCAGGCTCCAGGCTCTGGGCTGTCAGCCCAGGGCTTGCAGGGCTTGAACTCAGGAGCCATGAGATCATGACCTGAGTTGAAGTCAGATGCTTAACCAACTGAACCACCCAGGCGCCCTGAGGGAAAATTATTTCTCACCTGGATTCTAAATCCAGCTGGCCTATCAATCAAAAGTAAGCATAGAATAAAGACATTTTTCAAAATACAAGGGCTGAAAACGTTTACTTTCTTGGGTCTTTTCTTAAGAAGCTACTCAGTTGTGCTCTGTCAGACCAATTGGGTAAACCAAGAACAAGGAGGGTCCAAAACTTAGGAAACAATATGGTGCAGAAGGAAGAGAGTAACCAGACCTTAATAGAGAGCAGGAGGATTGGCGGCTGCACCAGGAGAAAAGGGCACCAGATCATCTAATATGTTGGTTATTTGAAAATGAATACAGGTAAGCATCTAACACGTCATGTAGCAGATGAAAGAATTTAAGGTTAGGTATATTGAAATGAAGGCGAGTGCAAATAGCAATCACATATTAACTCTAGAAAAGTTAAATATTTTAAGGAGAGATGGCCATAGTTTTCAGTTTGGCTCTTTAATGAATAAACATTTATATAATCATAACAGTATATATTAAAGTAATATAAAAATATATTATCATAATAATACAAATATAAATAATATTGAGAAGCTAGCGGAGTGAGAAATTGGTATGTATGGTGTGTCCCATATGTAAAAGGGATACAAAGTTTCTGCGAGGCATAGTACTGAGCAACATGGAGGTGTATACCAGAGAAACAGCTAAAATTTGCAGTTGGTTTCCTCTGGGGACTGTGATCGGGATGGGGAACGGAGGCTGAAGAGGCCAGGTTTTCATTATGTCTTGTTTTATTTTGATTAAAATGAAATCACTTAATTCTGTTAGTATAACTCTGAAAGTAAAAGTAAGCATAATGACATAATTGGGATTGGTGACTTAATAATGAATTTGCAGATGAATATAACACTCTAAATTGTTCTTCTTTATAAAATTGGAGGTGATGATATCTAACATATTTAAAAGCATTTAAAAGAATAGTCACCAGCAGAAGTGACAGCACCATGCTAGTAGGAGACAGCTACATCCAGGAAGACTTAAGGCAAATTGAAAAGAT
The DNA here is from genome assembly GCF_018350175.1 of Felis catus. Classification (NCBI taxonomy): domain Eukaryota; kingdom Metazoa; phylum Chordata; class Mammalia; order Carnivora; family Felidae; genus Felis; species Felis catus. The sequence continues at coordinate 47,086,238 of NC_058373.1, read as the reverse complement.
GAAATAAGTAAGGATGTATGATAGCTGAGTAAATAATTGCTAAAGTTGTATGGATGTATTTTTTTTAAATTTTTTTTTTCAACGTTTATTTATTTTTGGGACAGAGAGAGACAGAGCATGAACGGGGGAGGGGCAGAGAGGGAGACACAGAATCGGAAACAGGCTCCAGGCTCCGAGCCATCAGCCCAGAGCCTGACGCGGGGCTCGAACTCACAGACTGCAAGATCATGACCTGGCTGAAGTCGGACGCTTAACCGACTGCGCCACCCAGGCGCCCATGTATGGATGTATTTTGAATTCCATGCTTTAAAAAAGAGACTATGTCCATTACCCATTAAATGTTGGCAAAAATTGTCCCTACAGAGGAAACCTCAGTACATTTAAAAAGGAAGGAATAATAGAAGTTTAATTTTCTGGCTACAGTGCATGTAGAAATTAACAACATAGAGAAATAAAGATCCTCTAAACCAAAACAACACAACAGCAAACATACTGGATGTGAAAAAACTTTCTGAGAAACAACTCATGGGTCAAAGAAGAAATCAAAACCACAACTTGAAACTATTTAGGAAATAATGATAGAAGCATTACTGTGGTGGAAGTTATTGGCTGCTCTCCGAGTGTCTGTTTGCTTCTGCCTTTTTACTAACACCATGTTGATTTTTTTGAGTGTCAGTGACCAGCTAAAAATCTGTTCCCCAGTCCATCCTTGTACATGGGGGTGGCCATATGATCAAGTTCTCACCAATGAGGTAGATATAAAGTAATATTGATGGATGGGACTTTCAGGAAATCTCCTTAGAAAGGTTGACTCAGCTGGCCTGATAAACCTTTGGCATATGTGATGCTGGTTAGCCAATCATAAAGTGTCTAATACATGCTACAAGTAGATGACTGGAAAGATAAAAGAGGTGTTGCTCAGAAATATCCTGCCATCCATTCCAGCCTTGGACTTCCTACCTCTGGGGGAAAAAAAAATTGCGAACTCTTAAGTTGCTATTTTGGGTCTCTTTGTTAGTAGAAACCAGCCCAGTTCCTAACTGACATAGATATCACAACACATGGGGTATAATTAAAGAATCAAAGTAAATGAAGCACGCAAGTCATGAAATTGGAAACAGAAAAACAAAAGCAAAGGAGAGCAGAAGGAAATAATAAAGAACTAGAACTCAATAAGAAAATTAAAAAAGGAGGGGCACCTTGGTGGCTCAGTCAGTTAAGCATCCGACTCTTGATTTTGGCTCAGGTCATGATCTCATGGTTCAAGAGTTCAAGCCCTGCATCAGGCTCCATGCTGACAGTGTGGAGGCTGCTTGTGATTCTCTCTCTGCCCCTCCCCCCTTGTACTTTCTCTCTCAAAAATCAAGAAACTTAAAACAAAATTAGAAAAATGATTGCTATGTCTTGAGAACTAGTTGTTTAGGAGAACAATTATTAAAAAATATATATAGATACACATTTTATTTACACAAGAGACCGGTGAAGAAAGCACAAATAAAGACACTGGATAACTCGAGATATAAAAGATATGAAATGATCTACGCTTTGTAAAAAAAAAAAAAAAAAAAAAAAACAAAAAAAACCTCTGTGCAAATAAATTTGAAAATGTGGATCTGATAGATGATTTTCTCAGAAAATGTGCTGCCAGACTGAGTCCAGAATAGAAAGACAACTGAAAAAGGCCCCTAGCAGTGAAAGAAATGACACAGCTGTTCTCTGTGACCAGTTGCTACTGTTCTTCCTGGGGCTTCTTTGCTCTCAGAGTTCTTCAGGGGGTGGAAGTGATTTCTGGTGGGAGGTCTCTGAGGGTGGGGTGGGCTGGGTGTCCTTCTCGGTCATCTGTGTGCGGTCTTTCTGACATGGTGGCCACACCCCACCAAAGGTGATGGCACCCGATTCTTAGCATTAGGATACATCACAAAGTAAAGGGCCCTGAGTCCTCAGTGTTTTATAACATTTTTCAGATCAGTGTGTTACTGGAGCCCTTTTGGTAAGAAAAGATGATGAAGAGTTATTTTTAATCATTTTCTCTGATTGTCAGCCTCACAAAGTCAAAAATGTTTTAAATGTTATATCCAAATAAATAGTGATAAAGATTTCAAAGCAAGGCTGTACATAAAAAAGGTTGAAAGTGTTATTCCAACAAGAAGGTCAATAATAGTACGGGAGAAAAGAAAAATGGTGAGCATCAGAATTCCTTAGCTCTTAATTGTTCCGTGGAAAAGTACCTTGTTCTCAAATGCTGGTAACTGGAACATCCTATTGGTTAAAAATAAATAGCATAAAGTGGGAAGAAACCAACTAAGGAAAAAAACCCAAAGCAACCAGAATGGGCTGTCAACTAGAAACGGAGTAAGGAAGTTATGCCAAAGGCGTCAGGTTAGTATGCCAGCCTTCCGCCCAGAGGCCAGGGTTCAAGCCCAGTGTTGACAACACTGTGGTCACAGAGGGCATCTGGAAAGGCCTGTTTGGGTGACCGTTTGGTTCTGAAGTGTCCTCGCTCCTTGTGTCTTCTTGAACTTGCCCCTCATAATCTTCATTTAAACAGATACGATTCGTACCTAATGCCCTCTTTTTACCTGTTTTTCCCTGGTAGCGAGAACCAGTGAACCATGGAGCTGTATTTCGGTGAATATCAACATGTGCAGCAAGAATATGGTGTCCATCTGAGACTCGCAAGTGATGATGGCAAAAAATCAAGGAATGCCCAGAACTCTAAGGCAGGCTCCTATGGTGTCAGTATTCGGGTACAGGGAATTGATGGCCACCCCTATATCGTCCTGAATAACACAGAGCGGTGTCTAGCAGGCTCGTCTTTTTCTGAAAACGGGCCACCATTTCCATCTCCAGTGATAAATAACCTGCCTCTGCATTCCAGCAACGGGTCTGTGCTAGAGGAGGACAGCGCAGAATTGCAGCTCCCAGAAAATCCTTATGCCCAACCTGGTCCTGTAAGAAACCTGAAACAATCCTCTCTGTTTGAGGGCAAGAATGGGGTTCTAGAAGGCAAAGAGGGGCCAGTGAAGCCATCTCACATGCTCAACTTTCAGCGGCATCCAGAGCTTTTGCAGCCCTACGACCCTGAAAAGAATGAATTGAACTTGCAAAATCACCAGCCTCCTGAGAGTAATTGGTTAAACACTTTAACAGAAGGTACCAACAATAAGAAGGCTTGGACATGCTTCCCCAAACCTAGTAGTTCGCAGCCTAGCAGCTCTCCTTTGGAAGATGTGGGCAAATCCAGCGTGACGGCCATTCGTTTGTGCAGCTCTGTGGTCATAGATGACCCCAAGAAGCAGACCTCAGTGTGCGTAAATGTTCAGAGCTGCACCAAGGAGGGGCTGGTAGAGGAGGCCCTTTCCCCCAGTGGGAGGTCCCTAACTGCCCACAGCCCACACACCCATCCCGAAACCAAGAAAGCCAGGCCGGACGTGCTTCCCTTCCGGCGACAGGATTCCGCGGGACCCGTCCTGGATGGAGCTCGGTCCCGGAGGTCCTCTTCCTCATCGGCAACTCCCACTTCGGCCAACTCTCTGTACAGATTTTTACTTGATGATCAGGAATGTGCCATCCATGCTGACAATGTGAATCGTCATGAAAACAGACGGTACATCCCCTTCTTGCCAGGAACTGGGCGGGATATTGATACAGGATCCATTCCTGGCGTGGATCAATTGATCGAAAAGTTTGACCAAAAATCTGGGCTCCAGAGGAGAGGAAGGTCTGGGAAGCGAAACAGAATCAACCCTGAAGACAGGAAGAGGTCCAGAAGCGTGGATAGTGCCTTTCCCTTTGGTCTCCAGGGGAACTCCGAGTACCTGAGTGAATTTAGCCGGAACCTGGGCAAGTCCAGCGAACACCTCCTCCGCCCGTCACAGGTCTGCCCGCAGAGGTCACCTGCTCAGGATCACCGTGGGAAACAGAGCGTGGGCCGTGCCTTCGCGAAGCTACAGGGGACCCCCCTCAGGCCTCCCCAGCAGAGCAAAGATGGGAAAGTTCCAGAAACCAGAAGTGGTCGGGAGAGTACAAACACGCATGCATCTTCCCTCCCAGCACAAAGTAAAAAGGAGGAGGAAATCAAAACAGCCACCGCTACGCTGATGTTACAGAATCGGGCGCTAGCAACTTCGCCTGACTCTGGTGCCAAGAAGATTTCTGTGAAGACGTTTACTTCCACCTCAGATACTCAGGTGATGCTAGTGGGTCCTTCTTTCTTTCCTTCTTTTTGCATTCCTTCTGCAGCCTCATGCTGCAGGAGGCTCTGGGAACACAGACCCTCTATCTTGAATCAGCAATTGCATATCCGATATTGTTTTAGTTTTCCCCTGCGGAGTTTTCAACCCACTGCCAATTGTATGGTTTTCCAAGTCAGTTCAGTACACCGAGAATCCCACTGTGGTCTTGCCTGTAAACGGACTTGTCAGAGCACAGAGAGGCTTGATTTTTTTTTTGTCAGCCTATGTGTGAGATCTCAAAGTGTGCAGAATTTGTTTCCATCCGGAGGTTCAGTGTTGAGGTATGTGTGGATATACTGATTTTTCTCATGAAATTGAGTGACCGGGTTAATACCTGGCCTGAGGAATTAGGTTAATTCTAATTTAGGTTAATCCAAAAGTGATGGAATTTATTTAAGTGATATATTTAGTGTTTTGGTAGTACTCATAAAAAATAATGATAGTGATAAAAGTGCTAATAAGGGTGTTAAGTGCCAGCCACTATTTGTTACATATTACAGGACTGCACCAACTCTGTGAAGGTAGGTACGATTAATCTCCATTTACAGGTGAGAAAATTGAGGTGAGGCAAAGTTAAGTAACTTGCTCAAGGTTACAGAGCTACTAACTGGTGGAGTCAGTTATAATGAGGATCCTTACCTGAGGAATTGTTTTCGGAAAGTAGGAAGGTGTTTGGAAGCTTCTGCTTCAGGGTTTCTGCCTGCTTCCTGGAAACTCCATCCTGTGATCTAATAACAGCCTTTATATTCCAGGCCACACCAGATCTGTTGAAAGGCCCGCAAGAGCTCACTCAACAAAGCAATGAGGAGACGGCCAAGCAGATACTTTACAATTACCTCAAAGAAGGGTTAGTGATATTCCTTAAAGGAGCAAAGTATTGTCCTTTCTGGTGGGGTCTTGATTTTTTTCTCCTGAGACCTTGTGTTTTGCCTTGCCTTTCTGATCTGTGTGAACTATTGAGGCTTGGGACTCAATGGCTGGAGTTTTCGTAACAGTATTTGAGTCTTGGGTACTGAGTGTGAAGAGCAAGGGGATGATGAATATATGTGATATATATTTTAATTATTTTAAACCTGTACATCCAACGTGAGACTGGAACTCACGACACCAAGAGCAACAGCCACATGCTTTTCTGACAGGGCCAGCCAGGCACCCCTGTTTTTCAAATGACTTTTTCTTGTTTAAAAAGAAGTTCAAAGATGGGAAGAATATCTACTCTTCGGTTTTCAACTAAGTCAGCCACCTTGAGTTCTTCATGCACAGAGTAGTAATCAATTATTCGCAGTTACAAAGAAAACCACCTCCCCCACCCCCTGAGTTGACATTGGCCAGGAGCCCCTACTTCTATGATTTTTAAAGCATGTATGACTCATTTAAAAGAAGTGCTTTTCACATACTTATCTTGGAGGTTGAGTTTGAGTAATCTGGTTTTCAGTCCTTGCTTAGATACTAAGTCAGGAATTTGCAGTTTCTGTTTCCATTGTCTCATCGGATAGGATTAAAAAGGAAAAAAACTTTACAGTCTGATGTGACTGCAAGTCACTTACTTGAACAAGTACCCATTGGTATCAAAACCCTTCGTATTTTTGCATCGTACCTTCCAAATATAGATCAGTAATACAAAGCTGACAAAATAGGTTCAGAATATAAGAGATGGGCTCTTTTTTTTGAGGTGAGGGAGAGGTAGTAACTGAAGAGATCCTTTTAGCTAAGAACTAGTTATTGGTGTCTCTCTGTGAAGGTTTTTACCATGTTAAGATTTAGGGAGAAGAACTTTTGATTTTTAGAATTCTTTCTCTAATTTTTTTTTTGCTCGTGATTTATTGAGAGACTGGGGAGACAGACTGTAATAGGAGGTGGCTATTTAAGGAAACTTATTTAAAATTTTCCTAATTGCCAGGTATGTGTGATAGAAGGTGTGGTAGAAGTTAATAAAACTCTGATCATTACCTGTGAAAATGTAGACAGCTGTGGTGTTGACAGTCTTGGCCTGGGGGATATATTTTTTTTAAACACAGCATAAAAACCAGTTAAAATCACTGTAGATCATTCTTAGCATTAAGATTTAAAAGTATAGTGTGTGACTGTGGGTTGTGAGAGAGAGACACACACACAGAAGAAATTCCTTGCTGGAATGAAATCAGTCATTTGAGTCAAACAACATATTAGTAAATTTTCACTGTGTGTTTTCTCCAGGCTTAGAATGTGGGTATATCTCTTTCACATGTTTGGGAATAGGAACTCTTCTCCCAAATTGAGTGGTAACATGTAACAAGGTGCTGGAAGAGAAATACGCCATCCATCCTGTTCTTCCCTCAGTGGTTTTGTCTGCAGCCTTAATTAATTCATACCTCTTGCAGTTTATCTTCTTAAACGGCTTGTTTGTGTGTCCTGGCATCTGAAGTATCCTGAGAACCGTGGTTGTGCCCCTTACTGGTTTTTTTTTTTCTTCCTGCTGCCTGTTTTCCAGAAGCACCGATAATGATGATGCAACTAAACGGAAGGTCAACCTGGTTTTTGAGAAAATCCAGACTTTAAAGTCTCGAGCAGCAGGGAGCACACAAGGAAATAATCAAGTAAATTGGAGTTTTGTATTCTGTAGAGGGCATTTAACTTGGAATGTGGCAAACAAATTGTTGTTTCTTCAGCCTGTACATTTGGTTATGGCAGTAAGTGGGAAGTTACCCGAGTTGTGAGCAGGACCTAAGATGGAAGACCATGCTTTAAATATTATTATTATGCACCAACTTTTTTTCAGAAAGGTTTTAAGATATTTTATTTTTAAAAATAATAGCATATTGGGGCTCCTGGGTGACTCATTTGGTTAAGTGGCCGACTTTGGCTCAGGTCATGATCTCATGGCTTGAAGGCTCCTGAGTTCGACCCCCAGGTCGGCCTCTGTGCTGACAGAGTCTGTGTCTCCCTCTGTCTCTGCCTCTCCCCTGCTTGCGCTCAGTCTCTCTCTCTCTCTCTCTCTCTCTCTCTCTCTCTCTCTCTCTCTCTCTCTCTCTCTCTCAGAAAAAATAAAAATTAAATTAAAAAAAAAAACCTATAACAAGACAAACAGGTGGTGAAACAAATAGGTAGTGAAATTTAGAAAGAGAAAATAAAAATAGGAAGAATGGGGCATCTGGGTGGCTCAGTCAGTTAAGTGTCCAACTTTAGCTCAGGTCATGATCTGATGGTCCATGAGTTTGAGCCCTGCATCATGCTGTGTGCTGACAGCTCGGAGCCTGTGACCTGCTTTGGATTCAGTGTCTCCCTCTCTCTCTCTGCCCCTCCCCCGCTCATGCTATGTCTCTGTCTCAAAAATAAACAAACATTAAAAAAAAAAAAAAAAGAATGGGAAGAATGACTTGAAATCCTGGATGGAGAACCCTAACATATTCCAAGGTATTGAAGGAAGGTAAGTGTGAACTGGACCCAAGCTCTAGAACTTCAGAGAGTCAGAAATAAGAGGATAAGAACAAGAGAATAAGAATAGAGACTGGTGAAGTCAACCAGCATGGGTGGGAGAGAAAGGAAAGAATGGATTGGGGCCAAATTCTTAAAAAAAAAAAAAAAAATCCTATTTATTATACGGAATTCCAGTTGGGACTTGGAGATTTTTTGTTGTTGTTAGAAGAGTCCTCTCATATTTGATGAACATCTGCTACATGTCAGACACACCTTGTGCCCTGAGAGGAAGCAACATTTAAGAGGGATGACTAAAAGCTTGTTCCTCAACCCTGCACCACCTGAATTGACATCCACTTCTTGCTTGTGTGTCTTCTCTTTCTCTTCTGGGGAATTCTGCATGGACAGGAAAGAAAATGCCAGAGACAAGTCACAGGAAGTTTGTCTATAGCTTCTTTGTAACTTTGGAAACAGATGTATACACGATGTTTTTAGGCATCAGCTACCCTCTTCTCTCTACTGTTCAGCACTCAGCTAACCCATGACTGCTGTTATGATATCCAGTAGAACAGTTACATACATACATTATTCCCACAGGGGAATCTTTGAATTATATACCATGCTTATAGGCAAGCTTCAGGGGTTCTCCATAGTTCTTACAATTGAAGTGTTTTGCTAAAACTCTTAAATCCAAATTACCGCTGTGAGTCTTGCTTTTCACTCACTGGCATATTTTTTGGGTGAGAACTACGTCTTTGGTCTTGATGTTGAGACTGTTTGTGGGCACAGACTAAGGGGATCTGGATCAAACTAGAGAAGCCCTTTAGAATCCAGGACACTAATGGTGTCTCAAAAGAGTAAAGAACGCTCTGGGAGAAGAAGGGAAGGCAGGGCGTTCTAGGTAGAGGGACCGGCATGAACAAATATAAAGAGGTGTGTGTTTGCTATGTTTAGGGGATTGGAGGTAGTTTAATGTAGCTGGAGCAGAGAGCCAGGATATGGGGAGGAAGTGCCAGGTAGAAAGGACCTTGGATATCACATAAGTTTCCATTTTAGGCTGAAGGTGATGGGCCATCATTGATGGACTTTGAACAGGAATGAATAGTGTCATATTTGTAGAAATTTATTCCTTTTGCAGCTTTTGGAGAGAGGTAAGGTAAGAGGAAGGGAGATCAGTTAGGCTGCTGGTGCATGAAGCCAGAGATGATGAGATGAACCATAGCTCTTCGACTTCTGGCTGAGATCACAGCACCATGACTGCTGAATTGCCCATACTTTTCTACTCTCCATCTCTCCCTGTTATTTCTGAATCTGATTATCTGCAGGCAAAGGCTTTGGAGTTTTATCTTTTTGGTGTCAGCTAAGTGATTTCCTATGAGAGAAGGAAAGACCATGTTGGAAACAGCAGAGCAGGTAGAGTTTTCATTTGGGCAAGAACAATGTACAATTTCTCATGAGTTGGATTTAGATTTCCATATTGGATTGTTCTCATTTTGCTTAAGGAAATAGGAAGTCCTGTGTTTTTGTTGACTGTTGGGTTCAGTTAACTTCACAGGAGTAAGTCAGGAAGTACCTCGTTCCAAGTTCATTATACACAGCTCACACCTGGATTCAGGTGCCGGAGAGCCAGGACATGGCATTTTCTAGCTTCATTTCCTGACTCCCGTTTGTAGTTTTCTAGCCACTTTGCTATAGGATTTTAGCCAAATCCTTTTGAGAGCATCTCCAGTTATTGTATCCATGGAAGAAACAAAAAGAGATCATTAATATTCATACTCAGATCAGAGATGATATTTTCTAATAGGCTCTCTTTAATCAGATCCCTCTTTGTTATATCTGTCTTCATTATGGAAATGTAGCATCCAAAAGAAGAAAGCCATTGTAGCTAGCATCCGTTTATTTATTACTTGTATACAGGCATATGCAGAGAGTGAGAAAATTTCTGGTTATGGAGCAGTTAAGTCCCAATGTCATGGAAGTTCTGTAATAGATGGATTGTGTGAAGGGCCTCGGAGACACGGAGACATGGGCTTTGGGTATAACTTTATGCAGTGGATGAATCTTCAACAAATATTTATTTTTATCTTTTTATATTGTTCTATTGGCATCTGACTCATATACAGTAAATTGCACAAATCTTAACTGTGTAGTTTATTGAGTTTATTTTATTTTATTTTATTTTATTTTTTTTTAACATTCATTTATCTTTGAGACAGAGAGAGACAGAGCATGAATGGGGGAGGGTCAGAGAGAGGGAGACACAGAATCCGAAACGGGCTCTAGGCTCTGAGCTGTCAGCACAGAGCCCGATGCGGGGCTCGAACTCACGGACCGTGAGATCATGACCTGAGCTGAAGTCGGCTGCTCAACCGACCGAGCCACCCAGGCGCCCCTATTGAGTTTTTAACAGAGGTGTGTGCCCATGCACACACCACCCAGATGAAGATACAGAACGTTCTGATCATCCCCAGAAAGTCTCCTTGCGTCCCTGTCTCTATAGGGATTTACATTTGAATTGGATCTTAAGATTTTGGTGTTACTGCTCAGATTGTATTTTGGGAGACGGAGAAAATAAAGCATCTTGAACATTTACATTAGAGAATCTTTGCAATAATTATAGGCTTCTAATTCTTCGTCTGAAGTCAGAGATCTGTTGGAACAGAAAAACAAGTTGACCACAGAAGTGGCCGAACTTCAGAGACAGCTTCAGCTAGAAGTCAAGGTACCTGTTTTTTCCTTTGTTTATTATTAACATTTCTGTCTTGCTCGATAATATTTTAAGCACATTGGGATGCCCAAGTGAAGTGAAAGTCAGGTGTTTTTGGTCCCCAAAAGAAACATTCCTCTCACCACTGAGTAAAAATTCCTGTATATTTGGCTCCTGCTGTCCAGAGAAATTTTTATGTTTCTATTTTTTAAGTAACCAAAGCATATAGACACCATTTGCTCTGACAGAGTGAAACACTGTTGGATTCAGGCAGGCCAGTAGGAAACTTAAATGCATATAAAATACCCAAACTGAGTGATAGAAATAGCAGACCGAGGTTTAGCTGTCTTCATAGTTCTTTTAGACATATTACAGCTCATTCAATATTTAATATTCTTTCCAGTTGCAAAGTCCCATGCGAAATGATGTAGTTTGATTAAGTTTTCTAATAAGTAAGTGCAAAAGCCATGGAGTCCATCAGAGTTTGGAGGTAATCTGTGGGATTGCGTTAGTGTTGAGTGGAGGTACTTTCAGATCACATGTATTTATATTAGAATCAGCAGAACATCAAGGAAGAGAGAGAGAGGATGAAAGCAAACTTGGAAGAGCTCCAGGGCCAGCACGACAGTAAGGTGGAAGAGAACTCCATGCTGCAACAGCGACTAGAAGAAAGTGAAGGGGAGCTCCGGAAGAACCTGGAGGAGTGAGTCCCGGGCCAAGAGCCTCTGCCCTTCCTGGGTTCCTGCATCCCACGTAGCCAGAATCTTTTTGTCCGTTTAACACCAACCAGCCTTCCAGATGTTAATAGGGGCTGCTGACCCTTCCTTTTCTCCCTCTTAACCTTTTAAAATGGGGAAACTGGTGACACATGCAGAAAGGTTAATAATTTAAAAAATCTTTATATACCTTAAAAAATGCCTTGTCAAGTTTCAGCCCCTTAGAGTGGCTCTTCATAGCAGATAAGTGAGAAGCAGGGAATACAGAGTGTTGATATCTAAAGACAGAGTTCTCGAGGGATCTGGACCCAGCCTCTAAAAAAGCACATCATATCACTTCTGTAACCTCCTAGTTGGTGAATTTTCTCCTGAGTGTTGCTGACCAGTGCTTATGCGTCTGTTGAGTCTGCGGAGAGGGAAAGTCAAAGCCAAGATGGCTCTGTCATTATGTCATCTTAAAATCTGCAACAAAAGGATCTGAAACCAGTGTCCGAAAATGTACAATGCTATGAAGCTCTGTGGACATGGTGGAAACCTTAAGTGAAGGTTTAAGTGGGGGTGAAATCTAGAAGGGAATTCAAGAAAAATAAGACATTATATAATAAAATCATTTAATTGCCCTTGCTATTTTGATGATGTAGTTTCTGCTTTTAAAGCATTCTTAGAGGTTAATTCCGGAAGAATTGGTGAGAAAAAAGCAAAATTTAGGGTATAGTAAAGACTTAACAAAATAAAAAGGTAAAACAGTTGTCAGTTTGATTTAGAGCAGAGGTTGGCAAACTTTTTCTGTCAGATAGTAAATACTTTATGGTTTATGGGCCATATGGTCTTTGTTGAACCCACTCAGTTTTGCCATTGTATTGTGCAAATGACCATATGCAATATATAAATGAATGAGCATGGTTATATTCTGATAAAAAAATTGGCTGTGGGCCATGATTTGCCAGTTCTCCTGGGGCTGGGGGTAGGGTAGGGTAGGGTGGGAGGTAGGGAATAGGGTGACTTTGGTGAAGGCATTATCAAAGAGGTTGTGCTTTTGGGGGGTCAATTTCTCATCTTATTGTCTAAATTCCAGGACCCTGTGGTCTCCTTCTGGGGAGAAATGGTCACTGTATAACCTTTCCCATTACATTGGTTTGAGTTCTCATTTGTCTTCTTGTTAGGCAAGTTAGACTGAAGTCATGAGTTCTCACCAGTGCCTTTTCTGGTTTGTGATGCCTTGTTCAGTATAGAATGGACAACAGGGGAGGCTCTTTGGGGCTTTAGATGACTCTGCTTGACCATCCTAAGGTCCACAATCAGACTGGGTGAAAAAAAGCTGGGCCCAGGAGAGTCTCTCTAATGGGCTTCCTTCCCTGCCAGACTGTTCCAGGTGAAGATGGAACGGGAACAGCACCAGACTGAGATCAGAGATCTTCAGGACCAGCTTTCAGAAATGCATGATGAGTTGGACAGTGCCAAACGATCCGAGGACAGGGAGAAGGGAGCTCTGATTGAGGTAAGGGGGACTGTGGGATCAGCTGATATGAAAGCATCTGCCTGGAGAGGATGGGATGGGTGGAGGTGGGGCAGACTGGATACTATGAGCCATAGTCTGTTACGTGTATTTGCTGCACTGTGCCTATGACTAGATTCCATAAAAGCATCACAGTATTATTTCCTTGTAGATTAATAGTTTTTAAACCTTGTCTTAGGAAAAATTTCAACCATACAGTAAAGTAGAAAGAGCAATTTATGAACTCCCACGGAGCTCCAACCCAGATCCAACAGTCGTCAACCTTTTGCCATACTTTTACCATTTCTTCATCTGTCCCTTCATTTATCCCATTATTTTTTCATCTGTCCATCTGTTTGTCTTTGCTGAATCATTTCACAGTTGATTACAGATAATACCACACTTCACTCCTAAATTCTTTGGCATGCATCTTAAAAAAATTAGGGAATTTTGTTATAACCACAATACTATTATCATGCCTAAAGCAATTAATAATTCCTATAATATAACATTAATGCTAATACCTGGTCCTTACTGAGAATTTACCAGTTGTCCCTCAAGTATATTTTATAGTTGTTCCTCCATACCCCAAGCCAGGATCCAACCTAGAATCCCATATTGCTTTAATTGTTTTCTCTCTTTGAGTTTGTCTTTGTATAGATTTTGGTGCATATTTCCAGCTTTCTTCCATTCCATTGGTTTTTGGAAGAGACCAGACCAATGGCCCGTATTTTGGATTTGTCCGATTGTTCCTTATGGGGTCCATTAACTTGTTCCACTATCTTGTGCGTTGCCAGTAAATTTGAGGTTAGATCTAAACACTAACAGATTCAGGTTAAACTTTGGGTAAAAACACTTTGTAAGTAATACTAACTATGAGAAAGCATTTTAAAGATGTTAGTGCCCATACAGCACTTATCACAGTTAAGTTTTTGTTTAAGGCTCCTACAAGACTGTAAGCTGTAGGAGGCAGGGTTGGTGATGATTGGCTTAGTGTTTTATCTGCAATAGCTGTACCTGTGACTGGGACATATGGCACTCGGCACATATTTGGTGGATGGTTGGATGGATGCATTATGAATGAATGAATAAGTGAATGAATGAATATATTTGCTGTGTACATAGGCTGCCTATCTGGCTTTTGCCCGTATGAGTATATTCCCTACTGAATATTTAGCTCTTCTGAATCCATGACTCAGTGGATGAGGTTGACTCTTTCCACTGCTTAACATTTGTTGATGATTGCGTGGTTTTCCAAAGACCATCATTCTCTCTCCCCTGAATTAGATTGCCATTCTGTTGAGGTGGTAGATACACACATAGGTTATGAACATTGACATTGTTTTGTTGGGAATTGGGTATAATCGAGGCTCAGAAACAGAACTTGTATCTCTGCACTCATTTAGATGTTTTGATGTTGGCTATAATACTATCATAACCTGTATTCTTGGCATGGTTTTGACATTTATTTCCTTATAAGCGTTGGTTTATAGGAACAGTCACAAATAAATGATACAAAATTTAGAATGATGCAAAAAAAAAAAAAAAAGCCCATAAAAAAATAAAGGTATCCTGTCAACCTTTAATTTTTATTTTCTACCACTTTCCCCCTAAGGACCTGGGTCTTTTCTTCATCCCCTGTCTTGGAGTTAAAGTTTCTGGCTGCCTGTAAGTGTCAGCTGTCAGGTGTTTACTCACCCCCTTCCTTGTTTGGTTTTGGAGTAATTGCCCAGGAGGGATTTTAGTTCTTGCTCTTTAGAACTTAGAGTCTCTTCCCCATGACTTGGCAGTGATGGAGAGCAGAGAGCTTGTGGCCACCCAGGATAGGCCTACTCATGGATTCATTTTTCACATGGGCAGGGGGAAATCTCTTCTCTTCTCCTCACACAACCATCTCTCTGTCTCTGTTTGGACCTTTTCTCCCAAACAGGCCTCGGGCCTGTTCCTTAGCACCTATTTCCCTTTTTATCCAATGACCTCTATCTTAAAAGCCACCACCTTTGTGGGATTAGACTGCTTCTCGTGGTGCTGCCTTCTTCAGAGGGCTGAGTTACAAAGACAAGGTGCATTAGAATGAGGCTTTGAAAATGGGTGTATTTGTCCCTGAAGTATTAAAACATCATAAAATGAAATCTTGAAACGGACAGGTGGTGGAAACATTTTCCGCACACTTTAATGACTATTTTTCTGCATTTTCTGTTTGCCTTCCTATCCATTGAGAACTTTCATTTGCCCTTCTGTAATTTAGGGACAATTATAGTGCCCCTGCAGCTTTGATACCTGCTTTTATTTTATTTATTTTTTAAATTTTCTTATTGTTTTTCTTATTTTTGAGAGAGAGGCAGACAGAGAGCAAGCAGGGAAGGGCAGAGAGAGGGGGACTCACAGAATATGAAGCAGGCTGTGAGCTGTCAGGACAGAGCCCGATGTGGGGCTTGAACTCACAGACCGCGAGATCATGACTGAGCTGTAGTTGGCCGCCCAACCAACTGAGCCACCCTGGTGCCCCAATACCTGCTTTTAGAAGTTCATTTTTCAGAAACACTTTTCCTTATTATACTCTATAGTCTTCATAGTTCATCTTTTAAGGAGATAAACCGTAGTACGTTTCATCATCCTTCTATATTTATTGTTTCTCTTTTTATTTTCAATTACGTAAAAACGTATTGAACATTTTTCACATGTATCCTTTTACTACTTTAGAAAAATTTCCTAAGGGTAAGCTTCCAGAAATGATGTCGTTGAACAGTTTATGGCTTTCAATAAAAATGTAGCTTCACAAACAAATTTAAATAGAAGACTGCCATGAATCCTATGATTCTTGTATGGACACTTTATTGATTCTAAAAGAGGAAGGTGTTAGCTGTTGGGAAGTCTTTTAAGTTGCTCAATTTGTTCACTAAATGAAACCTATAATTGTTAGTTGTTCTTTTTATCTGGTATGCTGTATCCTTTTAGGTTCATGTTAGCACATTTGACCTTGCTTTATTCTGTATCTGTCCCTTTCTTCTAAAAATTTTTTTAAGGTTTTTTTTTTTTGAGAGAGAGGAGTGATGTGCGTGCATTAGTGGGGGGAGGGGGGGTGCAGAGAAAGAGGGAGACACAGCATCCTAAGCAGGCTCCAGGCTTCAAGCTCAAGCTGTCAGCACAGAGCCTGATGTGGGTTTCAAACTCGCTAGCTGTGAGGTCATGACCTGAGTGAAACTTGGATGTTCAACCAACTGAACCACCCAGATGCCTCTGTCCCTTTCTTCTGGCCGGCTAATTCAAAGACATGTTGGCTTTGCTTCCTTCCCCATTTCTTGCCTAGCACTCACTAAGCAACAGAGCAAAGGAATAAATTTCAGTTTTTAAATCTTTTTAGAATTGTCACCTTTTTAAGAAAAGGGGATAATTCTGATTTGAGCCACGTGCTTCTTTGCCTCTTTAAGCACAGTGTACTGAGTGTATATTAATGAATATGATTTAATTAATCAAATAGTTTAGTGACTTATTTACAGTGGTAACTAGGATAAGCATATGAACCTCAGTTTTGGTGATGTGTTTTCAGGTTGGTAATGAGAGACACAGAAAGGAAACAGAGCACATCTGCTCTTACAGATGTTCCCAGTGTTGCTGGCTTTCTCATTATTTGCCTCTTCCTGTAAAAGGAGGACTGTAATCTGCTGTCTTTCTGCAGGATTAGTTGGGGTACAGTTAGCTTCTCTGTGCCAAAGTGGGTCTCTCCTCTGGAAATTCATCCTCACTGTTTTAATCAAGTTCCTATTACTTGTCAGCAACATTTAAAACCTGATCTATGGTTTCTATACGACTAATAAAATAGACCCTATCTCTTTGTCACGTTCAATTTATTCTTCATATCTTAATGAAAAGTGGCTTGGGGGAATCCAATAACAGATTATAGTTATGGCCAAGTTTTCCATGGCATTTAGCTTAGAACAGGCTCTTAAACACAATGCACCTTAAACACTTCTGCTTTTAAATGTTTTAAAAAGTTTGAAGGCTTTTTATTTTGTGAGGCTTGCCACAATCCATAAGATTTTTAATGAAATCTCTTCTAATACTTCACATTTTGTTAAATAATACTGGGCACCAATACAAAATCAGTAAAGCAACATTAGGAGAGAATAAAATGGCTAAAAAGAAGATAGAAAGAAAGAAATAGTAAAAAATACAATTTGCTTAGGATAAGCCATATAACTGACCAAAAATAAGATGACTTTGTTATTCTTAAACAATTGATGGTTCTGAACTTTCTAAAAAAAAATTCAGGTTACAAAAATGATTATGGGACAAGTTTTCAGCCACTTCTTTGTCTGTGAATGCATTTCCCTCCATTCTGGGGGAAAGGGGTGAACGTGAGACTTCTCTCTAAGTGCATGACAGTGGAGTTTTCTAATTACCAACCATCATCTTTGATGGGAGCCTACAGTGCTGACAGATGGGCCTCACTCCAACAGAATCTGGTAATGTTTTATCCCTGGCATTTGCCAAGAGCAGGTACTTGAAATACTCTGGTATTGAAATTATATTGATCCGAGGATAGACTGTGCTCAGAAATGAGGTCTCTAAATAGTTCTAAACTTGCAGGATATTACTGAATTATTACACACATTTTAATCAAAAAGTACTAAAAAGGAATCATGGTTTTCATCAGCTGTGATGTGCTCTCTAGGCTGTTCTTCTGAGAACAAAATTTACATAATTCCTATCAGCTACAGTTTTGATACAAAACCCTTACGTATCCTTTCAGTGAGTGTGGGCCAGCGATGGGGACCCCTGCTGAACTTCTGGGAAACATTTATACAGAAGAGATCAGCATTTTTCTCAGGTTGACCTGGAATACCTGTCAATAGGTGGTGTATGGAGTGAGGCTTTCTATGGAAAGTAAGTTGCTGCTGTGGATATTCTGGAATGTCTGCTTTCCAGACAGCCACTTGTTGCTGCTGCTAACAGCTAGGTCCCAGAGTGGGCTTCTCTTTTTCTTTCAGCTTTTTTTCTTTTCTGGTTCTGGGCATGTCTGTTTTCTTTTTTAATTTTTGTTAATGTTTATTTTTGAGAGAAATAGAGACAGAGCGTGAGTTGGTGTTGGGGGCAGAGAGAAAGGGAGACACAGAATCCAAAGCAGGCTCCAGGCTCTGAGCTTGTCAGCACACAGCCCGACACTGGGCTCCGACTCATGAACCGTGAGATCATGACCAGAGCTGAAGTCGGACACCTAACCGACTGAGCCACCCGGGTGCCCCGGGCATGTGTCTTTTCTTTAAAGAGGTGGACTTCCTTACAGGCACTTCAGCCATACCCAGTGTTCTATTCCATTTGCAGCTGAGAGACTGAGCACAGGGTGAGTGTTTTCTCCTCAGCCCCTCTTGAGTGTGTAGATTTGTGGTCAGGCTTGCAGAGGCCGTGTGATTAAGAGAAGGGGCATTGGTATCCAGTCTGTGTTCTAATCTTCCACCTCTAAGCTGTGTGAATGTAAGCATGTTAGTGTCTCAAAGCTCCAGGGTTTGTTTTGTTTTTTTTTTCCATCTATGAATAAGAATAATATTAATCGCCTTGAATATTCATCTCTTAGGATTTTTGGAAATCCTTACCACAGTTCCTGTTATATACTATGTACCAAGCACAATCACATCTGTCGCCTCTCCCTGCTCACATACATTCATACTCACTAGGCTTTTATCTCCTGGAAACTTTGTTATCTGCACCTAGCCTGAATGCATATGAATTTTGAAAGTGCTGATTCTGATTGGGCAAAGCTTTCCTTTGTTTTCTGATTGGTATCTCTAGAGAGGCATGGTCACCTCTGATGGGTATTTACTTACGTTTTGAAATTTATATACTTTTTCTGCTTTCTTTGGCTTGATATAATTGGAAATGAGGATACCGAGGCGATGGGGTAAAGTTTCTGAAATCTCTCGTGGTTTTTTGGCCTCTACCCTGGAAAACCTCAAGTGCTGCTAAGTGATAGGGTGAGGTGTAATCTGATTGGATTTGTACAACACAGGCCACTTAAGCAAAGCCACGACCGCAGATAATGGCGCATCGGTGTAAAATGGACCATAGAAACCTAGCTTCTTGACATGCATTGGTGGCAGGGCACACCAGGCAACGCAAAGCCCAGATACATCCTGGGAAAGATAAGTGTGGGAAGAGGAACTGCCTTATCATCAAAACAATTGAGAAATGTGTGAGAGTAAGAGGAGGAAGTGGAGTTAGAACCACAATGTCTGTTAGAGGCTGGCAGAAAGCCCAGGAAGACCTGATGGGGTGGCCAGTCACAGCAGTGATTGGGGGGGGGGTTCTGATACCCCTTAAGAAGGGGCCGGCAGCATCGGCACCAGGATGTCCCCTTTGGTGCGTGTCAGGATGGGGTATATTTTCATAAGATTTGCATATGTGTTCTGTGCTTGGTGCTTTGGAAGAACCAGAATTGCCTTATTTACCTGGATGAATCTCTGGACCTTTCTTCTGAGCTTCTCAGTG
This sequence comes from Felis catus, assembly GCF_018350175.1. Classification (NCBI taxonomy): domain Eukaryota; kingdom Metazoa; phylum Chordata; class Mammalia; order Carnivora; family Felidae; genus Felis; species Felis catus. Next base: position 47,067,203 of record NC_058373.1, on the reverse strand, counting down.
CCTGCTAGCGAGAATTTTGAAGGGCTGAGTCTTGGTCTGTGCCATGTGGCTCTACCCTGGGACTGGTTCAATGCATGTGCATGTGCCAGAGAAAAGGCTAAGAGATTCCATTGTCAGTCATATTTTCATCCCCTCATCAACGACATACTTCTTGAATGGAAAGTAGTTTATCATCGCCAAGTCCTCAGCTCCACAGGTGGCAGCCATTCCTCTGATTCCCCAGGAATTCCAAGAGAACAGGATGTGTACTTACTCAGAAGCCACCAGTGAAAAAATAGACCAGTTTAGAATTCTTACATCTCCAGACTTCTGCCCTGCTGCATGTGTGAATTTATTTCTACTCAGAACAGACACGTTCCCAATATCATTGATCTGTGCACCAAAAATACAGTCAGATCTATATCCTTCTTTCAAGGGGCTGACAGTCTAACAGGGGAGGAAAGAAAATAATCTCTGTGGACTGCAAGGTAAAAGCATTAAGTGCTCTGAGACACACCGCTAGAGTGAGATGGGTATCAGGAAGGGGATTCAAGGAAGACTTCTTGCAGGAGATCCTGCTCTGAGTCTTCAGGGGTTTTCTGAAAGGCAGAGGCAGGTGGGGTTGAGAGGGAAGAAGGGCGCTTGAGACAGAGGATCACGTCATAGGGGCCACAGGTGAGCAACTGGATGCAGTGAGTAGTTGGGTGGCAGGAGAGCCTAAACCAGGGAGGCGAGGGAAAGGATCTCTAGGATGTTACAGACCTAACATTTTGGTTGTGAAGGACAAGGACAAGAGAGGTCAAGGATGCTTCTAAGCTCCCGAGCAGGTGGTGCCATTTAAAAGAATAATGAACAAAGGAGGAGGAAAGGAAGGAACATGATGAATTCGCTGAAAAATATAAACCTACTGAATCTTAGGTGCCCGTGGGACATCCAGATGGATGTGTCTGGCAGGTCACTGGAAGTGCAGGTCTGAACTCAGATAAGAGTTGGGAGGTAAAGGTTTGAGAGTTACTTACTTAGAATGAATAGTTGGGAAAAAAAAAAAACCCAACCTATGAGCTTGCCAAAAAAGAATAAAGAATGCGAAGTTGCATTCTTGGGGATCATCTTAGCTTTTGGGAAGAGGGAGAGAAAAGCCAGGGAAGATTGTCATAGAAAAAGCAGCCTGAGGGAAGAAAACAGGCAAGTACTGTCTTTGAACTGCAGGGCAAAAGAGAATTTTAAAGAGAGGTTGGGAGGATCAAAGAAGGGTTGGTGGAGAAAAGTGAGGACTGGGGAGAAGCCTGGACTTGTTGACTAAGAGGTCACTATGACCTTGGAGGGGACAGTCTTAGTACAGTAGGATCCAAGGCCATGTAGCTAGAGATTAAAGAGTGACTAAGTGGTCAAGAAGCACAGTGGACAGAAATTACACTTTATAAAAATTTAGTGGCAAAGCTTGTTGTTGTTGTTGTTGTTGCTTTTTGACCCAGTGGATTCTTGTGCCCTGAGGGAAAGAATACAGACTCAAGGAAAGAGAAAAGGACAATGTGACAGAGAAACAGATCACTGATGGAGGAAAGGCCTGGAGCAGGCTGGCAAGGGGCAGCTCGTGGTGTGGGAAGTGGCTGCGGGTGGGAGGGGGCTGGGTGTGCGGAGAAGAGCCGGGGTGGAGGGGCCGCCGAGGTAGCCGCATCCCGGTCCCGCCAGTGTGACGTGGGGGCGTCTGCAGGAGAGGAGTGTCCTGAACTTGAGGATCGCCGAGTAGGTCTGAGACAAAGATGGTGAAGTACAAGGAATGCGAACTTTTGGCAGGACACGCTTGGGTTTAGGTAATGCGATTTGTAGTGGAACGTGTTGCCCCAGTTTTGTGACTTTTCTCAGGAACTCTTGGCAGTGAATGAGGAGAAAATGGGAGTGCGTGCCTTGCCCTAGTGCGACAGGAGACTGGGCAGAGTCCTCCCAGTACCAGGGCTGTGAACGAAGGGTTTGACCACACGCAGGGCCCCACGGGGTGCGTGAAGTTAAGTGAGCCCACACAGTGGACACGTCCCCCGGTGAAACAACAGCACACGTGAGCCCTTTGTGAGGGCAACAGACCATTCATTGCACAGAAAGGAGGTGAGATGGAAAAGACACACCTGCCCCCTCAAAGCAATGAAAATGAAATCAGTTTCCCTTTTTCTTCTTCAAATCAAATCTCAAAACGAAGGCAAACAAATCTAGGGGAATGATGGCGTCAGAGGAGTGAAAGGGATGAGGAGGAGATGGTCTAAACCGGTGTGTACTATGGTGAGGAGAGAGTCAGAGGACAGGTTGAGAGGATGGCTGTTCGTGTGGGCCACCCAACTGGAGGGGACACGTAGGGCCATTCAGCAAAGATGTTTAATCCTCACCTCCCTGTTCATGCTTCTGTCTCTAGGAACTCTTACAGGCAAAACAGGATCTTCAGGATCTGCTCATCGCCAAAGAGGAGCAGGAAGACCTCTTGAGAAAGCGGGAGCGTGAACTCACCGCCCTGAAGGGAGCCCTGAAGGAAGAGGTTTCCAGCCACGACCTGGAGATGGACAAGCTGAAGGAGCAGTACGATGCTGAGCTGCAGGCCCTGAGGGAGAGTGTAGAAGAGGCCACCAAGGTGAGTCTGCTGAGCCAGGTCTGGTCAGACTCCAGGGCATGTTGGCCCGGGGCAAGAGAGTGATGGCCCGGGGCAAGAGAGTGAGGGTGTGGCGCGGGGACAGCCGAAGGGGCGAGACCGCCTTGCTCACGCCAGTGCTAGTTGTTTTTCTTTTCACTACAGAGTGAAACTCAGTTTCATCAGATTGTGGAAATAGAGCTTGATCACAAATAATGAGCTCAGCCCTGTTGCTGTTGACCATTTTGAGTCTATAAATTTAAAAATTGTTAAGGACCTGGATAATGCTTTTATTTGAGGTGAGATTTGGAGGCCCGTGAGGGAACTGAGCCCCTTGCAGAGCACACGGCGGGGCCCCTCCAGGTGTGCCTAAGGGTTGGAGGCCGAGGGCATTGGGTGGCTTTGCGACAGGATTGCAGACCAGACCCAGATTTCTGGAATCCTGACCCCTGCCCCTGCCTTAGCCTGTTCCTTTTGACTTGTGAAGCCTTTTGTTAAATGGTTTGGGTTCTTTTCTTAGCAGAGTTCCACCAGGGCTAATTGGCTGAATTGCCCGGACCCTTGTGAGATAATTTTTCTCTTAATTGAATTCTTGGCTCCTACAACATAGGTTGTAAATTATGTTGAGGTCTTCTGGTGCAGGCCTCATCTTGGCTGTTGAAGAAGAGAAAAAGCAACGTTTTGAAGGGGAAAATGCTTTGAAATATCATGCCATCTTTAGGGAATGAGGGGAATTACAGAGTATAAAGTTTTTTAGAGTCTCTGTGATGCACAGGTTAAAGAGGATGAGGAAAGAACTCTTTGGTTCTTTCCAAATACTGTTGGTTTATTCTGTGATGATTATGGCGACAGCTCTGAGCTTGTAGGCCCCCCCCCCCTCCCCTAAGCTCCATAGTGATTCACTGATTTTCAATTATGGCATGGTAATTGCAAATGACAAGAAGTGAAAGATGGTTTTGTTTGTTATAACAATAAAAGGTCTGGGAAATAGTGTGTTTGGGGTTGTTATAACTGAGATAGTTTTTAAAGAGCTTCTCATTGATTTGCCTTAGGTTTTTTTGTTTTTTTGTTTTTTTTTTGGAGATTAGGTTTAGTTTGAAGGAGAAAATGGAAACTGATATAATTTTCGTTGCTTTGAGGGCATGTGTCTGTTCCATCTGATTTTCTTTCTGCGCAGCAGCCTGGTGTCCTTTTTCTTAGCTTTTCTGTGCTGTTGTTTCGTGGGGGGTGTGCTAGTAGGCTACTGAGTAAGAGGATTCTCCTTTGAACCCACATGTCTTTATCAGGTTCAGACCTTTCATCAAAGCTCGAGTTAATATGTTTATTCATTGAAGGGTAGTTGAGGATGGTGTTTTGGGCATATGCATGGTGATCTGAATATAAGGAAAGTTAAATTTGTGCCACGTATCAGATGCAGGATATGTTATTAGAAGCTTGTAGGTCCTCTCACAGATAGTGCAAGTGGGGAAGGGAAACATGTAGGTGAAAGAGGACATTTTTGTTGTATGACATCAAGGTCATCTGTAGAGACGTAGTCTGTTGCATTTTGACTCTTTCAAAGGTCAGTATTGTATGTTAATGTACAGCATTTTTTAAAATGTTTTATTTTTCAGTGAGGACAAGTGGGGGAGGGGCATAGAGACAGGGGAACAGATGATCTGAAGCAGGCTGTATGATGATAGCAGCGAGCCCGATGTGGGGCTTGAATTTATGAACTGCGAGATCATGACCTGAGCTGAAGTTGGATGCTCAACTGACTGAGCCACCCAGGTGCCCCAAGTACAGCATTTTAATTATTCCAATTTAAGAAGGGTAACTTGGTTGACCCATATGGGTTTGTGAAAGAAATAACAAGTGAGTTAACCAAGACATGTATCATTGGCAGAGAATGTAGGGTTTCTAAGCAGCAGGAAACTAACCAAAAAGGGATGCACCTCAGCATCCAAAGGGGTGTGTGCCAGCAAGGTTCTTTGTCCCAAGGTCATATTCTACAGTGCTCTCAGAATCTTCCCCTGAAAGGACAAATTTGATCATGTCAGCCTGTGCTTAAAGGCTCTCTTGGCTCCCCATTGCTACATTTAAGTTCCAAGTTGTTATCGTGGTAGGTGATAGAAGCCCTTATTCTACCTAACCCCGTTTCCACAAAACTCCATGTTCTCTTAGTCCTTTCACCTTTCTGTACATGGGAGCTGACCTTCGTCCACTTTTCTGCCAGACTACCCCCTTGAGAATCCTTCAAGACCCTCCCCAAATTTCCTCTCCCCTGTGATGGTGACTGGATACTTCCACTCCCCTTTGTGGGGTTAATTGCACCTTTCTTAGGGTTTCTTTTGCTCCCTAGTTATTCATCTTCTGTAGTTTCTATGATACCATGTTGTAACTCATCATGTCTGCGACTTCGTTAGACTCTAAGCTTCTTAAAGAAACACAGGGGACATTTTTATCCCTCCTTTTTCTTCCTGGAGTAGGAGTGGAAAACTTAAGTACCTCAGGGCCCAGGCAAGGACATGAATGAGTGGACTTCTGGGTGTGTTGTTGGGGGGACAGTAGGACACGGTGGAGACTGTGGCAAACTGGTAAGTGTGCCCTTTGCCGTAGAGTTCGTTGCTTCTTTACTGCGGTTGAAAATTGTCAGTAAAGGAATCCCGCCCCATGTTGTCATCTCTCAATTTTTTTTTTTAAAGAATTCAGATATCTGGATGTTGATGTGAGATCTTCCGACTTTTAAATTAGCAAGAAAAGAATGGTATCGACCAAACTGAGCTCATCTGCAGGCTGCCAACGTGTGACCTTTGTCTCTTGAGTTTAGCACAGTGTCTGGCACACAGTTATATCTGCGTAATCTGATGAGTGAAAGGAAGTAGACGACAAATTCCCCTCATAACTGGGTTTTCAGTCCCTGTTGTGTAGTTACTCTTGGCTTTTCTGCGATGGTGATGGAGGTCTTTTAGGAAACTCTGTTACTCTGAATTTCTGTACGTTGCCTTTACGTTTCCCTGCAGTTTCCTAAAGGGCATCATGAATGCGTTTTTGTCTCTTGTTTAGCTTGTGCTTCTGAAGGTGGTTGCTGAACAAATGTGACTGAATCATATCTAATGGAAAAAATAAAGTCAGTTTAGCAGACAGATGCTGCCTTTTTGTTACATTATTTTCATGTGAGTATTCTATAATAGAATTTTAAGGTTATTGTATTAACTACTTGGAGGAGAGTGAATTAAATATAATTTTTTAAAGTTTATTTTATTTATTTTGTAAGAGAGGGAGGGAGGGGCAGATAGAGAATCTCAAGTGGGCCGTGTGCTGTCAGCTCAGAGCCTGACACAGGCCTCGATCGCAAGAACTGTGAGATCATGACCTGAACTGAAATAGAGCAGACACTTAAGTGACTTAAATACAACACTTTAATTTGGTATCTTGTTTCTTAAATGTGTGCATTAGCATTTAGCCTTTTGCTGTCCCAGAGGAAGGACTTATCCACCACTGTGACTAAAAACTGACATTTCTTTGAGGAACTGCATTGCATTAAAAAGTTTATTTCCTTGGTAAGTCTTAGGAGGCAGCCCAACTTCCTGCCATCAGTTTTTCTAATTTTTGTCACTGCCCCAGGGCCCAAAACCCCTAAAGCGCTATTTTATTGTTGTCAAATAACAAATATTTCATCCTGGCCTGAGCTTGAGTGCAAGAAGTTTTAAATTACTAGAACATTTGGTGAAAACCACCAAGTTGTATTAAGAACATTTTACAGGTATTCCAGATAGACACTCTGCAAGAGTGGTCTTGGTAGACCCAAGCAGCTACACCTTTTTTAAGAACAGAATGATTGCTTACCAGATGAGAATTCATGAGTGCTTGCTTTTTGTTTTTTTGTTTTTAATTCTTTAAAGTTAATTAATTTTGAGAGCAAGAGAGAGAGCATCAGCAGGGGAGAGGCAGAGAGAATCCCAAGCAGGCCCTGCACATTAGCCTGGAGCCTGATGCGGGGCTTGAACCCGCAAACTGTGAGATGATGACCTGAGCCCTGAGTGCTGTGGTTTTGTGGTGTTTCCTTGTGCAGCAAAATGAAGTGTACCTTCCCCTCCAAGCAGTGGTGGTTTGGGTCATTAGGTGAGCTACTTGAGTTCCCTTCCCATTGAGAAATGGAACTTGACGTCTGTTAGAAAAGGGGGTTATTTCTATCAAACATTCTTCCAAAGGACCCTTAAGGACTTTGACACTGTATTTCATAGCTACTTCTTTGTGCTATGTCCTTTTATACTCTTTCTGGTTTTGAAAGCGAAATGTTCTGTCTCTACTTGGGTTTGTGGCAGTTGCTAGAATCTAAGTGAGGAAATGGACAGTCAGTGGGGATGTGAATGACCACTGTCTGGTGGAAAAATGAAGCCGATAGCTCCTCTTTTTCATCCGTACCCCTTTCCATCTTCAACTCCTTGTGCAAAAGACAGGTGCAAACAGTTTAGTGTTTTCAGATTTCTAGCTCCTCCAAGGAGTTCCCTGGTTGCTTCTTGGACCTTACAGTTTCTAGGGACTGGTGAATGCTGGAAATCTTGTTCTAGGTTTTTTTTTCTCTTTCATACTCAAGACTGTCATCATTTTCCGCTAGGCATCCCCAGTGTGTGGCATTTAATAGGTGTTCAATACATTGTTTTGGAGGACAGGAATAGACAAAAGAGAGATGGCCTTTGAGTCCTGACAGTCCTGAGGCATATTAGATTATTTTAGGGTCTAATTTATGAATTTAAATTGTTTCTTGTGAAAATGACCAGATCTTGTCTGTTGAGAGCAGTTTCATAATGTTAATGTTGATCTTCGAAGGACTGATTTGTGTCTAAAAGATACAGGTATTTTGAGGGTGTTCAAAGAGCCACTTTTACTTTTGTATTGTGTAACATGACTTCTGGGCCATTAGGCCACCTCAAGGCCTCAACACACAGCAGTTAAGCAACAAATATGTCTTAGATGAGTGAATGAGGGGAAGTGGAAGGAGAATGGAGATACGTGAGACTCTTGCCATCCTTCACGTCTCCATTTGTATTATATGTAAATACAACATTTATAAGTTTACTTACTGAACCATTGTCAAGTGCAAGGTATGGTGAAAGTTACGAAGATAAATCAGAGAAGTGTACCTTCCAGAAGATTGGAGGGGAGAGAAGTAATATTGAAGCTGACTACAGAGAGGGAAAGAGTAAATGCCCCAGGCGAAGTGTGGCTAAGTGCTGTGGGAGGTGGCTCGCGCTGGGGGCAGGGGTGATGTGAAGGGGAAGCCAGCGGTGTTTGAGGCCGAGGACATGGGTGGTGCGGGGTCCGGCATATTCAGCATCTTGTAAGTAGGGAAGAGAGATGTGGCTCTGGGCTGGAGCCTTGTAGGGCAATAGAAGATAGGATGGTTACAGATTAACAGAGACTTTTGAGAGGCAGAGACCTGGGTCCAACACATGGACCATGTTTGGATCCCAGTTCAAACAAATGAACTGCAAAAAACAAAATATATTTGAAATGATTGGGGACACTTAAACATCATCTGTATATTTAGTGATATTAAGAAATAGAGTATGCAAAAGTGTTAGGAGTGATGATAGTGTTATTTTTAAAAGTTTATCATCTATTTGTTTATTTGGAGAGAGAGAGAGAGAGAGAGAGAGAACCCCAAGCAGGCTCTCCACTGTCAGTGTAGAGCCCGATGTGGGGCTCAGTCCCACAGACCATGAGATAAAACTTGAGCCAAAATCAAGAGTCAGACACCCATCCGACTGAACCACCCAGGTGCCCCAATAGCTGACCCATTTTTAAGAGTCTTTTATTTAAAAAAAAAAATTAAGTTTATTTATTTTGAGAGAGAGAGCATGAGCAGGGTAGGGGCAGGTAGAGAGTGGAGAGAGAGAATCCCAAGCAGGCTCTGCACTGTCAGTGCAGAGAGCCTGATGCCGGGCTTGAACTCATGAACCATAATATCACGACCTGAGCTGAAACCAAGAGTTGGACACTTAACCAACTGAGCCACCCAGGCACCCCAAGAGTCTTTTACATTTTAAAGAAACTTACTGAAGTATTTATAGGTGAAATGGTAAGCTATCTAGAATTTGCTTTAAAATAATCCAGTTGGGGGAGAAAGTGATTGGGGGTGTGGATAAAACCAGATTAACCATGTGTTGATAAGTATTAAAGCTGCATGATGGATAAGTGAGCGTTCATTATGCTACACACTCTACTTTTGCTAATGTTTAAAATTTTTCATGATAATTTTTTTTAAGAACAGAAAAAGACAAGATAAGGTGAGGTGAAGAGGGATACGAGGACTCATTAAATATCGTAATGCCGTGACACATGAGTGGTTTTTCATTGATGAGGGAGCACTTGATGTTTGTCACAGAGACCTAATAGGGACATGCTTGCATAGCAGGGACATGCTTTCATAGCGGTGACCTGCAGGTAGGGGAGTTAGCAGTTGGAAGAAAGGTTAGAAATAGGAGGATGGAGCTGCGGGGTCAAGGAGGCAGTGGCCAGAGAGGCAGGACTGGCAGGAGAGTCCCCACATGAGTGCCATGATTGGGGTGAGGGACAAAGAAGAGATAGGGCTAAGCCCAAGGTATTGCCTCAGGTGCTGAGGCCTTGCTGGGGATGGGGAAGTTCCAGGTGGGGCTTCTGGAGGAAGGCGGTTGGTGAGAGGCAGGGCGGCCCTGTTGGGTGGGGTGGTGAGCCAGTTCACGAGGGTGGAGGCCACTCCCGGAGGGTCGTGATGGCTCCAAGACAAGAAAACAGGAGCATAGGGTAGAAGAGCGGGAGGACGCAGGCTCAGAGACAGGATGAGAAGCGGCCAAGTCTAGTAACAGGAAAGCACGTTGGAAGAGTGTTGCATTTGGCTTAATGGATGATGTATTTGAGAAACTTCTAGAAGCAGCTTGTTTTTGCATTACACACACATACACACACACACACACACACACACACACACACACACACACACACATATATAGGTATATATACATATACATACAAGTCTCTGTGCTTTCATCTTGTTTTGCTCTGTATGGTGTAAATTCTTTCTAATACATTTTATATCCTGTAACGCTTCTATAAATTGTATTCAAATTCAGAATGGTGAAGCTTTCTTTCCCCCTCAAAAGTGTCCTCAAATTATGGCTCTATGTTTATGTTTCACCGAACAATTTGGAAATGTCACTCGTCTTATAAAAATGGAGATGTGCTTCAGTGCCCCTTTCTTGTGTCACTTCTAGATTTTCCCTCTCTCTTTCCTACTGATCTGTGACTGGTTCCTTTAAAAGCAAAAGGTCACCAGAGGGTCAGATGGTAAAATCAGTGCTAATCTCAGGATCAATGGAATTGCCTCCCCTAAAGATAGGGCTAATTCAGTGAAAAATCTCATTTCTGTTTTCTCCACGGGAGCGAGGGTAGTGAGGGAACCTGGAAAAAATCCTTATTTCCCCAACTTTCTAACTTCACATAATCGGCTTACCCTGGATGACGGCTGTTGAGAACGGGGGACATGGCAGGGTGGCAGGCAGGTGCTCAGGTAAAGGGAAGTATCTCTTTTCCACCGACTCAAGTGCGTCCAGAGGGGCACAGAAGTTTCCATCGGCAAAAGTCAAATGCAAAGATTCAAGGTTAAACAAGGTCTCCTACATTTTTTTCTCACTAGTTTTTTTTTTCCCTCCAGAAATGACTCTTTTAATAATTTCATTGCTCTTTTGCATTCTGTATTGATTAAAAAGTAGCTGAATAGGAGGCATGGTGTGGTGTCCTAGGATGTTTGTTTTGGACCCACCATTTAAGCCCTAGACATGCCCCCTCCCTGCTGGGACTCTGATCCCAGTTGCATGGGTCCTGATAACGCCTCTTAGGGAGCCGTGGTGAACACAAACAGGACATCTCTGTACTTGCCTCCTGGTGCTTTCACTCAGCTGCCAAATTGACTTGCTGTGTTTTGTAGAAGAAAGAGTAAGGGTCTCACACACAGCCATTCCTTTTTCATCACATGTTTGAGTGTGTTTGACCAGTGCTGGACACTGAGGATACAAAGGTGGGCACGCCATGGTTTCTAGCTTTAAAGATCTTTTATGAGTCCTGGAAAGACATGCAAATAAGAAGATGATAAAGTTATGGTGCTGTGGTTGAGGCACACGCAGGGTGGGAGATCAGGAAAGGCTGACCGCTTTTCCTTAGATGGCAAAATTCAGGAGAGAAAGATCACATCCCTTCTGTACCTTGACACCCTGAGTGTCTTTTACATACCAAATACTTAAGATTTAGAAACTAAAAAGATACTTGTTTTCCTAGGACCTCTCTAGAAGTTTCTGGACTTTAGCACCCCTTGAACCTAGTGTCATTGTACTAGACTCCTTTTAGTAAACTCAGAGTTAACAGTTGGAAATCCTGGACAGTTTAAATACCCTAAGTGCAAGGCAAAGAAAGAATGTTGACCTGGGAGATGAGTTAAAATAGATTTCATTTATTTGAAGAGCCAATTAGGTTCCACTTACAGTTAAGATTTCCAGAGGGTAGGACCCCATAAAATAAAATATTTACAAGGAGGACCTCTGCTTTTCCCAGTTCGGACCACAGCATTAACAGAGCTCTCATTTGGGTCTGCTGTCCTGAGTGGCTTTGGCTGCTGCTCTTCTGCGGAGAGCATCATGGTGCAGGAGGGTGAACTGATGCCGAATCACATTAAGAAGATTATTCACATGGGATAGGTAGGACATTGGCCAGGTTTTAATGATTGGACTGTGTAGCTTCATGAGTGTGGTTGAACAGGAGGGCCTTTTCCTGCAGCTCCAAAGGGAGGGGTGGGGAAAGGAAAGCTTTCAGGACACCCAGAGCATTCCGATGACCCAGAAAATCATAGCGAATTCACATTCAGTGTGAAGAGAAATGGGGGGGAAGGAAAAACTCTTGTCCTGGCCTCAGGAAGAGCAACAGAACAGCCTGGTCTACAAACCATGCTGTCCCTGCCTTGCCTGACACAGGCTTTGAGTCGGTTGGGAGGAGAGGAGAGCTTCCATCTGTTTCCCATCTGTACTGAGGAATGACCAGAGGGTGAGGCTTAAATGATTCAGGAGATTTGACGTTAGCATCAATTCCTAACCACTGGGAATGGGTTGCTGATACAGTTTGTGGAATCTCCATCAATAACTACTTTACTCATAGTCATTAGTTAATTAAGCAACTATCTACGGAGCATTCCATTATGCCAGGCACTGTCTATGCTGGGTTGTGGAAAGAAAATGGACAAAATGGGGGAGACAGACCTTATTCAGTTAATCACATGTATAAATGTGTAATTCACTTGTGATAAGTGCTTTGAAATAGAGGAGGGGGGATGCTTCCTTGAGGAAAATGGTGGACATCTGAAGGATGAATGAGAATTAACTATATTAAAGAAAAAACTCAAAGAATATTCCAGGAGGAGGATAGAGCATGTGCAAAGGGCTTGGTGGCAGGAGGGAGCGTGGTCTATGCAAGATGTGGAGTGAAGGTCAGTGTTGTTGGGCTCTGCAGGGCAAGGGGAAGTCTGGTGTGAGAGGAAGTAAAGAGGAAAGCAGGGACTGGCTCTTGCAGGCTTGTGCGCCTGGGGCTTTTGTTCTTTTTCCTAAGAGCCATGGAAATCATGAAAGACTTTTAAAAAATATATTTATTTATTTTTGAGGGTGGGGGGGGCGGGCAGAGAGAGAGAGAGAGAGAGAGAGAGAGAATCCCAAGCAGGCTCCATGCTGTCCGCACAGAACCAGCACGGGACTTGAACTCCTGAACTGTGAGATCACATCCTGAGCTGAAACCAAGAGTCGGATGTTTAACCGACTGGGCCACTGAGGCTCCCCATGAGAGACTTTTAGTGTGCGTATGTGCGTGAGAGAGAGGGCCGGTGGGGGGGAGGGGGGCGGAGGGAGCCAGAGGCAGAGAAAGACACACGCACAGAGACACAAGCAGATTATCTCTGTAGAAAAGTCTGCTCTGGTCTTTACAAGTGAGATGGAATGCCCTGGATAGTTTGTTCATGCTTCCACTTACGATGCAAGCACAGACTGTCTGAGGTCTTGTTAGCAATCCAATTCCATTTTTTTTTTTTAATTTTTTTTTTCAACGTTTATTTATTTTGGGGACAGAGAGAGACAGAGCATGAACGGGGGAGGGGCAGAGAGAGAGGGAGACACAGAATCGGAAACAGGCTCCAGGCTCCAAGCCATCAGCCCAGAGCCTGATGCGGGGCTCGAACTCACGGACCGCGAGATCGTGACCTGGCTGAAGTCGGACGCTTAACCGACTGCGCCACCCAGACGCCCCGGTCCAATTCCATTTTTAATGGTATTATTACCTGCCCCTCTCTCTGCTGAAGGGCAGAAAGGGAAGGGAGTAGGGTCACGGAGGGCCCCATTTTGTTGGTGAGATTTTTGCTCTTTGCCAAGTGCTGGTTGCCTAAATTTGTAAACTGTGCTGAGGAACAAGTGGATGAGGGTAAATAGGGACCAAGGATGAAGGGGAAAGTTTACTATGTTGGTGGTGAGGTTTGTAGGAGGAATGTTTCATTTGTTTCTTGTCTAATATGGTTGTTCTAATGTCTCAATGCTAGAAATGTATGCATTTACAGAAGTAGTGAGAATAACCAAGTGGAGTGCTTGTCTGTCTCCCTGAATGGAATGCGTGTTCTGAGATCTCTGAACCATCCATGGACACCACCCAGAGGTCAGGTGTGTGAGCAGGGCAGGGGTAGTAGTCACTCACTGAGGGCCAGTAACCAGACACATGTCCAGGTGTGGCTACAGTCAGCCCACAGAACTGGTCAGTGTAATGAGAGAGGCCTATTTTAAATAGCCAGGCACCATCACAGCCAGTAGAACATTGCAAATAGTTAAATCGTTCACATCTGAAAGGGAAAACCACTTTAATTTTATTACCAGAAATCCTGCTTAATCTGTGTTATACTCTCTCAGGTCCTTTATACTCTCTCTGACCCTCTAAACTCTGATGAATATTTTTCTAAAGACTTGCCAAGATCATTAAGTAGATTTCTACTTGGTGGAAAAATTTGGCACTATTATTTGATCACGTGAAGCAGAAAATGGAACATGTCATAAGCTCTAAGTCCATTAGATAAGAAGCAGTGTGGAAACAGAAACATGTACATCGTTGGGGTGCCTGGATGGCTTAGTTGGTTAAGCATCTGACTTTGGCTCAGGTCATGATCTCGTGGTTCGTGAGTTCGAGCCCCGCCTCAGGCTCTGTGCTTACAGCTTGGAGGCTGGAGCCTGCTTCGGATTCTATGTCTCCCGCCCTCTCTGTCCCTCCCCTGCTCACACTCCATATCTCTCTGTCAAAAATAAATAAATGTAAAAAAAAATTAAAAAAGAAAAAGGAATATGTACAATGTCAAGGCAAATGAGGATAGGTAAGGCAATTTTAGTAGTCAGCCTCTGAAATGGCCCCCAGTGATCTATGCTTCCTGATATTCTTGATGCTTCATAGTCCTTTCTCATGTTGAATAGGGCTAATGTGGGTGACCAGGAGGAAATGGTAGAGTATGACTTCCAAGGCTGGGTCATAAGAGACACTGTAGCTTCTTCCTTGCTTCCTCTTGAATCACTTGCTCTGGGGGAAGCCAGCTGTTGTGAGGGCCTATGGGCAGCCTGTGGAAAGTCTCTTGTGGTGAGGGACCTAGGTCTCCTGTCAACAGTTATGTGACCACCCCATCTTGTAACTGGATCCTCTGGCCCCACTCAAGTCTTCAGATGACTGCAGTCATGGCTGGCATGTTAACTACAGTTTCATCAGAGACCCTGAGCCAGAACTACCCAACTAAGTCACTCTTACCTTCAGAAACTCTGAGATAATTAATGGTTAGTGTTATTTGAGGCTGCTAAGTTTGGGGACAAGTTGGAATGCAGTAATAAATAACTAATATTGCAGTTTGACTAAGCCATGTCTTCTATGTCGCATTTCTTGATAACTGCTGACTCCAGCAGAACTACAGCATCCTCTCACACGCTGGTCTAGTTTTTGTTTCGCTGGGCTGTTCGTGTTAGGTGATAACGTCATTCTCTTCATCTTGAAGGATGGACCATCTTATTCTTTGTATCTCTGATAGCTTGCAGAGTGCTCAATAAGTAGGCTCCGTGTAAACGAATCAGAATGTACAAAGGTGAAACAGAGTAACAGCTTAAGGAGAAGTCAGGGTTCTAAATCAGGCTCTGCTATGGACTTTATAGAAGTTTCCTGGTCCTTGTTTTTTATTGCCTTTATTGTAAATGGATACCATTTGTATTAATAAAAACAAACGATAAATGAATACATGTAGACAGTCTCAGGAAGGATGCAAAGCCATAAATGGTGATTGCCTTTGGGGACAAGTAGGGCGATGGGGTGAGAGAAAAGCTCTTTAAAAATAGCATATAAAACCTTTCAGACCTTTTGAGTTTATCCCACGTACAATGAGGTGGGATACCGATCTGTGCCTCTCCTAGGTGGGCCAAGAGGAACCCTTGAGTTCAGTGATGAATGTTCACTTTTTGTTACTGGGGTCTCTGTCTCTGCCTTGTCCCTTCCCTTCCATCTGCTGCCTGGTCTGTGGCTTCTGTGCCCTTGCTATCAGTTCTGTTGGCTCATCTCCTTTCCCGTGGATACTGCCCTACTTCAGGCCTTGTTATCTTAACCTGGGTGATTTCAGCAGCACTCTTCCTGTTTCCGGGATTTGGCCCTTCCACACCACACCCTCCTGCTGCAGGTGGGCCAATTGACGACTGCCCCTCTCCCATCCCCCATGGCTTTCCTCCATTACAGAGTCCTGCGCATGCTGCCTCTCTCCTGCCTTTCAACCCCGGTCCTCACTGTTGTCCATGATGAACCCAGCACCAGAGACACTAAACAGAAATGTGTTTCCATTCCCACTCCATGCTTTCTGCCTCTGGGCCTTTGCTATGCAGTCTCCTTTAATCTGGAAGCCAGTGTGGCACAGTAGACATAGTAGATGGTGCTTCCTGGCAGGGAGATCCTTTTTTGGAGTATTGTATTTTATTTTGTAGAGTGATATTGCATATGATTTTTTCAAAAAAAAATTCAATTTCTATGCACCAACCACCAAAATACCCTCAATTTTTCTCCTTTTCCAAATCCTTGTAACTCCTTCCCCGTTTGGGAGGTAATCTGTGTTGGTGGTTCTTAACTAGGAGTGATTCTGCCCACTTGCCCTGGGGGACGTTTGACAATGTCTGGAAATGTTTTTAGTTGTCACAACTGGGGCAGGGCTACTGGCATCCAGTGGGTAGAGGCCAAGGATGCTGTTAAATATGCTATAATGCACAGGGCGGCCCTCCTACCCCTAACATGTGTTGTTGTTGAGAAATTGGAATCTATGTATATAAGTATATGTGTGTGTGTATACATACGTGTGTGTGTGCATGCGTGCATGTGTGTATATCTTCTTTTCCTTTTACACAGATGACTGCTGTGTGACTTAAGCGTAGTTGGTGAGCAGTGACTGAATACTTTGGCAAACCACATCTGTAATCCCCAGAATCCTCTTCTCTCAGTTGGGAAAATAATACTAACAGAGTCTGTCTCCCAGAATTGTACATATTCTGGCCTCAGTCTGTCTTTTCTGACTTGCTTTCCTGTGTCCTCCTCCTGGACTTTTCCTGTGTCCCCCTGCCATCTTTCCTCTGTCTCTGTTCATGTTAGCTGTCTGTCTCCAGTGTCCTTCCCACCACTGCACCCCTGTCTCTGCCAGTAAGAACCCTGCTGTCCTCAGGACTGAGCTCATATGCCCTCTTTGTATGGTCCAGCGGCTGCTGGCCCTTGTCTTTGAGATCCCCAGAGCCTTTGCCCCTCCTAGAGCATTTACTGTTTTGCTTTGACAATAGCTGTTTATTCACTCAGCTCGTGGAACATCGTGTGAAGTGATGGCATCCAGCATTTAAAGCAGAAACACAGAAAGGATCACTTTGCTTCGAGTAGGCGGGCCAGGGAATGGAATTCCTTAAGAGGGAATGAGGTGTGGTTGAGTCTTGGGAGCAGTGAGAGTTAGTGAGGTGACTTAGGGGTGGGAAAGGGCATTCCAGATGGAGGGAACTTCATAAGCTGCAGCATGGGACATTTTTGGGTTCTCTCCTGAGACTTCAGTGATAGCCATTTTCCTTGTATCCTCCAAAGTCTTACCCTAGGCAGTTAATAGATTGGTGTGTGTGTTCATGTATTTATCCAACAAATATTTTTGACTGCTTTCTATATTTGAGGTGCTAAACAGACATAAATGGATTTAGGCATATTGTTGGTGGCAGATGGATGGCAATAGAGAACCGTTAGAATAGTAGATGGCCTTTACAGTGATTAGATGTGGTTTAGCGAGTTTTGAACTACAGATTAAGTCATGTGACGTGTGGTGGCCACATGTTAAGATTCTGGAAATGTGTGTGAGCACAAGTCAGAGGCAGATATAATGGAAAACTCTGCCTGCCCCAGTGGTCACCAGGGAACAGAACTTGTTTGAGCCAGCATTGTTAGGTTGGTTTCATGAGAGACAAAATCAAGGGCAAGGTGTTCGTTCCACAGGGTGATTGCAGTAGATTTTGCAGTAATGAATACGGTAATGTTGTTTTGTCAGTGGTGAGTAGGAGTTGGGTGGGAGAAGGGACAGGGGAGAGATCAGTTCCTTTCCTAGGAAATTCCAAAGTCGCGATGGGCCTTATCCTTGGGGACTTAAAGACGAAGCGGAAAATATGGCCAAGTGCACATATTTCTCCTTTTAACACTTCTCTTCATTTTCTTTCTTTTTATTTGTTAAATTTCTGCACATGTTTCTCAAGTGTGTGGTCCAGAGAGAAGAAATACTGGCTGTCTCTGGATTTAGGAAAACTCTGAGTCCACTTATAGTTAGAAAAAAGGGCTGGATGTGCTTCAGAGACTTTTTGGAACAAGACTGGGGATAAAGTCAAGCAAATAAATGACAGAGCCCAGAAGAGGTGGCATTGAGATGGATCTGAAAGTATTCGGGCAGACGTGGCATGGAAGGATGTGAAAACTTTCTGTCTTTTCCATCCTTGAATTGCCCAAGAGCCTAAAGATGTCTCTTCTGCACCAGGGAAAGTGTTGGCTAGACAACTGTGCAGGGAAGGCTCTGATGCCTGCACAGTTACTTGGAAGGCACTGAATTCTTCATGGCTTTGGAGCAAGAGCCTGGGCATTAAGAAGCTCTGGAAAACAGGCACTGGGGTCATCCTACAGAGTCTGTATGGGGAAGTCTTTTAAGCCAGTTTGGTTTATAAATATGATTGTGAACTTGAGTCCAGCCCATGCCAAGCCCAAAGGAACAGCATGCTGTTTGAAGCCCACGCGCTTTCTGATCTGTAGGGAGGGTCCTTTCTGCCTGGTCAGGCATTTTTCTTCCATGTCTATCAGCCTGTCATCTTGTGTGAGAAGAAGATTCCCACTGCCTCTTTCGTACTTGGTTTCTGAGACTCCAGGATGCCAGGCACCTCCCCTACCTGCTTGGCTTCCTTCTACCCATCCTGTTATGACCAGTTTCCCTTATAGCCCCAACCTGCTGCCCTTTCCCGTATCTGTCTTAGTGACCCTTCAAGGCAGAAGCAGACACGTGTGCTGTGTACCGTGAACTTCCCGCTGCTGAACTGGGGAGAAAACGTGGCTGGCAGGTGGTGAGCTCTGTGGCTGATTTGGGCCCTGTGGAGAACCAGGGTTAATAATTTACTCGACCTTTGTGCAGCCACTGATGTTGACCTTGACAAAACTCTGCTGGAAATTAGTCAGAGCCTGGCCTGGCATTTAAGTAACAGGATAATAAGACACAGAAAAACTTTTTGTTGAGAGGGGAATCCTGTCTCCGCGTTTACAGTTGACATTCATATGCCTCAGTCCTGTTTGCATTCAGTAGTGGACGACTGTTTGCTCACCATATTCATAGTGTACATGAGATAAAGATGTCATTCCAGGTCAGGGGGCATGGCTTTATGTGAGCCACTCATCCTGGTAGAGAACAAAAGCCACATTGAGGGAAAAGCCCTGTTAGGAGAGGCAGTCCAACATTTGGGCTTGGTGGGTAAGGCAGGTGAAGACGCTCCACCCCACCCCACCCGACACGCACGCTTTATTTGAAATTCATAGCCCCTTTTCTCGAGCAGGTCTGAATCTTCTACCGCTGGTGCTTGGAGAAGGTTAAACTGAGTAAACTTGCTAGTGTAAAGTCAACAGCACTGCCAGCTTCTAGAGGCCCTTTATTCGGGGATAGGGGAGCTCTCATTGTAGAATTTGCTCTCTCTCTTCCCTGCCATAAAACCAACCTCGGGGCAAAAAAGAGAGCTGGATTAAAAGTTCTAGTTAACTCTTGGGTAAGCCTAGGTTGCCAGCAAATACGCAGTGATCCGAAGGTAGACTCGCTTGTCAGGGAGTTGTCTGAATGACTGTGTGTTAGGTGCACGGTAGGGCCGTGCTGTTCTTGTTCTGCTCTCTGGAAGTGTGAATGCACTTATTTACCTTTCAAGAGCTGCAAAGCACTGTAGAAGGCCAGCTACCCTTCCCCCTCTCCCAGACCTCTAGGAAGGTGCCATGACTTGTTTAGAGATGGCTCCAGCATATAGTTTTTGGTTCCCTGGACAATGCTTTTTCTAGCACGCTGGCCAGCACTTTCGTGCAGCCAACAAATACATACTCTGTAAATACGCATGTACTTGTGGGGAAGGCAGCTGGGCCAAGATGAGACTGTGTGGAGGATGGGGACCGAATAACACAGCAAGCCAGAAAAAAGGAGAGGCGGAGGAGGAAGGATGGGAGGGAGCTAAAAGGGAGAGGGCTGGGGACTGGGCCCAGCTCCCGGCTACAGAGAAAATCAGCATTAAAGAAACAGGCAAGAGGGACAATCCTAGTTGGAAGTGTGATGGGCATGGTGAGGTGTAGCAGAGGCAGAAGAGAGAAGGGATGGCAGGGGCAGGATGAGCAGGTGGGAGGTGGTGTGGATAGGAAGTGGAGAAGCTGGGAGCAACAGGAGATGAAAGACAGAGGAGTCAGGACTTTGAGCTGAAGATCAGATGGTAAAGGGAGGAAGGATGACTCTGAGAGAACCAAGAGGAGGGCGGAGGATGGAGCATAAAGCCATGAGCTCTGTTTCAGTGGGTGGGATTTCTGCCCTGAAGTATCACCACACATTTATCCTAGATAAAGTGTCACCCAAGATGGGTAATCTCTGCCTTCTAATTCTAAGGACTCTCTGTCCATAGCCTTGAGCATAGGTGTGAAAATATGGATTGGATTTGACGTTTAAAAGAGGGCTTTTATTTGAGGAAAACAGGACTGAAGTACAATAAGTTGTAGCTTTAGTCTCTTTTGGTGTCTGGGCAGGAGTTTGAAGAGACACCCTTGGAAAGACGTGTAAAGAACTTAAGTGACTCAGGTCCCATCCTTGAGAATGATATGAGAAATATTTCCTTTTTAAAAATTTATACTTCAGCTGAGAATTTATACAGCCTTTCAAAGAGGAGGAGGACACATTCTTGGTTCCCAGTGATGCGCCTGTGAGCTTGCAACATTTACTTGGTGGGTCTTGTGTTCCTACCAGTTGGCTTGGGGCCATCTCCCTTCTTGGTGAAACCAACTTTGATATGTCATTGGAGATTTTCTCTTTACTCCAAATCATTCCTTGATGACCAGTACTAGAATAGCCTCCCCTTTGTATCTAGACATTATCAGATCAGCCAATAGTATCTTACTAGTTTTAAATTTTTTTGGAGGGGTGGATTCCTTGGGATTTTCTACATCAACAACCACGTAATCTGCCAATAAGGATAGTTTTATTTCTTCCTTTTCAATTTGTGTGCTTTTTAATTCTTTTTCCTGCCTTACTGTGCTGGCTAGAAGCTCCAGTCCTCTGCTGAGTAAAAGTGGTGAGGGTGGATATCTTGCCTTATTCTTGATCTTAGGGGGAAAGCATTCAGTCTTTCACCATTAAATATAATGTTAGTTATAGGTCTTTTGTAGATGATCTTCATCAACGTTAGGATGTTCCCTTCTAGTTGGAGTTTTCTGGGAGTTTTTCTTTTTGTTTGTGTTTTTATGAATGGGTGTTGAATTTTGTCAAATGTTTTTTCTGCATCACTGATATGATCATGTGCTTTTCGTGCCAATTTTCAAACATAAAACCAGTCTTGCATCCCTAAAATAAATTCCACGTGGTCTTCGTGTTTAATTCTTTTTATATAATGCTGGATTCTGCTTGCTAATATTTTGTTTAGGATTTTTGTGTCTATATTCATGAAGGATATTGGTCTATAGTTTTGGGGGTTTTTTTGGTGTGTCTTGTTTTGGTACTGTCTTTGGTTTTGGTTTTGGGGTAATTGACCTCACCAAGTAAATTGAGAGTATTTCTTCCTCTTCTATTTTCTGGAAGAGACTGTGTAGAGTTCATGGAGTTCATGTTTATTCTTCTTTAAACATTTGGTAGAATTCTCCAGTGAAACTATCTAGCCCTGGAGATTTCATTTTGACAGTTTTTAAATTATGAATTCAGTTTCCTTAGGTATGGGACTGTTAAATGAACTGTTTGATATTGGGTAATCTGTGGTAGTTTATGCTTTTTGAAGAAATGGTTCATTTCATCTAAGTTGTCAAGTTCATTTGTGTAGAGTTGTTTGTGGTATTCCTGTATTATCATTTGATGCTTGTAGGGTCTGTAGCAATACTCTGTTTTGTTCTTGATACTGGTAACGTACGTGTGTGTGTGTGTGTGTGTGTGTGTGTGTGTGTGTGTGTGTGTCTGTGATTTTTGCCAGAGGTTTGTCAATCCTATTACTCTTTTTTTTTTTTTTTTTTCAACGTTTATTTATTTTTGGGACAGAGAGAGACAGAGCATGAATGGGGGAGGGGCAGAGAGAGAGGGAGACACAGAATCGGAAACAGGCTCCAGGCTCCGAGCCATCAGCCCAGAGCCTGATGTGGGGCTCGAACTCACGGACCGCGAGATCGTGACCTGGCTGAAGTCGGACGCTTAACCGACTGCGCCACCCAGGCGCCCCAATCCTATTACTCTTTTAAAAGGATCAGCTTTTTGTTTCATTTATTTTTTTTCTGTTCTTATGTTTTATGTTTCACTGATTTCTGCTTTATCTTTGTTATTTCCTTCTGTTTACTTTGAGTTTGTTAATGCTCTTCCTTTTCTAGGTTCTTGAAGTGGTGGCTTACATTATTGAATTCAGACCTTTCCTCTTTTTAAATGTGAATATTTAGTGCTATTCCCCTTCACCGATTTAGTGAATATTTAGTGAAATATTTAGTGAATATTTAGTGAAATATTTAGTGAATTTCCCCTTCACCGATTTAGATGTGTGCCATAAATTTTGACATGTTGTATTTTAATTTTCATTCAGGTCAGTGTATTGTTTTTTATTTTCCTCCAGGCTTCTTCAACTCATGCATTATTGAGGAGTGGGTTGTTCAACTTCTAAGTGTTTGGGTATTTTCCCATTATCTTTCTTGGATTGATTCTACTTGGATTCCATTGTGGTCACAGAACACACTCATATGATTTCAGTTCTTTTCAATTTGTTAAGATTTGTTTTAGGGCCCAGGTTATGGTTTATCTAAGGTATTTATTCCATGAGTTCTTGAAAAGAATGTATATTTTACTAGAAAAAGACTTTAAAATAGTAAATACAGATCGGTCTCAGGGATAAAAATAAATTTCTTGTGCAGGAGAAAGATTGTTTCTAGTTGGATGAGCTACTTAGCTCATAGCCTTAGTTATAGCATCAACAGAATGAGAATGCATCCTTTTTAGTGGTTCACAAACACTATATTTGCATGGTAAAAATTAAGTGGTAGAGGATATGTGAAGTATCCTATTTGCCACTTTTTCCATTCAGATCATATTTTAAGGAATTTTTTCTGTTTTATAGTTTTTTAGTAGAAGAAATGATAGAAAAAAACTTACTTTAAAATAATTTGAATCATGCATAGAGTGTAATATAGGAAAAACTAAATCTTTTTCAGATCATACTTTTGACAACACATATTTTCCTCTCTCCCAGCATATTTGGAGTGTCATTGGGTGAGCATGCATAGGGCATCCATATTTTCTTTATTGGCAGCAGTACAGCCTGCTGGACAATGATTCAATAGGGGGTTGGCCACCTGCTACCTCTTCTGGTGCCCCAGCCGTACCAAACTCTCCTAATAGCCTCGCACTTTCCTTCTAGAGAAATCAAAGGGCCTGCCAAGGTAAGTCAGCAAACCAGGCCAGAGTCAGGAGAGCCAGAATTCAAGTTTATGAGCAGCTGAGTCAGGGGACTGGAATCAGAAGTGAGGGTGAGTCAGGAGCAGGGCCCAGGCTACTTAGACAAGCTGAGGTGGTGACCTTGTTGGATAAGCTGCCTTCCTGTTACTCCAGGACAGGGTTGAGCTCAATTGTGCTGAAGTCTGAACTTTATCTCCCACAGTGCTTGGCTACCGGAAGTGGCCAAAAAGAAAATTTGGCCCAGGTCAAGCTTCCCTGCCTCTCCTGTATTAAGTTACTTGTCTGAAAAATGTAAACCGAATTTTAGGGTCCTATGCTTCTGTTTTCCTCTGTGGAAATGTGAATGATATCATTGCAAAGGGTCAGGAAGGTGGTGGGAGCAAAGAAAGAAGGAGGTGAATAACTAAGAGTGAGAAAGAGAAACGGGGTTGGAAAGTAAGACAGACACTGGATGCTTATGGAAGAAGTGAACTGTTGTTATCGTGAAGTCTGCTTCCTTCTACCTCTCCAGTAAGTCTGCCCACTCCTCCTCTGCCTCACTTGTACCATCTGCGTCCTTAAACTGGAGTCCCTGCTCACAGCCATGATTTGATTGAAGGGATGAGAACAGGTTGTCGAGAGTGACTTTCAGACATTTATATCAAGTGATTAGATGAGTATTGGAGGCACTGAAAATCCAGAGGAGGTCCAGGTCTTGGCAGAGTAGTGAGTGAGGTGAGGACTTCCATATTATTCATATTGAGTCTGTGTTGAGTTTGAAGGGCCTTTGGGACATCCAAGGAGAGGCCTTTGGCACAAGAGAGAGACTGGGCTGGAGCTACCAATTTTGGTTGGCCCCAGTGGGCACTTGAAATAGTTAAATGATCGTAATGAAGAGGCTGTTTGAATTCTGCCCTAGTTTTATATTCCCATTGAGAGGACGTGTTCTAGAACTTCTTACTGATGTCACAGCAATTGTAGGCTTGGCCTTGCCTGCCATTGAAATACTGTGGAGATATTTCACTCCTTTGGCACTATGTTTCCTAGCCCAGTTCAACTGTTTCCTGATGCAAGCCAAGATTTTAGCAGAAGAAAGCTTCTTAGTGGACAGACTTAAAAGCCTTTGTACCTGCACAATCACACTAAACTCTAATTGCACAACATGTAGAAAAGAATAAGATCAAATTCTCTATATTGTGTGTGTGTATTTGGGGAAGAGGGGTTGAGTTTTCCAATTCATATTTATTATGAAGTTCAGATCCATCTCTCCTTGGGGGATGAGTTTTTCTAAGATGGTAAATGAGTTCCAAAGAATAACATTTCCTTTCTCTTCTTAAGTTTATTTAATCTTCTTAGTTTACTTTGCCTGAGTCAACATTATTTATTTTCAGGTATTGCAGAGCCAAAAAAAAAAAAAGTTATTAAAGAGGAGAGTGGTTTAGTTTTATTTTTATGGGCTAGAATGATGCTTAGTGGGAATATTTGGCATACTGGCTTAGAATGCATTTTTTTTTATATATACTGGTGTTTTTAGGAATTGTAAGGGGTTGGTGTTCTCTGATAATTGGTAACAATATAAGTGTCATTGTGTGTTACCAAATCTATATACTTGGATATTCTTTCTCTTCACATTATTTTATATTTTTAGGAAGGCCCAAGGTTAAGGCAGATACCTGTGGGGCTGGGTGATTAGAACTGTGTTTAGTTGCTAGCTTTGTAGGTAGGGTGCTTTTGAGAATCTTGCCCATACTGGCTTCTTTACTTCTCATAATGTGTAGATCCAGAATTAGAGGTCATGTCTTCTGTCCAGATGAACTAGAGTTGGGAACAAGTTCAGGAGGTGCCAGGTATGCTAGGAAGGACAATAAAAACCTTAAGATAGCCTTTCTTGAAAAGAGTCTCCAGTATTCTTCAGTCTCTGCATATACTTATGGAGTATATGAAGTGTACAGGTTTTTGTAGGGATGGATGTTTCATTTGTTTAGGATATATACCTAAGAGTAGAATCTTTGGGTCATATGGTAACTCTGTGTTTAATGGTTTGAAGAATTGCCAAACTGATTTTCAAAGTGGTTGCGCCATTTTACATTCCCCCGGCAATGTCTGAGTGTTCCCATGTCCTCACGTTCTCCTAAGCACTTATTATTATTATTTGTCTTTCAGATTATAGCCATCACAGTGGTGTGAAATGGTGTTGCATTGTGGTTTGATTTGCATTTCCCTGATGACTGATGGTATTACTGATGATGTAAGCATCTTTTCATGTGCTTAATGGCCATTTGTATATCTTCTTTGGAGAACTGTCTGTTCAGATCATTTGCCCATTTTTAAAAATTGGATTGTTTATTATTGAGTTGTAATCTTCATATATTCCAGATACCAGTCTCTTATCACATCATAATTTGCAAAATTTCTTTCCCATTCTTTGGACTGTCTTTTCACTTTCTTGACATTGTCCATTGAAGCACAAACATTTTTAATTTTCATGATGTCCAATTCATGTATTTGTTGGTGTTGTTACTTATGTCCTAAGAGACCATTACCTAAATCAAGATTATGATGACTTACTCTGCTAAGAGATTTACTGTTTTAGTTTTATAGTTTTTGCAGTTTTAGCTCTTACATTTAAGTCTGTGATCCATTTGGAGTCAAATTTTGATTATGGTGTGAGGTATGATTCCAACATCATTCTTTGACATGTAGATATCAGTTGTCCCAGCACCCTTTGTTGAAGAGTCTATTCTTGTCCTAATGAGTGATCTTAGCACTGTTCTGTCCCCTTGAAGGTGTGCTTCCCAGGCCCCTTATCACCCCAGTTGTTTCTCAGATTCAGGTTGGTGGTAGGGACTGTTCATGAGGGAATTTGAGCATTTCCTCAAAAGAGACTGTTCAAACCAGAAGGGGCTGACATAGCCCTAACTGCTAAGTTCAAGTTGTGGTTACTGCTATCCAAAATGAGTGAGAGATTGCCAGGAAAATTCGACTGGTTGTAGAAAATAAAGAGTGCCGTGTTCCCTGAACACAGGTAGCTTAAACACATTTTTGACCCTGCTCTGCTTGCAACCTTACTAAGGTCCCTTGGTTACCTGGAGAGATTCAGTGATGGACACAGTTTCTCTTTTATTGACTGGGCTTTCACACATGGGCAATAATAAGTAGTTGGAATAATGGTGGGGGTGAGGGGCGGGAAGGAAATGAGGTTAAGTAATAGAAAGCAGGGATTTCTCAGAATGGCTCTGTGACCTAAGGCACTGAGGTAACCTCAGGAGGGCCCTGAATTAATAACCCCTGAGGTCTTCTTCTCTTATATTAAAGTTCTGTGCTGCTGGTGTACTTGAAGATGTTGACAACATGGTGAGACTCTGTTTCTCAACGTATTGAGAAACCACGTTATAAAAACCTATGTGGTACTGCCACAAGGTAAAGAAACACAAGTACACACACACACACACACACACACACACACACACACACACACACACACGATGTAGGTATGACAAAAGGACTAAGGAGCCAACTGAAAGACTCCAGTGGCCAAAGCTGGAACAATTTTGAGCAATAAGGTAAAGTAATAATGGATATATAAAATAAATACCCATGGGACCATACAAATATCTATTCGTGTGTAAACACGTGACTGAATAAATGCCTAAATGGGGAAGAGGAGGCAAATCTCCCTTACGGAATTCCAGATAATTTGTACAGGCACTTTGCCTTCAACCGGGTAGTTTAACTTTCCACCCCTTAAGTGTGGGCTGCACATAGTGACTTGCTTCCACAAAGGACAGTGTGGAAAGAGGGGAAAAAAGAGTAACTTTTCTTTTTGGTCAGTGGAGAAATGTGACAAACACTGACTCAGCCAGGTGTCAAGGTCAACATCAGCAGTGATTTGTCACATTGATACCCTTGGTACAATGTGATGAGAATGGCACTTACCTCTGTGGTCTTCTTCCCCCAAACACTTAACCCTGGTCTAATTATGCAAAAAGCATCAGACAAATCCCAGATGAGGGACATGCTGCAAAATATCTGACCAGTACTCTTCAAATCTGGACAGTCTTTAAAAACCAAGGAAAGTCTTAGAAACGGTCACTACCAAGAGAACCCTAAGGAGATGGGATGACCAAATGTTATATGTTGTCCTAGGCAGGATTCTGGAACAGAAAAAGGGCATTAGGTAAAAACTAAGGAAAACTAAATGAAGTATGGGCTTTTGTTAATAATAATGTATCCATATTAGTTCATTAATTATGACAAATGCACCATACTAATGTAAGATGCAATCATAAAGGAAATTGAGTGTGGGTATATGGGAATTGTATATTAGCTCAGCAATCTTTCTATGGTCTAAAACTGTTCTGAAAAATAGTTTTTATTTGAAAAAGTGAACCTACCTGGTGAAATTTTCTAAGACACAGTTCAGTACCTGTTCTTTGAGGTCATCTTGAACAACTTCCTTTCAAGGGAACCATTTCTCCATTGTATGCGCCATGCACCTCTGTTAGATCACTGCACGTTGCACCGTAGTTCATGCACTCTTTTCTATCCTACTAGGCTATGTGCTCCTCGTTCATCTTCATGGCCAGCCTCTGGCACACAGGAGGCACTCACGTACTTCTTAGCCGATGTAATGAAGGACCGAGCGTAAAGAACAAATATTTCAGGAATCTAATGTGTGCATGACCTTTTGCTACAATTATGGTCCTTGTACTCAAAGGTGCTCAAGTTGTGGCTAAGAGGTAGAATAGTAATGGATACTGATGCCTTGATGCGGCAAGAGAACGAAATGCCTGCTCTGTCTACTGTAAAGACCAGCATAAGGTTCATAATGAGATTCTGGCAGTAAAAGGGCTCTCAAAAAAAGGTATTTATCCCAAGTGGGATTCACATGGTACTGGTGGCACCCACCCCCCACTCCCCAGTTCATCAGCTTCCTGCCCAGGGATTTCTCATTAAGAAGCTTTATTTCTTCATTTGAGGCTTTTACTCTTTGAAATCCACAGGTAGGATGACCCATCTCAAGGAGCCCACTTTATTTATCAACTGAAGACTTAGATTTCTGAGGCTGATGAGTGCAGAATCTAGGAGACCTGGCGGGTAGTAAGTTAGGCACCTCTTAATGGAGATGTTAGAAGGTCTGACCCTCTTAGTGGCCCCAGAATATGAGGCAGATCTGATCTGATTGACTTCTTCAGAGGCATCACACACATTTCAGAATAACACTCATAATTTTACCAAGTAGCACAGTGCAAAGATTAAGGGCTGCCAGGCTCTCATTTGGAGGGAAAATTTCCATGAGCAATAGGTTTGCAACTTTGTTTCCATTTTGATACTTTTTTGTATAGGATGAGTCTGACACTACTCACAAAAGCATGTACAATAACATAAAAATATGTG
Organism: Felis catus; assembly: GCF_018350175.1. NCBI lineage: Eukaryota > Metazoa > Chordata > Mammalia > Carnivora > Felidae > Felis > Felis catus. Next base: position 47,038,992 of record NC_058373.1, on the reverse strand, counting down.
TATTTATAAAAAATCAAGGGAAATAGGAATTCAAATAGAGTTGGTACTAGGGGTAGAGGGGACAGAATAGAGCCCAACCACATAGTCCGAAGATCCTGAAGGTGAATTAGAAATGTGGCCCTGAGACTCCTGTTGGTCAGAGTGAAAAAGGAAACATGATTGACCTCATGATTTTTGCTGTCTTCCTCCTCAAGGGGAAGTAAAGCTGCTCTTGACACACAATTTTGAAAATTATACCCGTTTCTTTCCTAGCCTGAGAGTATGGAGACTCCATGAGCAGAGAGAGACGGTAGATGTTAAGATCCAGATGTGCCTGTTGTCATTTATACTTGCCTTCAGCTCACATATCACTGAGAGAGAAACAAGGCATTGCCCTGGAGTCTTGAATAGCTGTTTGGGTGTGGGCATTTTCTTTCCAAATTTTACTTCCATATTTAGAATTACGGTAGCACATCTGTCCTTCTGCATTGGTGGAAAAAGGGACTGACTAGTCAAACAGGCATATGTGGGTATGAATATTTATGATTCCGAGGTCTGGTTCAACACCAGGAATAAACAAGGCAGGAAAAGTAAGTATATTAGGCCAAAGCTAAATGCTTTGAATAATGAATACATGATTTCAAATTTGAAATTTGAAGTTAATGGCAATACAGTTCTTTTTTTTTTTTTTTAATTTTTTTTTTCAACATTTATTTATTTTTGGGACAGAGAGAGACAGAGCATGAATGGGAGAGGGGCAGAGAGAGAGGGAGACACAGGATCGGAAACAGGCTCCAGGCTCTGAGCCATCAGCCCAGAGCCCGACGTGGGGCTCGAACTCACGGGCGGTGAGATCGTGACCTGGCTGAAGTCGGACGCTTAACCGACTGCGCCACCCAGGCGCCCCAATGGCAATACAGTTCAATCACATTGATCCTCTTGTCCTTCTTTGGAAAATATTAAACATTTGGGGGACAGCTGAAGAAAGAGGTAATCCCTGGAAGTTGTCAAAAACTCACTGAAGTCATGTGCTTTTTCTTTTAACAGGGTTAATTGGCAAGAGATTGGGGTTACAGAGAGATTTGGAAGGAGTTTTCTAGGTGACAGGATTCTTGGCCCTGTGCTGTTACCTTGTTTTCCGTGACCTGAAGACACAGAAAGCATTCTTATCAAGTCTGTAGGTTACCCACATTAGGCAACTTACTAGATGACAGACTCGAGAATCAAAACGATCTCAATAGGCAGAAACAAAGAATTAAAAATCAGCTTCATTAAACTGAAAAGAGAGATAAATGACATCTCTTATTTCTTTTTCCTTCATTTTTAGGGATTAAGTATAGAACGGAGGATTGAAAGCTTAGTAGGCCTTTTGGATGGCCATAAGCTCCATTGCGTCCATCCTGACAGGAACATAGATACCTTCTGTGCATAAGTCAGCATTCTGTCAAACATCAGAGTCCTCCAAAGTACCACTTACTGGACTCCATGAGATTGCAAATTCTTAAGTTCTGTTCTTTCCATCTGCTGTGGTTATTATAGGCACTTAGTAATTTTCTCTGCTCGGGGGTATTCAGCAAATAACAAATATCTATTGAGCGCCAGTTGCTTATAGGACACTGGTCCAGGAACTGTGGCCGAGGAGATAAGGGAGACATGGTCTCGATCCCCAAGAGATCCTCTCCTAAATATGTGCGGGCGAGGCATGAAGTCATCTGCCGCTGTTGTACCCCACAGTGCTCAGAAGGGTAAGATAAACAGTAATCACTTGGAGATGTAAGAGACACTGATTGGGAACATCAACCTGAAAATCACTTAAATCTCGCAAGTCCAGGAAGGCTCCATAGACCATCATTTTTATATGCTTGTGTTCTTGCCGTTTAAAAATGTTACATTTATAGGCTCATTTGGTGACTTATTGTTTTAAAATCGTAGCCATCATATGGGTATTTGTAACTGGATAGCGTGTGAGAGGGATCTATGTTCCAAACTGGAGGCCAAAAGCTGTATTTACGATGGAAATACAAAGAATTCTCTTTCTTCTCTCCTCATCTCTAGTTCCTGCTGTGGTTCTGTTGAAATCCAGGGTGTGAAAGAGCTCACCTCGGCCACTGTCCTATTTCTTGGTTCCTTTTCCCCTCTGCACCCAGATTCAGCATTTAACACCCTTCACTTGTGAGCAGCTTACACTAAACTACTCCTATACGTAAAAATAGAAATACAAAATTAAAAAGCATTAGGAAGGATGGATTTTATTTTGGGAAAGGCCCTAATTCCATGAACTTTCTGTTCTTTCTGTTTGGGGCTAAATGGTCCTGATTCTTTCTTTTAGACTAATTGCAAACTGGTGTGTATTACATTTTCCATCCCAGAACAACAAGATTGTGTGTTTTTCTGTTCATTCCTGAACCCCAGCCACTTGTGATGGTGCACAGCATTCAGCTGGTGTCCCATCCAACAGATTGTGGCCAAGGGTGTTCCTGGGAAACTTGAGCGTCTAGGCATGAGCTCAGATATTGGCACATTTGCCACCCCTGTAAATATCTCCGTGTGCTTCTTGTATAACACTGATTGGAAAGCCAGAAGGTAACTCCTCTCCTCTGTATGCAATAGCTTTCTCTTTGCTCTTTTCTTAGGGATTTATCATCCATTTATTGTGTGACAGGAGCTGTGAAGATGGCTTTCATCGCCTCCAAGCTCCGAGGACAAGGTCTTGTTTTTCTTTACATCCTTCCAAGGGCTTCATAGGTTACAGAATCAGTTCATGTGGCTTGGTGATACCCCGTGGTCATGAAACCATGGACCTTTCCTGTAGTTTCTTTTCTTTTTTCTTTTTTAATTTTTTAATGTTTATTTATTTTTGAGAGAGAGACAGAGCGGTGGAGGGGCAGAGAGAGAGAGAGAGAGGGAGACACAGAATCCAAAGCAAGCTCTGAGCTGTCAGCACAGAGCCCGATGTGAGGCTCAAACTCACGAACCGCGAGATCATGACCTGAGCCGGAGTCAGACACTTAACTGACTGAGCCACCCAGGCGCCCCTCCTGTAGTTTCTGTAGGAAGTTTTTCCTGGGAAGTCCCTGAACTGGCTTGCATGTGTAACCCAGAAACCAGTTGTCAGCAGATCATTTGCATTGTATTATTAATATTCTTTTTGCTCTGTCAGTCAGCTCATTAACCACTAGGCTTGCCTTGGGTTGGCCTCATTGCCAGCTTCCTCGTGGGTTATAAAATGAAGTAACTCTGAAACCTCTTCCAGTTCTCATACCTTCAGGATGTTTTGATCTGTCTTGAGAGAAGGCCTCCTTTCTGTGTCAAGAATTCTTCCTGCTTTCTTTAAAATCAGACTTACCGCGAAGCCTGAGCTTCTGGTTTCATACCTTGGTGACTGTCATAAACAGCTTAACTTTGCCCTTTTGACCTAGGAACACCACCAAGGAGAGAAAGAAAGGATTACGGTGCACATTAGCCTTAGGAACTGTCAGTCCGTCTGGGAAGATTCGAAAGGGTAGCCACCCTACCATTCTCGGGTTCTGTACGCGACTGCGTTGATGAACACTTTGAGGGGAGGTGCTTATAAACACCAAGAAAGAGGGTTAAGCCAGTGCATGGTGTCTTGGGAAGCGTTTACTGTGACTTGGTTGACGACCAGCATTATTTTTCCTGGTGTAGACTGACTTTCATATAAAGTCTTAATGTCTCCGTTCCATTGTAGCTTTGGTTAATGCCACATGACGGGTGAGGGAGTTAGGAAGGCATCTATTTTCATATGAAAGCATAACGTTGGAAGCATACATAGTAACTAATTGAGAAGAAAAATGAAAGCATATTTCTAGAAGGCCAAGAATGTCTTAGCAGTCCAGAGAAATGTTGCTTGTAAAAGCAAAAACTGATAACCGGGAGTGACCGTGGAATGGAGCCTCATGGGCTCTGGGGAGTGGAGATAAGATAAATGAGGGAAGACAAGAGGAGGAAATGTGTGTTTTTAAGGAAAATATTCACAGGGTTGATCTAAAGTGCAATTGGATGTGCTCACAAAGGCCGCAGATACATTAAAAAAGAGAGACAAAACCCAAACCACTTACCTTCTTTGTAGGGTCTTAAAATCAAACTGTGGCTATTTCCAAGAAAATTGTTCTAATTATCAACAGAATCATTTACTGAACTGACCGAGAGTCATGCTCGACCCAGTGTTTGGGTCCCTTTTGTCAAGGAACTACCAAGGCATTCAAGAAAGAGGTTGGTGGCCTGTGCCCTGTAGTCAGGTCGACCTGGTTTGAACCCTGGCTGTCTGATTTGGGGCATGTCAGTTAATTGGTCTGTGCTAATTTTTCCCATCAGTAGGATGGGGGGACACTAACAGAGCCACAGAACCGCAGTGAGGGTGACATGAGGTCCCTGGCATGCTGCAGATGTGACAGATGGACGTTCGCTCTTAGGCCAGGGAGGGGAGGAGAGCGGAGGCCCCGGGCCAGAGGACTGGCCTGCAGGGGAGCCGGCTGCACTTTCCTGGTGACCAGCACTCAGCAAGCAGAACAGAGCAGCAGATACCTGGCCCCACATCCTCCCGGGTTGGGTGGGGTGAGGGTGGCCGTGGAAGGTCAGAGGGTGATATTCCCAGCTGCTGCAGGTCCCTGTGGGTGCCTGGCACATCTGGTGACTTGAAACAAAGGGCACCAGTGGCCACATCAGTCCAACAGGAAGGAAAGTCTTGGGCATGAGGGCCTCTTTGTTTGCTTCTGTATGTGTGCACCTCGTCTGCCCTGGCAGGCGGAACTAGCTGTTTGTTTTTGTAGAGCAAAGAACGGGCCTGGTTAAATTGGGGGGCTGGGGAGTCGAGGGGTGGGAGCAGTTCCTTACAGATTCCTGTTGGTTAAAACAAACTCTGGGAGAAGTATCTGGCATGTGTCTCCCTGTTGCAGATAGAATAAAGACACATAGCACACGTGCCTAAACTTGGATCCAGCAAAATCAAAGCCCACAGAAAAGGGTCGTGGGTGACCTGACCTCTCTTAGTCTGGGCTTCTTATTCCGCATCAGTAGGAATATTACTGAGGATAATGGCTAGCCGTGGAGTGGGATTAAAGAGAGGCCTGCAGTTTCCAGAAGTGGGGCAGAGGGGTTAGGATGGGCTAGGCATAGGGGCAGGCCCTGCGGAATCTGCAGATCATGGCTTTAATCTCAGGGCCACAGGGAGCTGAGTGTGTGTGCTGCACGGCAGACTTGTGAGCCAGCACACGTGTGCACACGGGGAGGGCGGCCTTAAGGCTCCCCATACGGAATTTAGCACCGCTGATCTTTGGGGAGATGATCCTCTCACGTCAGCAGGCACATCTGCGCCCCCAGCGCACTAGGCTCCGTGCTCAAGAGGGAGCTGAGAAGACAGTCTCCTTACCCGTGAGGATTGCAGATAGAAGGTAGAATCCAGCAGAAAGCAACAAGCCTTTGCAAACTTCCACACCTTCCTTGTTTATCCCATCTGTGCGGCCTTTCCCTTTCCTTCTCCGCTTGGCACCGAAGACTTTGCAGCTTCACCCACCTCACCCAGGTAGAATTAGGGCTCCCTTCCTTGCTCTCCCATAGTGTTTGGTTTATATCTCCATTATGGAATATACTGCATTGTACTTTCTTTTCCACGTCCGTTGTTCATACTTCAGATCGATTGGTTTAACAGTTCAGTGTGTGTGTGATTTTGGGTATTTACTTTGAGCCACACACTATATTACACCTAGTGAGCAAACGTGGACATGTGTTCCCTGCCCTCAGAAAGCTTACAATCTAGTGGAAGAGAATATAGAAGGGGAAAAAATATCAAATAAGTAAACAAAAATTGCAGCTGTGACAAGTGAAAAGGCTCATGGATGGAGGGGCTAGGATTTGACCTAGTCTGGGGGGGGGTCAAGGACAGTTTCTTTGAGGAGGTGATGATTGGGCTGAGCAGGAGCTAATGATGTAGCGAGGCAGAGTCATCCAGGTAGAGGTGCAAAGGCCCTGGGGTAGGAGAAAAAACATGGTAGAAGAAAAGGCCAATGGAAGGGATGGGGTGAGTGAGAAGCAGTGTGAGAAGTGAGGGGGCTGGGAAGGTAGGTAAACCATGGAAGCCCGGTGGACCAAGTTAAGAAGGTTTGCTATTTGTTTTTGCCCTTCTCCTTAAGAGCACAGGACAACCATTGAAACATTTAAGCCGGGGGCTAACAGATCTGGTTTGGGATTGAAAATACTCTCTCCTGCCCCGGTGTGTGGGGAGTAGATTGGAGAGGGCAAAAGAGGGGATGTGGGTAGTAGACCAGCTGGGGGGTGGGGCTTCTGCTTTTGTCCAGGAAGGAAGTGGTGGCAGTCTGGACTAGCATCATGACAGAGAGAACAGACGGTAGATCTGAGACAAATTTGGGAACTCCTGGGATAAAGTTTTAAATGGCTTTTCTTATTACGGGACTTTCAGAGCCTTTGATATGTGGGCTAAATGTGGGTTATGATTATCCAAGAAAGGACTCGGCCGTAAGACTTTCTCAGATTATATGACCACACGACTCTTTTTTTTTTTCCAAAGAATTCTCCACAGTAGTTTGGTTTATAGAATATGTTGGGGCAAATGCTGCATGACATACATCTCTTTTCGGAGGGTACTTTGTGGCAGAGGGCCCTGCATACTGTTCAAAGAGCTGTCATCGGGAACGAACCTGACACATGGTATAGAGAATGCAGTCTGGCACAGGGTTTGAAGACTCGGGCAAAGTCAAATTGAATGAATAGGTAGGCTGAGGTCCGCTGAGAAAGTCTTGGAGGCCAGACTGGGAGGAGTTTGAATTCAGTTTGTTCTATGTGGGGAGTCACTCTGGATGCAGAGCTGAGCTGTGTCGTGGAGGAAGTGTCCTCCTGGCAAGCCCACCTGGAAGACATGTTTTTGTTTTTGTTTTTTTTAATTTTTTTTTTCAACGTTTTATTTATTTTTGGGACAGAGAGAGACAGAGCATGAACGGGGGAGGGGCAGAGAGAGAGGGAGACACAGAATCGGAAACAGGCTCCAGGCTCTGAGCCATCAGCCCAGAGCCCGACGCGGGGCTCGAACTCCCGGACCGCAAGATCGTGACCTGGCTGAAGTCGGACGCTTAACTGACTGCGCCACCCAGGCGCCCCTGGAAGACATGTTTTAATGGAGTGGAGTGGGGAGGCGTGTATTAGGTGTGTTAGTTTTCCAGACGTGAGGAGGTAAGAGCCTAGGCTTGGGTGGGTGAGGGGAGGGATGGGAAAATGCATCTTTCAGGTTGAGAAGGAGCCGGGAAGAGGTGTTTCTTCACACCCTTTCTCCTCGGTGGTGGCCACTGTGACAGCATGAGGCCGAAAGAGCGTCTCTTCTGTTTTCTTGAGGCCAGATAGGCACAAGGACTCTCCTGGAGCCCTTGGGTTCCCAGGCAGTGCTGGAAGAGAAGGTGTGTGTTCACCTTGTCCTTGTGAAAGAGCAGGAAAGGTACTACTGAGGTTGAGAGAGAATGCTGAGTCCACCGAGTTCCTGCCACGGTGGAAATTCCACCGTGTAACTTTGAATATGTAACTTCGGCAAGTCCTGGTTTGCTCATTTGGAAAATGGCTAGAAGATACCTGGCACTTTCTAAGCTAAAACTCTCAGCCATCTCAAGGAACTGAAAATTCATTGTTTTTCCTTAAAAATTTTCTTAAAAATTCCAGGATAATTAATGTACAGTGTTATATTAGTTTCAGGTGTGCAATTTCGTGGTTCAGCAGTTCTGTACATCCTGAGCAGTTCCGTGCTCATCATGATACGTGTATCTTTAATCCCCTTTGCCTATTCCACCCATCCCCCACCCACCTCCATTCAGGTAACTATCAGATTGTTCTCTATAGTTAAGAGTCTGTTGTTGTTTTTTTTTGTCTCTTTTTTTTTCTTTTTTTCTTAAATTCCACATATGAGTAAAATCATGTGGTATTTGTCTTTCTCTGACTTATTTCACTTAGCATTATACCTGCTAAATCCATTGAAAATTCATTTATCAGGTTAAGCAAGACTCTGTGCCTCTCCGAATTGATAATTTTGTGAGAAAATTTGGATTGAAAATGGGGCCTTTGAGGAGTATCCAGTTCACACATGTCTTTGAAACTCAGGCATCTTTTCTGAGGTAGAGGTGCAGTGAAGTGAAGCCGACTTCAGTCAGGACAGATCTCTTAGTAATACGAAGGTAAACAGCACGCTAATGAAGGAATCTGCTAATTGGGGACTCAATTTAGGAAAGGAGGGTGCTATAAATTTATTTTTATACAGGGTGTTTGAAAGTTGAAAGAATTTTCTCATGGCGACATTGTTATAAATTGGGGTTTGGTTCTCCGGTCAGATAATGAGAGTTGGTCTGGCTCATGACAGCGGAGATAGTGTATGTTAACAATAAAAATACAGTATAAAATAAGTGTGCAGTGGGACAGTGTGTGTGTTTGGTGATATCACTGGATGCAAATATACCTAGGTGCTGAAAAACATGTAGAACCGAGTAATTCACTGAACTTGAATTTGAGTGCACTGTGTGCCAGGCACGGGACTGGGCCCAGAGTGAGATCAGGCCCTGCCTGCGAAGGGCTCCGTGTCAAGTTTTCAGTCTGTTGGGCTCTCAAGTCCGGTTGCCTGGGACTGCTTACTAGCCTTGAGACTGAAAGCAGGTTACTTGGTCTCTTAATGTCTCCATTTCCTTACTTATAAGCAAAGGCTTTGACAGTCTCTCTCAGGAGGGATGGGGTAACGTGAGAATTAAGTGAGATGCCCCTGGAATGGCACAGTGCCTGTCTGCATAGAGCAAGCACTCAGGAGATGCTGTTATCCCTGTCTGGTCTGGAGCCTTGGCCTGTGGGATGCAACCAGCAGCTCACTTGGGGCCAGCTGGGAATTGGGCCCCGGGTCCGGTCCCCCAGGCATAGCCCTGGTAACAGATAGGATGCGGTGGAGGGTGTTGGCCATTACTGGAGGGAAGAGCGGGAGGGAAGAGTGGGAGGGAAAGGAGGCTAAGGGAAAGAGTCTTTTCCGCCCAGAAGAGTTAAGGTACAGTTGATGAGCACAGAAAATGCTTTGGGGCGACAGGGTGAGCTCTGGGGCTATGTGAGAAATAGAGGGCACCAGAGAGGGGGTAGAGGTACCTTGGTGGCAGGGGAAGTGGAGAGGGGCCGACAGCCAAAGAAGGGATGGAAGCAGGAGGGGGACCGCAGCAATGGCACCCCGACTGTCACCCTTGGTCCCTGCAGTGTCGCTCACAGGGGGGATCCTGGGAAGGGTCTAATGGGCATCTGTATGTCTCTGGGTGGCTGAAGTTTTCTTTGGCTTGTGAACTCGAGCTAGCACCGGCTTCATCTTTGGCCTCTATGCAGACACACATCTGTGAGGGGTCTCAGTGTTTTATTTACTGGGAGATTCCAGAGCCATGGTGGTTGGTAATCAGGGGTGATGGCAGGCCGGACTCTTCAGGAAACACTGTTTTGGTTTGGGGCCTCACACTTGGAAAGAGTACTTGATGTCACGCCCCAGGGGGTAAGGAGGGACCTTTGAAAGTTTAGCCTGAAGAAAGGGCAGGACAGGTGGTGTGAGGGAGGTATGGGGGTTTCAAGTGTTTGAATGGCTGTCATTTGGAGGAGGGACTGTAACCTTCTTGCTCTCTGGGCAAGAAGGAATCTGCTTCCTCCTTGGTTGATCCCAGTGGTGTTGTAGGAATGCAGATATCAGCTCAGCATGAAAATGTTTCCATGGCTGAGAGCTGCCACAAAACGGAAGGGCACATTTTGATAGGCAGTGTGTTTCCAACCTCTGGAAGCAGAGACTGGATGGTTGCTTATCAGCCAGAGATATGGCAGGGTGGAGAGAGATGGGGGGGATATCGGAAATTCACATTGGGGTTTGAACCAGAGAAATTTGGTGTCCCACATAGTGCTGACATTCTACCACTTTATGAGTAAGATATGGAAGAACGAGTGAATATCCAGGTCTGTTTTAACTTATCTGGAGAAATGGAAACTTCGGGAGGCCAGAGAGAGGAAGTCACCTTTATCTGCCATGTAGGCGCCATATTCTTAATCACAGAGATAGACACAGTCTTAGAGGCCATTAGACCTCTGTGCTCACAACCCTCTGTTTAGGCTGTGATGACTTATTATTTCATTTGTGAACATGTTTAACTCAATCGTGGGGCTTTAGACTCTACAAATGGCACTGTGCTTCCTACAACTTGTGTAGTGTAGACAGTCAAGTGTGAGCTTAGATCCTTAATTGGATTTCCTTCTCTCCTGACATTTGATGGCTGTGGAAACGAGGCTCAGAGAGGTTGTGCCTTGCCTCAGGTCAAACAGCAGGTGAAGGGCTGAGCTGGGACCAGGCTGCCTGCTCCGTTCTGTTTCTAGCTTTTCTTCCACACAGGCCGCTCTCAGAGGTTTGCGAGTATTTGGGATGTTTCAGGACCAGTGACTGCATTTCATGAAGTTACCATCTATGGACACTCACTTCAGGACACTCTGCGTTTGGCCAGGGGTTTGGTGGCAAATGGCAGATTTTCCTGGATGTGAAGTTAGGTGTCTTCAGAGCCTCGCTGGAGTGCTGAGTGTTAAAGTTGGGCTAGGAGGGGCCACCAGGCTTGCTCTCTGAATCTGCAATAGTAGATCAGCAGGAGCCCTGGTGAGGGACCCCACCCTCCGCCTCCTGCAGAGGTGGCCCAGGAATGGGCCAGATCTCTGTGGATAGTATTCAAGGGGGCTTCTCAGATTCATGGGTCGGCTGGGCTGGTGTGGGGATCTCAGGGGTCAGGTTGGTGCGTGGGGCCCCCAAAGTCAGAGTCCCTGAACAGAAGCAGTGCTTGTGGTCTAGTAAATGGCAGCCGGTGACTTGGCTGGGGGTAGGGGAGTAGGCTTCTGATTGGGTGGGGCCCAGAGAGCAATGCAGAGTCCAGGGCAGAAGGCCAGTCAAGGACTGGGCTCTCTGTGTGTATGAAGGTGCAGCTTCACTGGCCCTTGGTGTGTTGGGGCTCACTCAGGACAGGCTGGATAAAGTGTGGCATGTGGAGGAACGTGGGGTACTTTCACTTTCTGAGCTGTGTGCTGCCACAGACACACTCACCCTGAGCTCTTACAGCCGCCCTGAGAGTGGACACAGCACTATGTCCCCATTTTGCAGAGCAGAAAGCTGAGGCTCCAGTTGCACAGCTGGTAAATGATCAAAGTAGGGTTAAGATAATGGTGTGAGGGTCACTACAGTCACGCTGTTTCTTTAGTGCACGCTGCGTGCCTGGACACATGCTGTGTACTCTCCATTCATTACCTGTAATCTGCACCACGACCCTATGTGCTGGGTAATAGAATTGCCATTTCAAGATTGAGATAATTGCAACTCAGTTAAGAGTCATCCAGTGTCTCAGACTCGCATGGCTAGTACGTGGCAGAGTCAAGATTTGAACCTAAGTCTCCCTGACTATGGAAGCCCACGCCTTTTCCTTGTTATAGCCTCACTGGTTCTCTGGAATGAAGTTTAAGATATGCTCAAAGTTTTGTTCTCAGTGGACTGGAGGTAGGTGGGCTCAACCTGTGTTTGGTAGGTCTTTCCATGATAGGCTAGGTTATGTTGCAGTAACAACATCTCAGTAGCTTAACTAAGAAAAGACTATTTCTTGCTCACAGTACGTTCCTCATGTGGGTCATGGCACTGTGTGGGTGGAGGTTGCTTTACTCATCAGAGTTACTGGGGGCCCAAGTGTCTGTGATTGTTGCAACAGTGGGAGGGGCATATGTGAATCACTAAGTGGCTCTTAGAGCTGGGACCTGGATATGACCTGTGCTGCTTGCTCTCCTATTTCATTGGCCAGAACTAGTCATATGATCACACCAGTCCTCAAGGGGAAGGCAAGCATAATTCTCCGTGTGCCTGGAGGTGAGAAGGACTGATATATTTGATGAACAGCATTAATGACCACCTTCGTGATTTATAGGGACCTCCATGGTAGGTGCCCAAATGGCCTTTCTTTTAAAAAAATGATGGGGTTGGGGTGTCTGGTTAGCTCAGTCATTTATTTAGGTGTCCAACTTTACGTTTCAGCTCAGGTCATGATCTCGTGGTTCGTGGGTTTGATCCCCACACTGGGCTCTGTGCTGATGGTGCAGAGCCTGCTTGGGATTCTCTTTCTGTCCCTCTCTCTCTACACCCCCCACCCCCATGCTTTCTCTCTCAAAATTAATTAATTAATTAAAAAAAAATGATGGGGTCCTGGCCCTCGAACAGTCCTGGGGTAGGTCTTTGTTTTGATTTCGTTACTCCATCCCTCCCCCGCTGTTTCTCTCAGCTCTTCTAACAGGAAAGGTGACATTTTGTTCTGTCTTTAGTCAGAAATGGAGGGACTGAGTGAGAGTCGTGTGCAGCCAAGGCTCAGAAACAAGTGGTCCAAGGGGAAGGAGGCCAGAAGCTCACCACACCTCCTTCAAGCCTCTGTCTGGAAGGAAATCTGTAATTTATATTCTATAACTTCTGGGTGGTATACACCAATTCGTTCCAATACACTGCTCTTCATGTAGTGATGAGTGTTTTGACATTTGGCACCATTATTTGTCATTTTCCTTGATCCATGCAGTGAATGGATCCGTAACACCACCCTTGCTTTTAAGAAAACCAAACTGTGATTCAGAGAAATTGTTACTTGAGCAACACCTCAGGAAGGGCAGGTGACCCTGCCTGGATTAGGACATTTCCTCTTTTTGGCCCTGCTCCCTTTGCTTGTCAGAGCTGGCTGCTGACCCCATCTGGCTGGCCTGCAAGGAGGGGTCCGGAGACCCTGGGTGGGCTTTGCAGGAGCTCAGTCTTGCTCAACTCTGTTGCAGCGAACAGCCAACGTCTTTGAAGGAGGAAATAAATAAAGGTCATCCTTGGGAGGAAATAAATAAAGGTCATCCTTGTTGTATGTCTTAATCCCAGTGATTGTGGGAACCAGTGGTCTAGCTTCTTGCCTCCTGACCTTAATGTCAGTCCTCAGTCCTCCTTTTCTTTCTCCATTCCCTGTTACCTTCACTCCTGCAGCCATGGAGGTGGGGGACAAAGGCAAAAGGTAGCAATTTTCTGCATGGAAATTTGGTCTAGTTTGGGGATTTAAGGAGGCACTAATGGAATGGTCATTGGATTGAGAGTTACTGCTCTAAGAATTGTTATTTAAAAATTTTAAATGGCATGATTTCTATAACTTAGTGTTAATCCTTTCAGTATTTATGGAAATATGGTAGCAGCAATGTGAAAGTTGAAAGATGAGCTTTCATAGTAACATGATTTCTGAGAAGGGAACAGTCTAGATCTGTGAACTCGATTAGGACCTGTTGGCTTCCATATTGAGCCTTTGGTTTATCTTGGAGGGGTCCCCATAACTCCCCAGTAGGCAATGCTCCGGAGAACCTGCTTGTTTATGTCTCTCTTCAAAAATCCTGTTCAACCTGTTGGGCCTGTGTGTGCTGACAGCGAGCTGATTTTAACCATTTGTAAAGCTGTCTGACCTATTGGTGACAAAGTGAATCTAACCTGGTCTAACCCCTGCTTTTTTCATGCCCCACCCCACCCCCCACCACACCATATTTTCCTGGTGACGCAGAGCTCTAAGTGCATGGCATTGTCTGCCGCCGGAGCTCCTTGAAGGGCCATCTACACCATGGGAAGGTGTAGGGGTCCATAAACAGGAACTTCTGCATGCTGGTTACAAGATTATATCTTAGACTGTGGCACTCAGGTGAGGGAAGTGGCATCTTATAAATATGATGGGAGCCTCTTTTTATCTCCTGGGCATTGAGAGGACCCAGGGACACTGGGGAAAATATTCTAAGAATTTTTTAAGGAGTGGTGTAAAACAAGAATAAAGGCAAAAGCGTGTTTAAAAGTCTGTAACCTGGCACTGTTTCAGAGAAGCCCCTGAAACAGTTTTGGTGATATAATTGCATATTCCTTTCTTCCCCCCCTTTAAATCAGGGTGAGTGAATGGACATAGCGAAAGCCCCCAGCTGACAGGTGTGGCTCTTTTCCATTCTCTGGCTGACTGTGGGGAATTTTTCCTGAAGCTGCTGCCCTACTCTGAAGAAAGTAGCAGAGGTCATGGGCAGGGATTGAAAGCTGGATACTACTTCTGGTTGTGTGACTTTTGGCTACCGAACCTTAATATGTAGCTGTCATGGGTTGATTTCTTACCCTGTGCCCGGAGCACTGCTCCATGCTCAGTACAATGTCTCTCTTAATGATTAGAACAACAGGAAGACCAAGGCTTAGAGATGAACAAGCAGGGCTGAGTCAGATCGGCTTACTCCAAGGCTTTCTTTGTTTGTTTTTATTAAGGTAACATTCACCTAACATAAAATTCACTATTTTTAGTATTTTAAAGTCTACAATTCTTGGTGTTTATGTATTCATAAGGTTGGGTAGCCGTTACCACTTTTCAAGTCCAAAACATGTCCATCGCCCCCAAATGAAGCCCCTTACATCCAAATTCCTTCCTTCCCTGGTCCCTGGGCAACCCCTAGTCTACTCTTTGTCTCTGGATTTGCCTGTGGTGAACATTTCATATAGAAATGTTCTATATTCATTCTAGTTTCAGTAGGATCATAGCATATATCAGAGCCTGAGCAGGTAGCTTCTTGGGAAAATCACCTGACCTATTTAGGTGCAGAGTATTTTTATCATAGGTGTTTTTATCCCTATCTTGGGTATCTCTTTTAACATTATTTTGTGGCTTAAATGAGAACCTGTGTAAAATGCATTCTCTAAGCAAGTGTGAGGTGTTTTATTAGTATAACTTTTGTTTTGGACCTGTGTCTAAATTACAGGCCATTCGGAGAGCAAATCTTGCTGGTTTCTTAACTACTTAAAGGGAATTATATTGATTTATTTCACAAGGACATGGTGAAGAAAACCAATGATGTTTTTAACCTATGTAACCATGGAGTTACGTAGGGAAAACGGGCTAATTGAATATGTTGAAAAGGGGGTATGTTTCAGGCGGTTTGGTGAGCAGAAAAACTACCACCAGAGCAGTGAACAAACCAGGATGTAAACAGAATCTTCGGTAAGCATAATACATTTAAACTGACTTTTTTTTTTTTTTTTTCAACGTTTATTTATTTATTTTTGGGACAGAGAGAGACAGAGCATGAACGGGGGAGGGGCAGAGAGAGAGGGAGACACAGAATCGGAAACAGGCTCCAGGCTCTGAGCCATCAGCCCAGAGCCTGACGCGGGGCTCGAACTCCCGGACCGCGAGATCGTGACCTGGCTGAAGTCGGACGCTTAACCGACTGCGCCACCCAGGCGCCCCCATTTAAACTGACTTTTAAGGCAAGTTAGTGACACTTTGTTTTGCTCACTGGCCAGAAGTTTCCCGTTTTTGGATATGGTCCTCACTTCTAGATGCCAGGTAAGGGACACTGATAAAAAGGATCTGAGATTAGGTGACAGCATTTGAAAATGAAAATTTAAGCATGATGTTAAAGAGTAAAACTTCTGGAGTTCTTTAATCCCATGATTGCTGAATATTGCCCCAGTTTCTTCAAGTTCATTATAGAATCCCAACTGTGAGAGCTGGCAGGGACGCTGAAATTGGCTAGACCATTTCATGAACAGAGGAGCAAACTGAAGGCAGACAAAGTTAAATGACTTGCCCGAAGTCCTCATGCGGTGTATTATTAGCAGAGTCTGGTCCAGAATCCACATCTCCTACCCACTGTTTTCGGCTTTGGAATCAACTCTTCCTTGGAAATATTTGGGGTTTTGGTTACGAGTACCCTCCAGTTCTTTGCTGTTTCCTTTGCCACATTGATTCCGTCTCGCTCGTGCCCTGCTCCCTTGCCAAAACACAGACCGACACAGCTTACTGAGCAGTCCAGCTGCGTGACCGATTCAGTTCTGAACTGCAAATATGCGGGGGAAGAACGGTGTTGGCATTTGGAAAATAGAGTGAGAGAAGTTTTGGAAGTTCTGATGTCGCTTTTAGAGAAGGGGTTTAAAAAATGATGTTTTTCCGTGGCTCAACCCCACCGTGACCAAAAATGGTAAGTAGGCAGAGTCAGAGGAGGAAGGGAAACCCCATCACTTTACATTAGTGCAAGGGTGTCAGCTTTTTCAAGCTCTACTATCTCTTAGCTTTTTTTTTTTTTTTTTTTTTTAATTTTCTGACCTACTTAGAGCTATTACACTTTCTTTAATGATGTAAATGGAGCTCAGAGAGGTCAGAGGTTTGCATAGGTCACAGTGTGGGCTGGCTGCAAAGCCTGCTCTAGTGTCCAAGTCCCATGACACCCAATCCCAGGCACTGGGAGTCATATCAAGAAGCACAGAGGACTTGAAGGGTTGGGACTTGAGCTGTGAGCCTCTGCAGGAAGGCCCTGAGATCGGGCAGTCTCTCCTCAAAGTGAGACCCACAGCCCAGCATCGCTGGCATCAACTGGAAGTTTGTTAGAAATGGAGAGTCGGGGCCCTGCTCCAGGCTTCCTGAGCCACGGTGAGCATTGAACAAGATCCCCAGGTGAGTCCTGTGCTCAACACAGTGTGAGAAGTCCTGGCTTGGAGGCTTTAGGCCAGTGAAATTCCCAGCCAGCTAGGGAAAGAGATGAAGTGAGTGGCTTACAACTACATTGTATGCTGTTTCTTTTCCTAAACTGTTTCCTGTTGTTCAGGTGAGGGGGACGCTGAGGACCCCATGCAGGGGACCTGGTTCTCTACACATTCACAGTGAGAAAGGGACTCTTTATTTGTGACCCATGTCCTCACTGTGGAAATGAAAGTGGACGTCTACAGCTGTGATGGTTGAAAAGGCGGTAACCTCCCAGCCGATGACCTGACCTAGGGGACACTTTGGGTACCGGTCAGCTGAGCTCGTGCAGCCTCAACACAAGGGTGGGGGGTGGCCAGTGACGTGGAACCGACAAAGCAACATTCCATTCCCTGGACTCCTGGCCTCCACGCCTCAGCTGTTTTCACTCATTCAGCAAAAAAGGGAGACAGAAAAGAAACAAAAGCTGGCTCTGACCGAGGCCTTGTTAATTAGTAAAGCCTGATATGTCCATGTGTTGGGTCCGTACTAGGGCAAGCCAGGAGGGCCTTGTCCTAGGCTACTTGTTACCCAACAGGAGCAAACCTGTCCGTCCGAGGTGTCTGTGCTCCTGCAAGGAAAGTGCATCAGCAGCTTTGGGTCAAAAAAAATACTCACGCGTGGCTTTTTCTGCTACCGTGTGGGAATTTTGTGCTTGTTGTGGATAAAAGTTTCCTGTGGCCCCAGGAGACAGTGTGAGCATTTCTAAATGTGAACATTAAGTCATGAAAATGTGCCAGCTGATAAGCAAGTCAGTATTTGCAGTGAATGGTGGTACCTGGCAAAGACTGGGATTTTGCGCTTTTTTTTCCCTTGTGATACAGGTGTGTATTCTCTCCTCTTCTTTTAAATAGTAATTGGAGCATATGGTTAAAAGTCAACTATTTTAGAAGTAGTGGAAATACAGCAATTTAACACATTGAAACATGCTGTTTGTCTGTTTTGGAAATTTTTTTTTTAGTTGCCATCAATTTAGCAGACCATCCTCAGTTGGGAAATGAGGCTAAATTTTTAATGAATTAGCCAACCAAGAAACCTGATTTGCCCTTGGACTAATAAGAAGGAGGTCATCTAATTTGTGCAGTGCAGTTGTCCTGGAAAGACCCTTAGAGGATCTTGACTCTCTCTTTGGAGCAATGTAGGGTTGATATTTAGCTGGCAAAAATGTGCAGGCTGCAGTTTGAAACCACGTGTGGGGATTTAGAACCACAGCAGATGAACTGTGCCGAGCCCTACCCTTTGGAAAACATGTGTGGGTTTTGTTGGCTTGGTAGTCATGTCAGTAGTGAGGACTCTTGTCCAGATATTTACAACAGTGTAGTAAGTAGGTAATTTCATCCACCTTTTACAAGTGAGGAAAGGAAGGCCCTACGAGGCCAGGCCCAGCGAAAGATGCTGCAAACAGCCATAGCCTGGGTTTGAGTCTGATGTGGTTGACTGACCATAGAGCCCTCTGCTCCCTCCTCTACACTGTTAGATACACATTTTTAGAGTTAAAACTGAGGATTCCATTCTTGAGATGATTTATGTCTGTGTTGCTCGGGTTGAGATCTGTGTGCATGTGCAAGGTGGGTGAGGGGGAGAGCGCTTGGAACGGCTGCAGGGGAGAAGTGGTACCTCGTCCAGAACACCAAGGGCGCAGTGTCTTATAAAATGAGAACATGGAGTAGGATGAAAAATATTGTGGAGTCGAATGCAGAATGTACTGGTAATTTTGTATTGGTAATTTTGGTGGAAAAACCCAAACCTTGAAAGGGAGTTCTTTGCAGCCCCTTGGCTACCTCCCATCAGCCCACATTGGACTTCTCTTCCTACAGGTTGCTGGGTGGAAATTTTGGAGACATGCTCATATAAGTGCAAGTCCTGGGCCATCTGGGCCTTTTCCACTCTCCCACCTATATGTGGTGAAAAGGAATTTCTTAACTATGTGAGCCCGCGTGGGAGATTTCGTTGGCACTGTGCTCTGTTTGTACAGCTGCTCCCCAGGCTCCAGGCTCTGCTGTCTTCCATGGCCCAGAAGTATCTGTGAATGTGCTGTGGAAGGGTTTCTAGAGGCCGGAGGAGGTGAGAACTGGTCTGGGGAGGTGGTTGTCCTTCAAGTGCCTGTGGCCGTTGATCGTCTTTTCCAAGAAAATGTGTATTTATTTAAAAACATGTAATCTCTCCTAAATTTCCACTGTTCAGAAATCAAGACTTACAAGAAGGTTTGCAAGGGAATACGTTCCTCTCCTCCTTTCCATAACTCTGCCTCCCTTCCTCACAGCCAGCCAGTGTTACCAGTTTCTTGTGTAGCCGGGTAATTACATACTTAACTCCCATTACCTTCCTTTTACACAAACTTTGCTCTTGTGTGTACTGTCCTGTCCCTTCCATTTTCCTTGCTTTCTTGTTACTTTATTTTTCCAGCTGCTCAGGTTATCACTGAACTGATAGAACTTATTTAGCAAGTGCCCCATCAGTTGGTACTTAGTTCATTTCAATCTTTTGCTCATACAGTGCTGCAATTAATAATCCTGTTTGTATTGTCATTTTGCACACCTGTAGGATAAAGTGCTAGAAGAGAAGTTGCAGGGTCACAGGGGAATGTACTTTATAATTTTGATTGATAGTACCAAATTGCCCCCCTAGGAGCTCATACCAGTTTCTAGCTGCCCCCCAAGCAGTGTGTGTGTTGGGTTCCCCTTATACCACCCACCCACCTTCTGACCTTGGCTGCCTGATGAAAGGTGAAGAAATGATCTCAGTGCAATTTTAAGGGGTGGCTCTGTCTTGAAAAACATCAGAATATAGCACATCTGCTACTTTTGCCCTTGTGGCGATGGCCTAGTATGGTGTCTGCAGCCTTTTGCAGTGGCTGTGGAATTTTTGTTTCTGTTGACTATTTATGCCTGCTTGCATGAATAAATAGTAGTTAAAATATTAAAAAGCAAGTTTATTCAATTCTTTTAAAATAGATATCACATAGGTGATAATGATATGGCTAAAGGAATCGTTAGAAACTGTGGTCTTTACTTTTATGTATGATGCAGTAGTCCTCTCTAATCTTGTTATGACATACAGGACTTAAGATCAAAGAATCACCTAAACATCAAAACACAACACAAGGTCCTTTATCTAGTATGGTTCCAGTAACTTCAGTGAGGTCAGCAGTACTTTGTCTCCAGTGATCTCTGCATAGGTCCTTACCAGCTCTGGGCTCAGTAGAGTTCTGCCTTTGCCAGCATTCCTGAGATACAAACTTAAGCATTTGGAAAAGACACATAGATCAAAGTTCAGAGTTGGAAGGGGGGCTTTTGGAGGTCCTCTAGACCAATTTCATTTTCTTCACTGGGAAGTCGTGTAGAAGAACTTGCATGTACGACCTGCCTTCAACAAAGAAATATGCAGGGAATTAGGTATGGTTTCAGGAAAAGGAAGTTTGAGTCCTATGGGCTTGATATAACATAGGAGACTGTGTGTGTGGGCAGGGACAGGGATGGGTTCCGGAAAGGTTTACCAACAGAGGCTTAAGGTAAATTGATTTGTAAACATACTATGGTCTACCACACTATGAAGACAGGAGAAAAACATACTTTACAGATAGTCAAAACAAGACTAAGTGTCTCCACCCATTCAGGCTCCCTGGAGTCCCACTCAGCTTGTGTTACTGAAAGCTAGGACTGGAGCAGACCCCTGCCAGCCAGCCATAAACCGAGTGATTAACTTGCCTGGCTTCCCTGCAAGTAAGTTCTCAGAACTCAGGATGTGCCTCCACCGCTTGCAGACAGAATACCAAGTCCTAAACATCACACCACAACAAAGGGTCCTTTATCTAGCAGGTCAGGACGGCAGTTAGTTCTGAATTCAGGTTCAGCGAGATCTGGTTGTCAGTGGTCTTGTTCTTGATGAGATTTCTGGGTGAACAAAGGAGCATTGACTGCATGAGTGCGTTCTTTGCTTCACCAGATTTAGGCAGGTTATCTCCAGCCTGCTCTTTCCTCTCACTTGTGCCTCGGCCGACCTCAGACCACTGAGGTAAACCCCTCATCTCTCCCCTCCATCCCAACTGCGCATCCAAGTTTCCTTTGTCTTTTGTTCCTCTTTGAATTGGCTGTGTTGAGATATAATTTGTATGACATATGATTCACCTGTTTAAAGTGCACGATCCAGTAGTTTTTAGTGTGTGCCTAGAGTTGTACATCCAACACGACTGTCAATTTCAGGGAACATTTTCATCACCCTCAGCCCCAATCAACCACTGATCTACTTTCTGTCTCTATGGATTTGCCTAGTGTGGGCATGTTGTATAAATGTCAGCATGTGGGCTTTTGTGACTGGCTGCTTTCACTTAGCATAATGTTGTTCAATATTCATCCATGTTGTAGCATGGCTCAGTACGTCATTCGTTTTGGAGCCAGTGCATGGTATGGATACACCCCATTTTGTTTGCCCATTCATCAGTTGATGGACAGCTAGGTTGTTTCCACTCTTGGGCTATCAAGAATAATGTTGCTCTGAGGTTTTGTGCGAGTTTTTGTGTGGCCGTAGGTTTTCATTTCCCTTAGGTATAAACTTAAGGGTGGAATCTCTGGGTCGTATAACTCTGTTCAACATTTTAAGGAACTCCGAAACTGTTTTCCAAAGTGGCTGTCCCATTTCACATTCCCACTAGCAATGTATAAGGGTTCCAGTTTCTCTCCAGCCTCCCCAACAGTGGCTATCATCTGTCTTTCTGATGATAGCCATCCTAGTGAGTGTGAAGTGGCACCTCGTTGTGGTTTTGATTTGCGTTTCCCTGATAACTAATGAGGTCGAGCATCTTTTTATGTGCTTATAGGACTTTTGTAGACCTTCTTTGGAAGGAGGTCCACTCAGATCCTTTGCCTATTTTTAAATTGGGTTATCTATCTTGTTATTATTGAGCTGAAGAATTTTTTATATATTCTAGATATGGGTCCATTATCAGATACATGCTTTATAACTATGTTCTTTCATTCTGTGGGTTGTCTTGTCACCTTCTTGATGGTATCATTGGCAACACCAAAGTGTTTAGTTTTGATGAAGTCCAGTTTACCTATTTTTGTTGTTGTTGTTACTTGTGCTTTTCATGTTGCATCTAAAACTCTGCCTAACCAAGGTGACAAATGTTTATTACTCCTGTTTTCTTTTAAGAATTTTGTTTTTGAAATCTTACATTTAGGTCTGTGATCCATTTTGAGTTCATTTGTGTGTACTATGTAAGGAATGGGTGTGAATTATGTAAGGAACGGGTGTGAAATCATCTCTTTGCATGTGAGTACCCATTTGTCCCAGCACCCTTTGTTGAAGACTGTTCTTTGCCCATTGAATTTTCTTGGTGCCCTCATTGAAAATCAGTTAACTGTAAATGTTGGGTTTATTTTGGGGGTCTCAATTCTATTGCATTGTATATGTATCCTTATGCCAGTGCCACACTGTTCTGATAACTGTCTCTTTGTAGTCTCATGTTTATTGGGAAAGTTAGGGCAGGAATGAGCAGTCTAGACTTTTCTTTCTCCTTCCCCATCTGGCCAGTTATTGGATTCTTTGGTTCCTTCCTCAGGCTTTCAACCACACTTTATTTCTCCTTGTTCATCTTGCTGGTTTCAGTAGGAGAGGATACCCACATAGTCCTGAGAAGTCCCAGCTGTTGGGCACTTTACTTTTCTCCTTAGCATTGCAAGCTAACCATGTTCTGACTCAGTAGCTTGGCTGTGATGGCCTTTCCAAGATGTATGGAATTAAACTTTTGGGTTGTGACAAGATGCTTTGGTTTCTGAAATGCTCTAATTGGTTCAGTGCAGGCTAATACAGCTTATTGTACTGTTACAAGATTTAAAGATATTTCTGTAAGGCTACGCAAGTAAGCAAGCAATTCCGGCAGATAGTTCTCCCAAGTGGGCCATGACATAACCTTCGAAGCCACAGCTTGCCCTCCCTGGGCCTTCCATTCCTTGCAGGCATCTGCAGCGCTGTGTCGTGAGCACTAGATTTGCTGACATTGGCGTCTTTGTAGTAGTGGAGAGATGGAAGGCAAGAGATCTTCTGGGAGAAGTGGAATTCTGGACAAGGCCACTTATCATCACTTTGTGTTGCTGAGCCAAAAAAGAAAAAGCCCATGCAACATCTGGAACTAACAATAACCACACTGTAATTGTCACCATGCCTTTCTGTTATGAATTTTGTGCAGCACGAGCTCATTTTCAGAAGATCGTGCCTAGAGCTTGCACCAGGAGCTGTATCATAATTTAAGTGAATTTTAATTTCCATTTTGTATTGGACATTAAAAAAAAATCTATAAACAGAAAGCATCCTTCATCCAGAACTCCTGTTAAGGGGCCCTGCACGTGGTGAGAGGTCAGGGCCATGAACTCAGCAGAAGGCAGTGGTTACAAGAACAGGTTCTGGATTCAGTCTGCCCGAATGCACTTCCTCCTAAGTGAACTTGGACAAGTTCCTTATCTACCCAAGTTTCAGTTTCTTTGTCTGTAAAATAGTGATAATAGTACCCACCTCCTAGAGCTGTTAAAAGCTTGAAATCCCATGTCAAAGACTTAATACAGGCAAGGGTTGACAACATTTTTCTGTGAAGAGCTAGGTGGTAAATATCGTAGGTTTGCAGCATCAGAGGCCTTTCCTTCAGGCATCTGCCACTCACTCTGCTGTCGTAACCTGAAAGCTGCCGTAGACTGTGTGCTCACCAGTGGGCGTGGCGATGCTCCAATAACACTTTATGTTTAATAACAGGTGGCATGCTGGATTTGGCCTCCAGGCTATAGCGTGTCATTCCCCGGCTTAGCACGGTGCCTGGTGCATAGAGGGTTTTTAATAAATGTCCTCCCTGCTCCAAGCTGGGGACTGCCCCTTGACAGTGGGTCCCATGTTCACTTGCTACATGTTTTTAACAGAATGTTGAGGTCCTAGCCAGTCGGAGCAACACTTCAGAGCAGAGCCAGCTGGGGGCTGAAATGCACGTGAAGGCACTGCAGGAGGAGAATGAGAAGCTGCGCAGAAGCATCGAAGAGCTGGAGCAGAGTGTCGCTCGGCTTCAGAGGCAGATTGCTGACATGAAATGCGACGAGGCCAAAGCGAAGGAAATGCTCAGGAAGTGCGAGGTAAGGCTCACCGGGCCCCAAGCCCGGGTTTGGCAGCTGCGGAAACTTCTTTTCTCCTGTGTCAGTGGTTTCGGAAGTGCAAGGGGATTTATTAGCATAATTCAGTAGGAAAGGTGGAGGCAGTCGTGAATAAGTCCTCTCTGCAAGCTACTTTTCTTGTTCCCTGTGGGTGGTGAACATGGGAGACGGGCTTCGCCGAAGGTCAGGGCTGATGAAGTCAGGGTCCCCACTCACCCAGACATCAGGCACACTCAACCTTTTGACACTGAACAGAGGATTTTAAATGTCTGAAAGGCCATCCTAATACCAGCATTGAACCCGGTCACTCATGACTATGTTTTCTTTTTGAACACTTAGTTGATGGATTTTGAAGTTGCACAGGTTTTAACAAACCACCGGTCTGGTTTGCCAGATATCTAGAAGCGGGAGGCTCTTGCCAAGACACATGTTACCAATGGCAGTGAGAGCTGGCACTGAAAATAAAAGAGAGGACAGGGGCACCTGGGTGGCTCAGTCAGTTAAGCATCTGACTCTTGGTTTCGGCTCAGGTCATGATCTCGCGGTTGGTGAGTTCGAGCTCTAAATAAATGAACTTTAAAAAAGTGAAAGAGAGGACAAAAGAAATGTAAAGGGAGATGTATTCCAACAGGAGCTTCCAAAATGGTCATTTGTCAGAATCAGCTGGAAGCCTTTTCCAAAACTCTGTGTGCCTGCGTCCATTCAATACCTGCTGTTTCTGAAGTTCCAAGGGTGAGGCCTGATATTTGTATTTTCAGTCAAATGATTCGGATATTCACATCTGGCTAAGCAAGTAACCGCAGATGGTCACACACATCTAAGAAATAACTGTTGTGGGGCAGCTGGGTGGCTCAGTCGGTTAAGCAACCAACTTCAGCTTGGGTCACGATCTCACCGTTTGTGGGTTCAAGCCCCGCGTTGGGCCCTGTGCTGACAGTTCAGAGCTTGGATCCTCCTTCAGATTCTGTGTCTCCTCTCTCTGCTCCCCCCCTGCTCAGGATGTGCCTCTTTCTCTCTCTCAAAAATAAATAAATATTAAAAAACAAAACAAACATAACTGTTGGGAGCTACTGCGGGCCTGTGGCTGGCACATTGTGACCACAGCCACTGCTGGCTGTGTCCTCAGATGTCTCTTGTGTTCCTTCCATGCCACTGAGTCAACTTTATAGGCATAGCACACATCTAAATGCACGCTGACCCTGTTTCATCGTAGAGAGAAGCCCAACAATTAGAGGAGGCCCTTGTGCATGCAAGAAAGGAAGAAAGAGAATCCACATCAGCCAGAAGGACCCTGGAGAATGAGCTGGAAGATGCTCAGGTAAACACAGAGCTGTTGTCTTTATTCCTCATACAGGAAGCCTGAGAAGTAAAATTGGAGAGGCATGTACAGACTGCCATTGGTCCCCTCCACTCTCCGACAGCCTCGAGTGGGTAGAGAGGCCAGGGATGCTACCTAACATCCTTGCAAAGCAGAGGACGACCCCCACAAGAACGAATTATCTGGCTGAGGTTGAGAAACCTCGGTATAGACATTAAAGAACTTGACAGCTTTCCAAAGATAAAATATGAATTGTGTGAGAAGGCCGGCGGGATTGGTCCCCAAGGCAGTGTGGAGTCAGCTCTCTGGCAGAAGTCAATTTCCTTTCTCCTTTGGGCAAATAGACTCCATAGAGTACAGTCCTTCAGGACGACTATTAAAAGGAGCAGGAGGAAGTCTGTTTTTTTGAAACGAGATAGCTATCTGTATTCAAAATCAGTAGATTCTTAGAAAATTAGGTTTTCCCATTTGAAGGTTAGAAAGATAGGTGGAAGTACATTCTAAAAAAAACAAACAAACAAAGAACCAAAGCCTGCACTAAAGTTCTAAAATGACTTTGCACAGCGACCTCAGTGTGAACCAGATACGTCCTTTACCTGCTCTCGGGTTTTAACGAACCGGCACCAAGGGTTCCTCAGGCAGTTTCTGAGGATTCGAAAGCCAGTGATTTTGAGCAGTTTGTCAAAGAGGAGATTGTTAACGTTTTCCATTAGGACCCACTTGTCAACGAGGGTAGGTGGGGAAGGGGCATATGAAAAGTGACAAAGCAGTCAGGGTTCAGATTTATAAATCTGCCTGATGCCTCATTGCAGCTTTCTTTTCCATATACAGCTCCCCCTCTCAGGGGGCAGAGAGGAACCTGCTGTAACTAGGATTCACTGAGGTCAGCCGTCACCCCCAGATCAGTGGTCTGTGCCTTCTCTCCAGCCTTGCACAGAGACTGTGTTTTTGCAAACAGTAAAGCCCTCTTTTCTTCTGAGTCTGGTGTCTGACTCTCCTCACCGTGGCCTTCTTTCTTTCAGTTGAGATCTTTGTTACAAACCCTTGTTAGGTTAATTTTGCATGGAATACGGATTCACCGTGCTGCTGTTAAAGGCCTGTGCTGACTACACAACTGACCCCGAAGCACAGAGTGCGAATCTGTGAGCTGGTTGGGGACGGGAAGAGAGAAAAAGCATATTTTCTCTACAGGGTCAAAAATCTGCACCTTCGTGTCCTGTCGTATCCACCCTGAATGCTGGGTGCAGCTGTTACAGGCTCCTGTCTTTCTCATCTTTGGGTCAAACCATTAAGTTTCACAGCTGTGAATCTGCAGCTCAGGGTTAATTTGCAGAGAGAGCAGATGATAGCCTCGGGGCCTAAAGATCTTCTTGTAATCCCCACCCACCCCAACCTCCAGATCTCTGGCCTTGCCTTGGAAATTCTCCCTGACGTGTTGCTTTTGTTCAGGCCTGTTTCCCCAGCGGCGTTGGGACGGTGGGAACTGGAAATGGCAGGCGCGGCCGGTGCGCTACCTGGCAAATGCTCAGAAAGGCCCAACAGTCTCACCTTCCTTATCTCAGCTGGTCTCAGAAGCAAAGTGCGCCATCACTTTGTTTTCTCTAAAACCAGGAACCAGACATCCAGCTCCTGTGGTTCTGTGACTTTGTGCACGCCTCTCTTCCCTAAGCTGGCAACGGAAAGGGAACTTACCCTTCAAGGAAGAGGAAAGAGTAACTGGGTTTTCCCCCCCCACACACAGCATTTTGTATTTCGAAGGCTTTGTGCTTTTAG
This sequence comes from Felis catus, assembly GCF_018350175.1. Classification (NCBI taxonomy): domain Eukaryota; kingdom Metazoa; phylum Chordata; class Mammalia; order Carnivora; family Felidae; genus Felis; species Felis catus. Next base: position 47,012,218 of record NC_058373.1, on the reverse strand, counting down.
CGATCCGTGGCATCTTCATGATTGAGAAGTGTATTTCTTCACATAGTAGCTGAAGACTGTGTGAACTTAGGTCTGATTTATTAAGAGTCAGAAGGTGGCAGTGGGTCGTAAGATGCCACAGTTTGTCGGCTCGGCCTCTCCCGCTTGGGGTAGGATGTGCTGTTGTGCAAATCTACGTGAGCTGCATTCGGCAGCAATGTCTAGGTTTCCCCTGAGAAATGGCTTCTGCAGGTGGAGAAGTAAAGAGACCTTTTCTGGAGAAGCCACAGTTCTCTCCTTCGGGGGGGTGGATCATGGTGTGGATTCCGTATGCTTTCACCTCCCACTCTGTTGGACTTGTGTGCATCAAGATGACAGAGGGGAGAAGCCCCAGTGCTTCTGCCATTCCAGTCCCCAGTTACTGTGTGGCAAGATACCGCTTAGGGCCTACTCAGTCTTGTGTCCCCACGGAGGCTGTGTGAGGACAATAGTTTATATCTGTACAGTGCTTACAGTTTATAAGCTGCTCTCACATGCAGTAACTTGGGCATCCTGAAAACACTCCCGAGAAGTGTTTTCAAGAGTTCAGATTTGCAAACGCTTAATTGCAGCTTTTCTTTCCGAATACAGCTTCCCCCTCCTCAGGGGCAGAGAGGAACGTGCTTGTACTAGGATTCACTCAGGTCAGCCGTAACTCAGGGGCTGTCACCCCAGCTTCCGTCTGATTAAGCCTGTCATTCCTGTAAGCCCATAAGCTCACTTGCACTTGCTTATTGTTAATATGGATGAATAGGGGTCTTAGTCATATTAGGAAAAGGCTCTGTGTCCACTGACAGAGAGTGGTTTTCAAGCTCAAGGGTGTTACTATACATTCACTAACTTGGTGCTTTGGATTCCCCTCACTGATCATTTTGGTCCCTATTTTGGTCCCTGTATTAGTTAATGGGCTGGCATTGCTGGTCTTGGAAATACAGTCACTGTAGCAACAGCATTTTACTCCTCTGACTGCATATTGGGAAGTTAGCTTCTTTTCATGTGGATTCTGAACAGGTTTTCTCAGCAATGATGTATTGGAATACATTTCTTGAAGAAATGAGGAGGCAGAACATTGTTCTAAACTTTAAAGTATGTTAGAATTATCTGGGTAACTTCTAAATCTAAATTTGTGGGTCCCAGTCTAAGAAAAACTGTGATTCCATCCCAAGGGGCTAGAATCCGCATTTAAGGCAAAGAATACTCTGTCCTTACTTGGTGATTCTGATACAAGACGTCTTTAGACAACTTTTGGGGATAGGTATTAATTTTCGACCACTGTGTTTTTATCTTACTCCTGATTGTGAATCTGGACTATGAGACATACCCAGACAGAAAACCTATTGCTTGCCTTGACAGATCTCACTACCTTGCAGTGGAGCAATCTACAAGAAATATTTTTTAAATAATTGGGCAAAACTGTTCTTCCAAGCAGATGTGTGTGTGTTGGGGTGGGGAGTGCAGGATTTTGGCCAGGCCCCATGCCCAGAGTGGGTGAGTCTGGTGTCTCCAGTGGCACAGGAGATCAGGGCCAGGCAGGGAGCCCTGCCCGAGCCAAGGGTGAAGCAGAAATGCATACACCATATGGAGGTTGGATGGAGCCAGGGCTGGCTTGTCTGCTGGCCTGGAGCCTCCAGGATTGGGATCCAGGAGTTGGAAAAGAGAGGCTGGGGGGGTCTGTAGAGGCGTGCATTGAGTTGGATCCCACAGAAAGCCATTGATGTCACTCTGTATTGCTTGTTTTTCAGGAATTTACATTATTGACAGTTTTCTCCCACACATGGAACCCTACCTCGCTTGCCTTACCCTGTGTGCTCCCCTTTGCCCCTAATACCACTAAATCAACCACAGACACAAATCCCAGGAGGTGACCCTCTTTCTGGTATGTGCCCAGCTGGACTGTGCTGGGACACACTCCTGCTAATTGCCCCCACACTGAACTTCTGATTACCTTCCTTTTACCACCTTCTTTTCTCCCAACAGCTTTTGTTGACCTTGGTTTACCGCAGCAATTAACTTTAGCAGCCCAGTTGTGTTGGCTGGTTCTCGGAGTGCAGTTAACCTGACAGAGTGGAGGGGCCAGAAGGCCTCCATGGGTGGCTTTTTGGCCCCAGGTCACAGGGTTGGCCAGCTGCATGGTTGGCTATACTCTGCAAGCCAGGAGTGCCCAAAACGATTTGGGAGTGTTTTCAAGATGCCTGAATTGGTGCATGTGACAGAAGCTTGTAAACTGTTAAGCACTGTATGAATATAAACCATTGTCCTTACACAGTGTCTACATGGACACAAGACGCAGGTCCTAAGCAGTACCTATATTAACCCACATTCAGCCCTCAGGACCCGATAACATTTTCCAGATGATCCAGCCCGCATCTGGGTCATGCTGTTCCCTTCTGAGCTGTGTGCCTTCTTGCTATCGTTGCACTAGTGGCCTTAACATTCAGCCATCTTTCTAAGATATTTTAGGATTTTGTTTTAGAATTGCATGTTCTTACAAAAAGAATGTCAGGCTATGTGACTGGGTGAGGTGAGAACTTCAGCGGGGATCCCAGGGCAAACAGCGCCCTCAGGATAGTTTCATTTTATGGTACGTACCAGGATTTAGTGCTGAATCACTGAATAACGCTGCACTTTTCTAAGTACTGCCTTTTCCATTGAACACCTTCTGCTCATCAAGTTTACCCACCTGTGGACTGCCACATTCCCTTTTCTTCTGTGTATGAGTCCAACCCACGATTCTGTTGACTACAACTTCCTCTACCCACATGAACTCTTGACCTATGGGACAATGTTCTCTTTCCTCATAGATTGATTTTTAGCTATTTTAACTGTAAGAGTCATCAGCAGAGCAGATTCTAGAACATGAAGTATAATGCTGTATAGCACAGGATGTAAATTGCCACATTGTTTTAGTTTTGTTTGATGTATATCTTTACCTCAGTTTTCAAGCATGAACTTGAAAATGCCGTGTTTTCAGACACTGTCCTTAATTGCTACCCCCAGCAGCCTTGACCATTTTCTATATTTCTATAATAAATCCTTTGTCTGCCCCTTCATTCTCATGTGTGTTTTTGGCTAAGTCAACTTCACATTTGGGTTCCCAAATTTCAGAACCAACAATGTCCTTGTGTCTTCTGATGGCTTTATTCCTTTTCCTTATCACTGATGTAGCAGGTCTGATTACTTTGTAGTGTGGCTGCAGAATTCCCTCTGCCACCTGTCCCTTTGGCTGACCTGGTAGGTAGGTGACAGCCCTATACTTTGCTTGCCGTCTGCAGAGAAATCTGAATCGGGCCACCCAGGAGCAGAAGCAGTTGTCTGAGAAGCTTAAAGATGAGACAGAGCAGAAGGAGCAGTTAAGGAGACTAAAGAATGAGATGGAGAATGAGCGATGGCACCTGGATAAGACCATTGAGAAACTGCAGAAGGAGGTGAGGGGTAGGGGAGGGAGAGGTGTGGGCAGAACACCATTGGGACCCAGCGCCCTTGGAGGGCCTGGTGGGAGCTAAGGAAACCTGTACTTAGTCTAAGCACAAATGTGTCAGATTCCCAGATTCACTGAAGCAGCTCTTTGGCCTTGTTGAGAATCCCAGTTAAAGGGAAACTGGTCTAGAAAATACCCTCTGGAATCTGGGCCCAGCTCCTCTCCACAATTACCCAAAGGAGCCTGGCATGTAAGTGCAGACTTCACAGGTGTTACCTGAATCACAATCTCTGTGTCTGCGTCCATCTGTTTTGTCCAGGAGCGTGAAAGACAGTTCCAAACGCCAGTAGTTGCTACTTGTCTTCTCAGCTCATCTCTGCCCCAGAGAACCCAGAAAGAGAAGGGCACAAAGCTGACTGGCTTCCCCACATTCTAGGAGCCAACAGGAGTGCCTGTCATTTTCTGATAACCTGCTATGTACCAGTCACTTTGCTAGCTATTTTGTAACTAGAATTCTATACGTATTGTTTTAATTCTGACAGCAACCCTGTAGGATAGATATTGTGATTCTGGTATTTCCAACGAGGACGAGGACGCCACCGAGTCCCAGAGAGGTTTAAGTACACGTCCCAGTTATGTAGCTGGTACGTGGCAAAGCAAGGACATGACCAAGGTCTATATATCGAGCTGCAAAGGGTGTGCTTGTTCACCCCTCCATGCTGCCTCCAAGTGAGAGGTGACTGAGCCTGGACAGCCCATGACAAGGTTCTCTGCACAGTCTTTGGGGGAGGTTGTCAAAGAAAGAAGAGGAGATGTGTGTTCTGTGTTTAGATGGGACCCAGACCTAGCTCCCTGGCCCCACATGGGGCATCACAGGGTAGGCTCACATCCATGTCACCCCTTCCAGATGGCTGACATTGTCGAGGTGTCCCGCATATCAACCCTGGAGCTCCAGAACCAGCTGGATGAGTATAAGGAGAAAAATCGCAGGGAGCTTGCAGAAATGCAAAGGCAGTTGAAGGAGAAAACCCTAGAGGCTGAAAAGTCACGTCTGACTGCCATGAAACTGCAGGATGAGGTAATGCCTGGCTGGATCAGTTCCTGGTTTACCCCTTAGTCAAACTATCCTCAGAGACTGCTTTTAAACCTTTCTAGGAGAGCCTTGGGGTAGATCTCAAGACGGCATTTGTGCTTGATTCTTCAGTGTTAACCCTTAGGATACATGGGGCAAATGGCATTCTAAGACACAAAGTCCTAGGGCCTCTGACATAACTTGAATGTGGCCATCTTCTTGATTAATTCAAGATTTTCTGCCTCAACTGTTTAGCTGCTATTTGTGGAGCACGAGTGGTGTACCCAGCTGTGCCCAAATGATTCCTCTGTATTAATGTTTTAATTTAATCATAGAGCAAGTATTATAGTAAACAATCACTTTTTGCCATTCATTTAGAAAATATAGACTTTTATTAGGGTGGTTGGGGTAGACAAGAACTCCAGAACAACAATGGGTGGAGACAAAAAGAAATCCTCAGGAATTTATGAGTACTGAAATTATTAAAACATTTTTAGCTTTATATTTAGGAATAATAGAGCAAAGTAACTCAAATGTTAGCTCCCTTCAGTCTTGACTCGTAAAGAACTAAGAAAAAGGGAATGTTTTTGATTATTTTAATGGAAAGCTGAAGGCTCTAAAATACAAGTACAGCGTCTGCTGATTTCTCGGCTGTGCCTCTTGCCAGCTGGATGACCTTGAGCAAGTTACCCCAGTTTTCTGAGCATCTCCTCTTTCCTCTTTAAAAGTATACAAAATAATGATCATTTCGTAATGAAATGAGATAACACATGAAACTATAGAGTAGAGGCTTGCATGTCCTGGACACTAATGTTAAGGTTTTTTTTAATTCCAAGACTTGCTTTTTTTCTACAAGCAGTGCCAAGATTCCACAGGAAAACAAGATTTTCTTTAAAAAACAAACTTTTAATGTCTTTGATGATCAAAGAAATGTTACCCATGAGTCAGTGCTATAACCGTGTGAGAGAACAATGGATATTTTTTACAGACCTCTAGAACACTTCTGGAAGGACCCTGATAACAGGTCCCCTCAGCTTCAGCATCATATGATACAGGACTCCACAGATCATTGAAATTAGCATAGTGACATCACAGTTCTCTTCCGCATTAAAAAAAAAAAAAAGTCATTTGCATTTCTATGGCAAATGGGAGGGGAGATTCAGATTATTTGGTGTCTTAACACCAACAACCACATGGTGTGCTGTTTTGATTTTGGAAAAATCACAGTGTCACAATGACCCCTGCAAAGTGCTTCCTGTTAACTCTCTGTGTAACGGTTATTGTTCTGCTAGAATCTTTGGATTGGAAGGAACTTTAGAGATCCTCTAGTTAGATGAGGCAACTGAGATCCAGAAAGATTTGTTAAGGCCAGCAGGAGACCTATATTGTTTATAAAAGAGCAGTAATTCAAAAGAGGATTTCTTTTTTTTTTTTTTAATTTTTTTATCCAACGTTTATTTATTTTTGGGACAGAGAGAGACAGAGCATGAATGGGGGAGGGGCAGAGAGAGAGGGAGACACAGAATCGGAAACAGGCTCCAGGCTCCGAGCCATCAGGCTAGAGCCTGACGCGGGGCTCGAACTCACGGACCGCGAGATCGTGACCTGGCTGAAGTCGGACGCTTAACCGACTGCGCCACCCAGGCGCCCCAAAAGAGGATTTCTTAGGGTGAAAGCAAAGATGGCCCTTCCTAGATTTTTCTCTGTGGTGTAACCCTATGAGACACTGTTTCCATATAAATGGCAGAAACAGACACCTCATCATTCGGGAAGGAAACTGCAGTCAGATACCGCCCTGCAGTAAGCTATGGAAATCAGTGGAGTTGTTTAAAACAAAAGTGAATAAACAGGCTAGGGTCACTCTGGATCCTTGAAAAGCTTAAGCTGCACTCTTCACTGCCCCTAACCCTGTGTTTCGGTTGAGCTGAGTTAAAACTGTCCATTAACAAAAAAGTGGCTTATCCTCAGGGCCACAGCACTGCCTTCTTCGCTTTAAGAGAAATAGATGTTTTACATATTTTGCCTTTGGTGTGGATCTAGGAAGTTCTGATGAAGGTAATCTTTAGAGAATTAAGACTCAGATTTCACTATTCAGTGTATTTTCTAAATCCCACTTAGCAAAGGGCAGTTCTGACTACTTAAAGGTAACACTAGTGGGTTCAAAACTTACTTGCTTACTTGTGATTCTAGACACTATATGTATTCTCTGGTGCATATTTGTATTGAGTACTCCTAGTTTGACATAGCCCTTGCGAGACGTTAGGAGGGACATACTGGGCATTAGAAGACAGGAATGTGCTGGGCAGTGGGAAGGGTATCAAGAAAGGAGTGTGGGCTGTGCATTGGTTTGTCAGTCTTTCTGACCCTCAAACTTCTTTTCGGGTATTAATCTCATTTGATTCTCATCTTAGCTCTTTAAGGTAGGTTTTATGATAATCCCATATTACAAATAAGGAAACTGAGTCACAGAGGTTTTTTTGTAATTTAAAACTTTATTTTGGAGAGATTTAAAAACAATTTTTTTCACTGTTTATTTTTGAGAGAGAGAGAATGCAAGCAGGGGAGAGGCAGAGAGAGAGAGGGAGACACAGAATCTGAAGTAGGCTCCAGACTCTGAGCTGTCAGCACAGAACCTGACACGGGGCTCAAACCCACGGACCGTGAGATCATGATCTGAACCAAAGTTGGACATTTAACTGACTGAGCTACCCAGGTGCCCCTGGAGAGGTTTTTGTTTTTTGTTTTTTTTTTAATGCGCTATAGTATAGTATCTAAAGAATGTTCCATCATTGTTTTTCCTTGGGATGATTCTCCCCTTGTGCTCTGGTTCAGTTACCACCAAGCCAGATGAAGGTCTGTAACTAGAGAGATCTTCCTCAAGGCTATGCTGTAGTCATAGAAAGGTCCGGTGTTGCGATCAGCCTCCAAGACAGGAACCCATTCCCTTAGGTCTTTCCACTGGACTTCCGAAACTAGGCCAACCTGCTGGGCCGCCCCAAAGACCATCTTTGAGGCTTCCCCAACTCTCTGTGAAAATACCCTCAAAGGATGCTGGGTTTTTTTTTTTTTAATTTAATTTTTTTCTTAACGTTTATTTTTGAGAGGGAGAGAGACAGTGCACGCGGGCACACGTGCAATTGGGGGAGGGGCAGAGAGAGAGGGAGACAGAATCTAAAGCAGGCTCCAGGCTCTGAGCTGTCAGCACAGAGTCCAATGCGGGGCTCGAACTCACAAGCTATGAGATCATGACCTGAGGCTGAAGTCAGAAGCTTAACTGACTGAGCCACCCAGGCACCCCCAAAGGATGCTCTTCTTTAATGGAGTTTGCCACTCACTGTCATATACTCTCTGAAGGAAATAAACCCCTGGTGTAGTTATTCCTAAGAGTGCTTTCACCCCAGCTCCAAGAGGGAAGGAAGTTGGAAACAAAACAGATAGCCTTTGTCTTCACTGAATCAATCCACACAGATGTGTAAGGAACACCTACTGTGTGCTGAGGTGGCTGGTTCCTTCAGGGAGCTTCCAGAGTAGAAAACATGGACAGCCCCTTGTGTATGAATCTCTTTGTGGCACGTTTTTCAAAGCCTTTAGTTCAGTGCCACCTTGTGGATGAAAAAAACACTGTAAATTATGACAGCTGATACAGGATTTTCTTCTAGAGGCAGAGGTTTTCGCCTAATACTGCACATTTATATTATTAGATTTTGTGTCTGTAGGTTGTTTTGGGGTCATTAGTTCAGTTATTATTTTCCCCTGATTTTGACCCTCCACTGAGATGATGCCGGTACAGGTGGGTAATAAATTGCACTCTAGGAAGCACTTACCTAGTTCAGTGACTTTCAAGTGTTTTTGGCTATGACCTATGTGGAAAGAAATAAATCTCGCATCGCAACCCAGTAATAGGTACGTCCATACAAATATAGGAATATCTGGCACAAAGGTTTCACAAAGCAATATCTGCTTGTACTGCTCTACTCTGATATTTTCTGTTACACTTAATTTCAAGATGCTAACGAACATCTACTACATTGAATTTAGAACCCAAGGGATTACTACTTGTAGCTAGAGGAAGAGGAAACTGAGACCCAGAGGGAGTTGGAACTTGCTCAGGGTCTTCTGATCTCCAGTACGTGGGCATCCCCTGATCACCGCTGGGGTCAGCTTCTGCACTGTCCAAATGCTGTCCAGGTGCTCCTGAGACAGGCCAGATAACCGCCCACTCCTTCTAGATGCGTCTGATGGAGGAAGAGTTACGGGACCACCAGAGGGCTCAAGATGAAGCACTTACAAAAAGGCAACTTCTGGAGCAGACCCTGAAGGACCTGGAGTATGAGCTGGAGGCCAAGAGTCACCTCAAAGATGACCGAAGCAGACTCGTCAAGCAGATGGAGGTCTGTAGGCCGCGTGAGTGTGAGCTGGGGCCTATGGAGGGCGAGCATGGGACGCAAGAGAAGCCGTGCACACCTAAGCCTTTGGTTTTTACTTTCTGGAACAGCCAGACCTTTGTGGTCATTTCTCAATTTGAGGAAGAAGCTTGTAGTTGGTAGACACATAGGACATCAGAGCTGAAAGGATGATGGAAACAGTGCCCTCGTTGTCTTCAAGAGGAAACAAAACAGAGCCCCAAAGAGGCCAGGTGACTTTACATAAGGGCACACAGAGCATTTCCTGTTGATTGCTTTGGAGGTGCTTCCCACTATAGAAGAGGTAGGACTGCTGCCCATCTAAAGAGGGGCTGAGCTGTGCCTTGCACCCACACTGCCTGACTGCTGGCTCTCACTTGCCTCACCACATGGCTCCATTCCTGTTCCTGACTCTGGCCCGTTTCTTCTGACAGATGATCCACCTTGCCCAAGCTAGTGGCAAACTGTGTGGCTCAATTCTTGTTTGGATACACCGTATGTACATAACCCCAGACAGTAGGTCAGGATGTGCTCACTGGAATCGCCAGCTGGAGGTGATCAGTTCACAGGGTGAAAACACAACACGGCAGATAAGTGTGAATCAAGGACTTGAATATGAACATGAGCAGGCTACCGAGCATGACAGGAGGGACCTTAACGTCAGTCTCCCTGAGCCTGTAAAACAGAGTAATGCTCAAGAACAAAACCAGCCCTAAACCACAACAACCCCCCAACACACACACACCCACATCTCAATGGAGTTTAGAGAGAGAAAGAGAATCAGCCCCACACCAAGGGGAGAAGTTAAAATTGTCAAGGTTTTGATAAAAGTGCTTAAGGACAGAGAGAGAGAGTTTGAATTTAAAACCCATGGAATTTTTTATTTGATTTTGCAAATAAAGAGAAATAACTTTTAAAACCTCCAAGAGACTTAGTAGCAATTTTTATCTAGGGAGTGATGTTTCAACCATTAAAGATTTTATTAGATGGGCCCTTGTTAGAGGCTGGAATAACCTGGTTACAGTTCTGTTGTTCTTTTGTAGGATTGCTGTGTATTTTGCTGTTGTCCTCGTTCTGATCTCATTAGAGGGGCTCATTTTAAGGAAAGCTAAGGTCAACCTGTTTAACTAGGAAGTGATTTTTCAAGGACCTAAACAATCTGGTTAAAAGCAGGCTAAAGCCTCATCAGGCAGTGGTGTAAGAACCTTTGGTGTAGTGGCCCCCTGAATGCTCCTGGTGGGTTTTGAATTGTACAGATTTTAGGCAGGAAGAGAACCGTGTGAGGAAGTGCTTTTGCCTAAACATTGGGGTGTCATCTTCTAGAATGTTCTGACTAAAACCTTTTGCCAACTCCAGGTCTAGAGGCAGTGGCATAGCTGGGCCTCACTCTCCCCTGTGCAGTGGTTTAGTTATTTCTCCATTAGTTACAGGACTAGTAGCTCTCAAGGGCCTACCTCTGTGACGCACATGGGAGGCATGTCTCCTCCCCTGATAGGCGGTTGGCAGGACTGTCTTGCTGGGACTAATATCTTTCCTGTTCCTTCGCTGCATTTAGCAAGTTAATTCTCAGGATTCCAGGGCTTTCTCAACAATTGGGCGTTTTCTTTAGACTCAGAAACTCAGAGGCTGTTTTATGTAAACACAGCACTTGTGGACCCTTGGTGATTTCTGACAAAGGCAGAACTGTCCCTGGAGGGGTCAGGAACCACTGAACAAACACGGGGCTTGGTGCGGAACCCAGCTCTCCCTTCCAGATTGGACTTTGGGACTCTCAGCCTCCAGGGAGGGAGCTTTCTAGGTTCCTGAAAGACTTTGTTCACCAACAGGGAAGGCATTCACAGACATTTACTCATTCGCATGAGTTCTGTGAGTCTTATTTTTGGCATTTACAGAGGCGTCCATAGCTTGTCAGCCAACTTTGACAATTGCAGAGACAGTGTTTACGTACAGATGCTACAGACTTGTGTTTAAAAACTCACCATGCTAATTGCTTTTTAGCGTGCGTGGCTCTGAGTTAACCCAGACATATGACAAATTGGCTAGTGACAGGAGAAACATGTGCGCAAACCCCACAAGCAGAGTGGTTTGTGTTAGAAGCCTCTTTTTTTGTACACACAGCTACTTCGAAATGCTTTTCTCTTAGCACTCCGTGGTGTTAAATGAAGGCCCAGCGAGGAAGAAAGAGATGACAGTTCTTCTGTAATGACTGGTTTAACAGAATGGACTACCACTGTCTCTGTGTTACTCTGGTGCAGATTTGGGACTCCACAGTGCAAAGTGCATGAGGTTCCCTAGAAGAAACAGGCAGGTGCAAAAGTATGTCGTAGACTTTACTCCTGCAAGGTTTAGGAAACCCTGAGCAGCAGAGAGAGAAAAGCATTGTCCAGAGCTTGGAATATTTAGAGAAGTATGTCTTGGATGATAGCTGAGCACACACATTCCCTTTTAACAGGTAACTTGGAGACCTTAGCCTTAGATAGATCTTTGATTCATGAGGGGGGAAAAAGACATGAAGGAAACATGTTAAAATGTCCCTAGTGCTTATGTTAGGGTTTGGGGTAATATGTATTTTAGAAATGCACAATTACATTTTACCTTATGAAAGCAATAGAACACAGTTTTTTGGGCATTGTGGGAAAGAGACACGTCCTTTCCCCAAACGCTAAGGATCCCCTGCTTTGATCTTCCCTTAAGGTTTTCTTTCCACAGGGCAGTACTTGGCCTTAACCCGGGTCTGTGCAAGTTCCATTGGGTGTGTTTGTGTCTTCCTTCTTTCTTAGGACAAGGTGTCTCAGCTGGAGATGGAACTGGAAGAAGAAAGAAATAATTCGGATTTGCTGTCTGAGAGGATCACTCGGAGCAGGGAACAGGTACTGTGTGTAGTTGAATGATGAATGGATTGTCCTTCGTGAAAAAGGAAATGTGAGAAGTTAAATCCACGGATTTGGCCAGAGGAGGGAAGAAAAGTTCTTGCCCTTTGGAAACGATGGAGGACTGAGTAGTCTTCCCCATGATAAGCCACCAAGACGGAGATATAACGTATAACTTAAAGCATGCAAGGTGGAAGTTTCCAGAGTGGTTATGGGTAGCAATCTACTGGCCATGATGGGCAAAGTGCTTTTAGAGCAGAGGCTCTAAGAATCATTAGTTCAACAAACAATTGCGTGAAATTTTGTGGCTGACACTATGTTAGTGCCATGGAAAGTGAATGATGTGGTGCAGACTTTTCCTTTGAGAAGCAATAGAGACACCTAGGAAGCATTCACCATACAATACCAGTCCCTTCCAAGTGAATGCTTTTTGCAGTTTTCAAAGGGAAGGAATTCCCCTTATCTTTGATCTATCCGTACAGCAGCACCTGGAGATAGCAGGGGCAGTTCTCTCTGTCCTCACACCGTAGATAATAGAACTCATTTCCCAAACTACACTCCATGTAATCCCAAGGGTTCTGAATTTTTTTCCCCATTTTTTAATTAAGAAAAAGTTTAGAGTGATCACACGTGGAACCATTATGGGACAGGATTCAAAATACACAGTGGCAGTTTTGAAGAGAACCTGTATTCTCTAATCTCAGCCTTTCATTTACAAATGATACATGTGGCTGCCTGTAGAAACCTCTGAAGGGATGTACTCTCAGTGACAACTCAGTTGTATGCGGGGCTGAACATGGTCCTGGAGAAGCTGTACATAGACATTTGAAAAGCTCTTTGCCACTTGACTTGCTTTGGGCACCTTCTTAATTAAACAATGCAAACAAAACCTAAAAGCCTTGGATGCTGCTGCGTATAATTGAGAAAAATATCTGTATAAAGGATTAAAATGAAAAATCTGAGAAAGGCAAGTTGATTTGGGCAAAATCTTCATCCAAAGCAGCACTTTCCTCAGGTCACTCAGTCTTCTACTTATCCCCATGCGCCACCGTTGCCCCGCCTCAGGATGCCCAAAAACTGGAGGTGCCAGTGATTGGGGACAGTGCCATTCCAAGCTGGTAGCTCCTCTTCAGAGTCAGAGGGGAATCACTGGCTTCTTCTCCATTTGCCACTGTTTCCCTACTAACAGGCTCTTTGCAAACAAGCACAACAGTCCTGCTGTTTTGCTTCTGAGAGTGAAGAACTTGCAATCCGAGGCTCCGTCCTCCCTTCCCACTGAGCTCAGATTCAGTTCTGCCTGCGTGTTCTGTGCTGTGCTGGTAGCATCCTGCTTAGGGGGCTGGCAGCCCAACCAGCCGGAGCTGCAGAAGCTCAGAGAAGACTCTCGTGAAAATCTGAAGTCCAGATGGGGAGCCCAGCCTTGACACTTGAGCCCTCACGGGTTCTTGCTAAAGTCTGCATTTTGTTAAGTTCCTACACTGGTATAAAAGCTGCTTGGTGACATGTTCCTGCCAGCTTGGCTGAGCGGCCACATTGCCACAGGGCATTTCAGGATCTGCTGAGCATTCCTGATAACAGAAGTGGCCATGAATTTGTTTTGCTAATGCTTCTCATGATGTATGCAGGGAATGGGGGGAACGTCTGTCATCCAGTCCCTAACCAGGCAGGGAAAACAGACTCCCATACCCCATGTTTTACACCAAAACCAAAACACAGACCCAGTGACACAGAAAGTGGTTGCCTCCCTCTGCTCAGCTGATGGCCTAAAAAACTAAGAACACCGATCGCTTAAATCAGTTTCTTTTGGCCCCTTTTCCTTCTCTCACCTGAGCGCGGGAGGCATAGAACTGCTGGAAAGAGCACCAGACTTTGAGTCCAGGGCCTGACTCCTGCAACAGCCCCAGGGAGCTCCAGGAAAGTCCTAGCCTCTCTGAGCGCAGTCTCTAAAGTCTATGAAAGTGAGGCTGTTTGTTCAGGAGATTTCTGGAGGCTTCTCCAAATTCTAACATTGAGGTGCCATGACTGGCTGCATATAACCAAGTGTCTGAGACATTCTTTAATTCCCCATCCTTCCCTGTGTCTGAGCTGCAAGTCCAAAGAGAGGGTTCCGCAGTCTCCAGCGTCTTTGTCCTGTTCATTCTGTTTTCCTCTTCTGTTTCCTTTCTGCGCCCTGCCCTCTCTGAGGTAGGGAGGGAAAGGGGAAGCCTGGTATCTGTTTTAAGCGGAAGAGTGGAGCATCATGTTCAAATTCATGTAGGAATTGCTAAAAAACAACAGCAAAACAAAACAAAACTCCTGACTTGAAGTGTTGTCTCCTGATCCAGTGCCCAGGCCCCTCTTCTGGCCTTTGCTGCCTCTGGATTCGTGAGGAAGCATAGTGCAGAGAAATGGTTGACCAAATACCTGCCTCACTGGAAAACATTTAATTCTCAGTCAATGTCAAGGTTAATCTGAGCCTTTTTTTTTTTCCCCTCTCCTAAAGGCTCCAAGGAAGGGTATAGATGGTTGGATCCTGATTTCAATCTACTTACTTTAATAACGTCTAGGGCCATGTGCCTGCTGCCTTCCTGCCAGAATCAGAGAAAGGGGAACTTCCAAAACTAAGATGCCTTCTTCTCTGCCCCCTCAAACCTATGACACCTCCTTAACAGGGACATCTCCTAAAGAACAGGAAATGGTGCCTGTCTCATATCTCCAAGCTGATTTATAACGTCAGCCCTGGACGCTCAGCAAAAACTGCTACCAGGCTCTGAAAAGAGAAGACATGGGGAATTTATATTTTTTGGGTCTTGCTCTCTTTAAATTGAAAAGAAAAAGGTTACAGCTCTTACTTAAATCCTGCATTCTTACAAGCTCCCTTTCTGAATTTCGCTTTCCCCCAAACATCTCTCATTTTTCCCCTAGTCTTTGTGGGAAGGCTTTTGTGGAAAAGCTCGGGGAAAAAAAGTCCGGAAGTATCAGTAAATGGCCAACCCATTTCAGAGAATCTTAGATCTGGCAAGGAGTTCCAAGTTCCTCTCCCCAGACTTCTCGTGCAGTGTACAAGAGATCTGAGGCCTAGGGCCACCCACAATCTTGCCAATTCACACAGCCAGTTAGTTGTTAGTTGCCTTAGATCTCCTGACTCCCCAGTGTTCTATCTACCAGTGCCTGTAAGGTGTGACGGATACCTACTGTGTGCATAAGTAGCATGTAGTGGTAAGGCTGCAAAATGATCAAAAGTGGTCCCTGTCCTTGAGTGCTGTGTTTGAAGAGATGGACCATGCCCCCAGAAATGGTAACTAACAAGACAAAGTGCAGATACTCAATGCCAAGTGTGAGATGTAGGCAGGTAATGAGGGAAAGACCATCATAGCAGGGGTGACCATGGGAGTTCTTAGAGGAAGGCCATCATAGCAGGGAAGACCATGGGGCTAGTTTTGAAGAAAGGGTAAGATTTAGACAAACCAAGGAGTGGGAAGGGAATCCTAGATAGAATGGATGGTGTGAACAAAGATTGGGAAGTAGGATATTTGCAGTGTTTCAAGGAGCAATGAATGGACTGCTATGGCTTGATTAGGTTTCTGGTTTCCATAAGGAAATAATAGGAGATAAATTTGGAGAGGCAGGTTGAGGGTATTGAATGGACCCTATCCTGAAGGCAGTGGGGAGCCCTCGAAGGTTGTGGAGCAGACAGAGAAGCTTACATAGTATTCTAGAAGGTTAATGTGATTGGGTTGGGACAGGTGAACGGGAGACCAGGAGGAAGCTCAACTGGGCTTTTTCCAGGGACAGAAAATAGGAAAGGCAGTTTTGAGATCAAACATTCTATCCTTTACGTGTTTTTCCCCCCCTCCTCTTATGCATACATTTGACACTCAACAAGTGCTGGACACGTTATTTATGAACTCTAATAAGGCCTTTTCCATACATGCTCAGGATGTTATTTTTCAGACTGATGGATTCAGGGAATCCTAACAGAAAAGTTTTTTCAAATTTTTGGATGCTTGGGTTTTGTTTTCATATGTGGCTAACAGGAAGGAGAGGGATGAATTTAGAGCTGATAAAGTGACAGCTTATTCTATAAAACAGAGGTTTCTGTTTTTGAAACCAAATATGGGTTCACCATATGCAGGAAGGTTTCTAACTTGTAAATTGAAGGAAAATTCATTTAAATAGTGGGTATTTTACTGGGTTTGGTCTGTTTAAATCCAGAGAAATTCTTTTTGCTCTCTTTCCTCCAAAACCATTTACAATAGCTGTCTTTAGTGAGGATTCCCTAAGTGCTGGGTGCTGTGCCCTGTGCTGTGCATGCTTTCCGTCGCTGTTTCCAGGCCTTGTGAGTAAGTGGCCACCCAGGGTCGCGAAGCTTGTAAGAGGGGAACCTAGGATTTGGCTCCAAAGCCATTGCTTCCCACCTGTTCCCATCATCCCAGCATTAGACTAAGACTGGTAAAGACCTGCCCCCTCCCCCAAATACATTTAGGGCCTCTATTCCCAAGTGAAAGATGAAGCCATGGTGTCTCTTAATACGGATGAGGGTTTATGTTCACCTGATCTTCTCTTGATGGTCCTGTGAGTCCAGAATTTACATAGTGAAAGAGGCCCAGCATTGGTTTTAAATGTGTCAGGCTGATGTTCTAGCTCACTGGGCATTGCTGTGTCATTGCTGGTGATTGAGTACCAACAGTTAACAGTAGGGCTGGGCCTAAATGGAGAGGCATATTCTTGTCCACAGAGGCCAAGGTAACCCAGCCTAGTGGAAAGGTGATTCATCTGACATGGGCAGCTGTCAGACAAGAGGAAAAATACCAACTGGAGAGCTTTGGGTGGCTTTATGTTCTTTCTAGGGGCTGAGTGAGGCTTTGCTATTGCCTTGGCAACTATAGGATAAGTCCCAGTGGATAAGGTTGCAGGCCTGTGCAGTCATTCCCAGGTGGTGGGCGCCAGTCTGCTGCTCAGTCTGCACCAGGATGATGCATCCTCTAGGATATGGTACTCCTTTGTAGTCAGTGACAGAAGGATCAAAATGGGTTTTTTTTTTCCTTGTAATTAAAACAATACTACTCTCAGAACTGCTTGCTGCTGTATGGGCTGCTCCAAACCCAATGTGTATAGTTGGTTAATAATGATTTTCCTCTCTTATGATTGAGGATCTTCCTGGTATTTTTAACACCAGCCAGGAGTGTAGGTCACAAGGCCCTTTACAGCCCAGTGGTAAACATAGGTGATGGGATGAAATATTGTTATTAGCAGTCATAAATATCTTTGGCTTCTTGTTAACCCAGAGCAGCTGCTTTTAATCCTGAGCGCTGGCTCAGGTCATGGGTGCCTCTGACATAAACCCCACTGGAGTCTGATACTGTTATTTCCGATTGGAATGTTCTAGGTTTAGCATTCCTTCAGTCCAGCTGTGATAAACTGTTGCTTTCAGCTCCTGTTCTGTTTCTAATTTGATTGGAAGTTTTTATTTGGTCTATTTAATATAGTTGAAGGGTAAACAGCATATGAAGCACTAAACTTCTATAAAGAAGTATTTTCCCAGACTCAGATTTACTTCTCTAGTCCAAAGGAGGAAGCTGGCCAAGCCAGAGGCTTTTCTCCTTTTCTTTTCTTTTCTTTTCTTTTCTTTTCTTTTCTTTTCTTTTCTTTTTTCTTTTTTCTTTTTTCTTTTTTCTTTTTTCTTTTTTTTTTTTTTTTTCTTTTTTCTTTTTTCTTTTTTCTTTTTTCTTTTCTTTTCTCCCTTTCCCCTTCCCCTTTTCTTTCCTTTCCTTTCCTTTCCTTTCCTGCCAGTGCGGGTGAGAGGAAGAAGGATCTGATCTAGAATCTTCTCAAGTCATTGGGCCCATCCTAGAGATCACTGTATTGAGTAGAGCTAAAACCCAGCCTCGGGAGTGGCATCCGTCACTTCACATGGTATTCCTTGTATAATGCTCCACGCACTGGATTTATTTTGGAATTTTCTGTCAGGCTGTTCTTTCTGAAGAACCGAAGGAAACTTGTCCTGCCTGCTAAAAGCCTTGGATTGCAAAAGACTCGAGAAAAATTGATGGCCCAGTCACATTAACTGTTAGGTTTTATGGTTGCACATTTGTTCCTTCCTGTTCTTTGCTCTGATTTATTTTGCATTTAATAGTGCATTTTGTTAAGTGCAAATATTTTGCATTTTAGTAGTCATCGTTTGAGGGGATGTGAAGTATAAATAATTACCGTTTTGTTTTTGTTTTTCGGTTTTTTTGTGTGTTTGCTTGTTTTGGAGTTTCACCCTTTGCCCTGGGCTCTCCAGGGAGGTCTTGAACCTGTGGAGGCCTCTGGCATGCTGACCCTCTGAGTGTTCGTTTGCACTGGGAGGCCTGTGTCCTGGTAGGACCCAGATTTTCCAATAAGGGGCACTGAGGGAACAAGGCTTTGGGCACCGGCTGCGTCTTTAAGTTGCAGGTTTGTCTTGAACTCCTGGTCTGGGTTCAGCACTGCATGGCCCCTTGGTGGTCCTCGAGTCCCTCCCTGGCACTGTCTGCCTCACTCCTCTGTGGAAGTTCCTGCCAGAATGCTCTCTTCTTGTGGGATTTGCCCTTCATTGAGAGACCGGGGTTTTCCCACATGTGCTAAGAGGGAGAAAAGGAGTGAATGATTTTTAGCCAGAAAGCCTGGGTGAGAATCCCAAAACTGCTTCCGAAGTTCCTGAACCTCCCACCTGGAAAATGGGGTGATAACATCTGCCTCACAGAGTGCTAGGAGGATTGAAGGGCCCACACGTGCCCAGGACATTTGCACTTGCCCCACCGCGCCTATCACCGGGGGCTTTTGCTTCTTGGTATGTCCCTGTTCGGTCCTCAGGCCTGGAGCACAGCTGTAGCAGTCACCACCTTTCTCCTAAAAGCAGATGCTGTAAACAGCTGCAGTGAGACCTCTGCCTCTGCTCTGCTGGCCTATTACTGTCTTTTGGTACTTTTTGGCCTTATATCTCACAGCAACTGTTAACCTGCAGTTCTTCCTTAACCCACACTTTGGGAAAATAATTTTTCTTTCCTCCCCTCCCTCACTCTCTTCCTTCCATGCCTCTGAGCTACAGGCGCCTGCCTCCCCTAAGTCCTGCATTATGCTCTCTCAGAGGCTCAGAGAACGGTCTCTCCTACTCCATGCTTCCCCCCGCACCAGGCCTGCATCCTGTCTCTCCCCGTACACGGTCAGTCTCCCTGTCCAGCTCCCTTCTCGTTACTGTCCAGCATCTAGAATTTTCCTGTCCTCCGTGATTCTCACCCTTGCCTGCTGATAGGTTTGGGGCCCCTCTGTGGCAGTCCTCTTTGGGGAACCTCATGTCCCCAGCCCTCCAGTTGTAGGTGACTCTTGTCACCGCTGGAGTTCAAGGAGAGGTATTGACCCACCTCTTCATGCCCGGCACCTTCCCTTCCCAGTTTTTGCGGTTGGGTTCCCCCCTCTGCTGAGCCTTCCAGAGTGGACTTCTTGTCCTGCTCAGGTGCTCTTTCCTGGGCTTCCTTATGCCTGACCTTCCTCAATCCTCAGCCTTCTTGGCTTTGGGGACAGGGCTATGCCCTGGTTTCCTCCTAGCCTCCCCTAATGGAGTTGGGGGAGCATGCTTCCCAGGGCACATTTCTGGGTCCTCATCATACAGTTCACCTTGGGGGTCTCATCAGTCCCATGGCTTCAGCTGGTGTCACCCAGTCTCTGTGCCTGTGTCCACAGCCTCTCCTGGGCTCCAGGGGCCGATGGGGCTATTAACAGGACCTACCTCCTCCAGAGGGGTGAGGACAAAATGAGACAGCACTGTAAAGATGCTCAAGATTTCCTTTAGTGAGTGCAGTCTCCATGCTTGCTCCTGTCACCTGTTCTGACGGGCCCTATGTGACTGCTCCCTGTCCCCCATCTCTTAACCTGCTTGTCCCCTGTCCCTGCATGTCCAATTCCTCCAGCAGCCCGTCCTATTTCCCACCTGCCACTCTGACTCACCAGTGGCCCTGATTTGGCAAGCTCTATTCCCTCTCCTGCTCCCCTCAGACCTCTCAGGTAGGTTGCAACTGAGGGTCTCTTTCCCCGGTCCTGTGAGCTTGGGCTGTGACTTCTGCCATGTGCTGCATATACAGGACTGGTTCCTTTGTCCCCCGCATGGCTATACTGAGGGCAGGTCCTGCGTTGGTCTAAGCGTCCTGGGGCTGACTGTGTAGTGTATCCTGACCCATCCCATCATCCTAAGACCCGCTGTCCCCCAGCAGGCAAGCTGGTGTGTTCACAGACACACGCTCACTGGCACCTGACAAGGCAAAGCCTTTTCCGGGGACACTCCTCAGAGTCCAGAGAGATGGGGTGACTCCTCTTTGGCAGGGATGGGGGCAGGGGCCTCTGGCTTCCTCAGGAGAGCCACACAGCACCCCAGAGGGTGGCAGAGCCACCAAAATGTGCTTTCACTGTACACTGCTTTTGGCCACCTCAAAGGGCCTTCACAGGCTGTTTTGTTCGAGTGCCTTGTTGTAGAGATGAGTCTGCCTCCCAAAGGTGAGGCGCCTCAGGTCACACACAAGTGAACCCGGAGCCAGAAGAAGAGCCAGGTGGCCACTGCTCGTCTGTGTAATTACTTCCCATCACAGTGACAGTTTAACCGCGTTCTCAGTGGAGTCCTGGCCTCTGGCCAGGGGCGTGAACGCGACGCTTCCTCCCGGGAGGCACGTTGCAGTCCCGTGGCCCGGCCGTGCTGACACCCTCCGTGCGTGGTGTGGTGTGTGCAAAGGCCCCGCTCCGAGTGGGCTGTGAGCCCGCATTCATTAGCTGTGGACTTTGTGCTCTTGTGGCAGTTACGGGAATATTCCGGCACCTTTATAGCATGTGATTCTCAAGGGCTCTGGGGCCGTGCAGGGAGGGAGCCAGGTCACGAGGCAGAATTCTCCACGCTCTGCCTGCTGACCCTTTGCATTGCTGGCATTTTCTCCCTACTGCATGCAAGGATGACCTAAGGAGACTGCCTTCTCCCCTTGGGTTTTACAAGACAGCTGTATGCGAACCCTAGATCCATTTGAAGCCTTTTCGGCATGTTGGTCCAGAGAGCCAGGGCAGGTGGAGTCGTGGGCTGTGAGTAGGTTTGATCTGGGTTCTAGTCCTGCTATCTCCTGTCACATGTATAACTGCCCTGGGCATCAGTGTCTCCTGTTGTAAAATTCTGAACCCTGCTGACTTAGAAGCCTGCCAGTCAGAAATGCAAAAATGTGAATGTTTTTTGTTTTGACTGCACGGATACCCCCTCATCTGTGGGCAGAGTCCCAGCCTCCTCCGTGTCCAGGCCCTGCCTATCGCCTGCCTTATTCCTTGGCACTCCCTGTCACCCACTCCAGGCCAGACATACCATACGCACAGTGCAGGGACTGTGGGAGAAGGGAGGAGATGCAAGTGTGGCCCAACAGGGTCGTGTCTCCTGTTATTCCCGGGACCCCCGGGTCTTGCTTTCCAGGCAGATGGGGGGGAGGGGTGAGCTTTTCTTTTCCTCAGGTGCTTGTGCAGGTGATGAAAATCCCAGTGGAGGCCAGGCTGGTGAGATTGTTAGAGATGCTCCCCAAGTATCCAGGCACTCCCGTGTGTACACCTCTTACCCAGGCTGAACCCCCACCTTATAGGGGAGGGGGTGGGTTTTATTTTCCCTGTCAGTTCTCCTGGCCTCTTCAGGCTGCCCTCTGCTGGACAGTCCTGGGAACAGGGTCTGGGGCCTCTGCCTCTGGTGCTTGTTTCACTGCTGCCTAAAGCCCGCTGGGAACGGGAAACAGAGGCAGGCGATAGGACTTCTTTCTGGGTGCTGCTCAGCTAGCCTCATTTTCTCTTAATACAGAAGAAATCCTTGGTAGCATTTAGGCTTTGCCAGGTCACCTGGAGCTGCCCAGTATTCTTGCTGACTTTTGGTTGTGGCTCACGAAGGGAGAAATCTAGCAGCCTCTGAGGTACGCTCAATGTAGTAGAAGCCTTTTCTGAACTTTGAACTTGTAATGCAGCAGTCAGGAACTCATATGGATACTACTGCCCCCCATTACTAGTTCTGTAGATCTTGGTCAGGTTGGATCACTGACTCATCCCGCTTTGCCTGGACTCGGTTTTAGCATCGTTAAGTCCTGTGTCCTGAGAACATCCTCGGTCCTGGGCGAGCTAGCTGGAGTGGTTGGTCTCCAGACAAATTCATGAGCTTCTCTAAGCCCCGGTGCCCGGAGCAGAGATAGTACTGCCTACTTCCTGGGAGTGTTGTGGGGACGTAACAGGCTAGTGCTTGTGGAGTGCTAAGCAGGTGTACCAGTTTTCTAGTGCTGCTGTAACAGAATGCCCCCAATGGGGTGGCCTAGAACAACACAGATGTGCTATTTCACAGTCCTGGAGCCCAAAAGTCTGAAATCAAAGTGTCAGCAGAACCATGCTCCCCTTGGGCCTGTAGAGATGCTCCATTGCTTCTTCCAAGCTTCTGGCAGTTTTCTGGCCCTTAGGCATTCCTTGACGATAGATGTCTCCCTCCAATCCTCTCTCTCCATGTGGCCCTCTCCCTGTGTCTCTCTTCACATGGCCATCTTTTCCGGCTGCGTATCTGTCCCTTCGTCCAGAGTTCCCCTTTTTATAAGGCCACTAGTCATGTGGATTAGGGCCCACCCTAATGACCTCATTTGAGCTTGGTTACCTCTGTAGAAACCCTATTTCCAAATAAGGTCATATCTTAGATACAAGGAGTCTATATCTTTTGGGTGGGGGGAGGGGGGACATAATTCAGTCCATAGCAGCAGGGTTTGCTGTGACCATTACTGCCTTTTGTGTCATTATCTTTGCAATCATCACGAAACCAAGAGTATCTGCGAAACAGCTCCTGCCCCCAAGAGGAGATGGCCTGATGAAGAGGAGCTGGCTTGGCAGTTAGAATTTGGTACCCGGGAATTATTTGAGCCTGAAGGATCTAGAGACAGCCTGTCTCACTGCTGGCTTTGTTCTGCTTGGTGCAGATGGAGCAGATGAGGGGCGAGCTACTCCAGGAGAGAGCTGTCAAGCAGGACTTAGAGTGTGACAAGATTTCCCTGGAGAGACAGGTGAGGCTGGCTTTGGACTAGACCACCCCCCCCCCACCCCCACCCCCAACAGGGTCGTCTTTGCATGGCATCCAAAGAACTCTGGGACATAACCCGCCCGAGAGGTGGAGGTGTTCCCAAGGTCTTTTTTCCAATGATATTAAATCTGCTTGGAGGTTGAGCAGCTTGGGGAGGAGAAATTGCAGGTGGTGTCTTCTGGATCCTAAGAGGGCTAAATTTTAACGCAAAAGAAATGAAAAAGCCGTGAGTTGCTCAAAGCTTACTTGAATCATTTCTCTTACATGCCATTGACGTAAATTCTTCACTGAATACTATGTATGTTATTGGCGGAGGAGCCTGTTTTTCCTGCCTCCTCCACCCCCGATAGGTTTGACAGAAGAGAAGGCCACGCCTCTTGCCTGACATCTAGGAGTCCTAGGACGGCCAAAGATTTCACTTGGGCTCCTAAGGGCACGTGGTAGAACCTCTTCTCTTGGCCTGCCAGGAGCTGAGTGCTCTTGTTTCCCTGGAGACATTGCTGGCTTCCCTAGGTCCCCTGGGGCCATGCACCCTGTCACGGAAGGCAGCCTTATCACAGTTGCCCACCAAATGCTGGCTCCACCCCATAAACCTGCACAGAGAGTGCGGCAGACACACACCCCTCACAGCACCCCCGTCTGATTCTAGAACAAGGACTTAAAGAGCCGGATTATCCACCTGGAAGGTTCCTACAGGTCCAGCAAAGAGGGGCTGGTGGTACAGATGGAGGCCAGGATCGCTGAGCTGGAGGACCGTCTGGAGAGCGAGGAGAGGTGAGCCCCACCAGGACCAGCTGCGGTGCAGAGGCCTGGCACGTAGTGGTGGTCACACTGCAGAGTGCTTTCCCATTTGTGTCTCTTGTCCTCATGAGCCTTCACGTGAGGAGGGTAGAGCAGGTACAGTGGATGAGAAAACCGAGACCCGTCCCAGTGAGTGCTTGAGGAAGGTAACCAGGCTGAATATACATCAGCAGGACGACAGCACAGGAAGCCTACTCCTGAGTCCCCGGCTTCCCCACCATGCGGCTGCCCCTCTCCCCACCCCTTAGCAGACCACGCTGCCTCATAAGCTACTGAGGTTGAGCTGGTTTAGAGGCAGGAGGTTGACTCTGCCCCGGGGGAGCCAGAGGTATTGGAGCAGAGGGCAAGTGCCATCTCAGAGATTGGCGGGACCCCCACAGTGGGTGGGAGGCATTGGGATCAGAGGGCCACGCTCATTTCCAGCAGATTCTCTGCAGCTAGCTCTAAGGTCGCAGCCTGGGGGCCAGCACCAGGGTTGAGCTTTACTGGCCTCCGTTCTCACTCTTGGCCCCTCACCTTCCTGGAAGGGGTGAGGTGCGTGTGCATATGGCACTGTGCACTATCTGTTTTTCAGTAGGACTTTGGGGCTGGGCTGGAGCAGCCTGAGACCCGTGATGCTCACACCCTGGCAGTCAGGGACCCTCTGCTGTAAAAGTAGAGTCTGGGACTGGAAGAACTCAGGGCAGCTCCAGTCCCAGCTCTGCCTGTTGCTGACTCTGTGGTTTTAGGCGGGTCACTCCCCTTCGTAGGGCACCCTTTCCCTCACCTGTCCAGGAACAGCCCCTTCATCCCATACTGTCGTGTTCTCCCACCCTAACCATCACGTTGACCAGGCTGCCTGGCTGGAGCTTCCCCTCCTCCACAGACTGCCCTGGGCCTCCTGAGGGGCTGAGATGAGAGGGTCTCATTCTCTCTCCCCCACCTTTCCAGGGAGCGGGCCAGCCTCCAGCTCAGCAACCGACGGCTGGAGCGGAAGGTGAAGGAGCTGGTGATGCAGGTGGACGATGAGCACCTGTCCCTGACTGATCAGAAGGACCAGGTGAGGGACCCTCATTCCCAGATGGGATTTTACACCCCAGCTAGGAGGGCGATGGAGTTGTGGAGGCTGAGTCCCTTCTTCCCCTCACCCCAGGCACATCGTAGAACAGTGTGGCCTTTGTAGCCTCCTTCAGTAGGGGGTTCAGTAAGCCCTAGCCCCTGAGCTGAGACTGGTTGCTCCCTTTGCCATCTCTCGGTCTCTTGGGGAGACGGTGGCTGGATTGCTGGCCTGTCTGTGCTGGACTCTTCTCTTTCCCGGCTGGACTGCGCGACCAGCTAGCACCCAACCTGCCCTCTCTCCCAATGCAGCTGAGTTTGCGCTTGAAAGCAATGAAGCGACAGGTGGAGGAGGCTGAGGAGGAAATTGACAGACTAGAAAGTTCCAAAAAGAAGCTGCAGAGGGAGCTGGAGGAACAGATGGATGTCAACGAGCAGCTGCAGGGACAGCTCAATTCCATGAAGAAGGACCTAAGGTGGGTGAGCGTGGTGGCCCCGTGGGGACTGTGATTCCTCTGACATTTGAGGAGAACTTGACGCTTTCAGGGCGTTCTCACTCCTGGTGTCTGAAGCCAGTTCCTTGTTGTCGCCTTGAGGGGTCATCCCATCCTAGAGAGTGGCTGCATCCGCTTGGGTCACCCCATCTGTTCATTCAGGTCTCATATGTGTCATCCCCAAACCAGTCTCCTGATGTCAGCTGGGAACTTCATCCCTCTTAGCCATAAGGGGTAACCAAGGCTCAAAGCAGGAGGCCCAGCTCATACCACCATGGAGAAGGCAGCTCTTAGGCCAGCACTTAGGACTCCTGCTTGTAGGGAGAAATAAGATAAGGTTTGGGTTCATATCCTCATGAAGACTAGACTATCTCAGGAGAGAGCTGTTTCTAAAGCTCCCCTGCTGTGATAAGGGGACTGGGGGTAGGGGTCACTTTACCTGCCCCAGGGTCACTGGCGTGCAGGGTGGATTAGATTCATATTCATCCATAGAGCTAAGCCTTTCTCAGAGGCTGACTATGCTGGCAGCATAGGTGGTTCTCTTGTAAATGGACCCCAGCCCATTAAGAATCCTGTAAACAGGGCCTTTCTATCAAGAACCTGGCCCCAGGGCTGGCATTAGGGTGCACCATTTAAGGGGGCACCAAAAATCTCAGTAATCAAGATAGATAATTAATGCATTATTATAAAAAATAAATGCCAACAGCCCATGGTAAACAAGATACCAAAATTTAAGATGGAATCAACAACGGGGGCATCTGAGTGGCTCAGTCGGTTAAGCTTCCAACTTCGACTCATGTCATGATCTCACGGTCCGTGGGTTCGAGCCCCTTGTCGGGTTCTGTGCTGACAGCTCAGAGCCTGGAGCCTCGTTCGGATTCTGTGTCTCCCTCTCTCTCCCTCCCTCTCTCTCCCTCCCCCACTTGTGCTCTGTCTCTCTCTCTCTCTCTCAAAATAAATAAACAAACAAACAAACATTAAAAAATTAAAAAAAAAAAGGGGGGGGGGGTGGATCAACAACAGCACCCTGACAAGACATATCGTAGTTTGAGGCAAAAGGAAAAATCAGTACTACCCAACTTGTCCCAGCCCTGCCCAGCCCTTCCTATCAACACCAACCTGGGGCAGTTTGCTCCCTGCTGCTGAAGGAACTGTCAGGTACACACCAGCCCGTGGGCTTCTCTGCCAGCCAGTGGGGTGGACAGACAGGAACCCAAGACCCTTCCTTCATCCCCTGAACAGAGATGAACCGCAGCCCAGGGCCTGGAAACATGTCCCCTCTTCTTTCAGCAGACTTAAGAAGCTGCCGAGCAAGGTGCTGGACGACACAGACGATGATGACCTCAGCACGGACGGGGGGAGCCTCCACGAGGCGCCGCTGAGCTACACTTTTCCGAAAGACAGCACTGCCATCAGCCAGATCTGAGTCCCCTTCCAGGGCTGTGGAGGTGGCCCGTCATGCCTCGCGGAGACCCTCAGCCAGCCTCCAGCAGCGGGGACCTGCAGCTAGCTGCGCACGCGCGGCTGGGAGCGGGAGCGGCAGCGCCCACGCGGAACAGAGACCCGCCGTCCCCTGGTCACAGGACAGGCTGATTCCTCCACGTCGCGGTCCTCCCAGAGTCTCTAAGGGGTAGCACGCCTCTCCCAGCTCAGGCAGGTGGCTACTGCAGCTTAAATGTTGACTCCCGAGGCAGAGGAGCCACCACTCATTGCAGGGTTTGGAGAATATGATTTGGCAGGCGGAAGCCCGGGTTCTGCACTGCCATCTGCTGGCACCGTTTGCAGTGCTGCTCCTGCCCCTCCTCCCTCCCCCACCAAGGAAAAGGGTCCAAAGTGCTAGTTATTATCTAACAGCAATTGTGCAGGGGAGAGAGAGGATGTATAAACTGTACATATTTTAACCCAGATTCTCATGGACTGCTTCTGTTGCCCTGTGGAATATTACAGAGGCTTTGTAGGGTGGCTTGTTTGTAAACTCCACACCTCTAGCTTACTATTTTTTAAAACACAGAGCTATTAGATTTTTATTAAGACCTAGATAAGAGAGAGGGTAGAATACAGACTACTTTGGACGTGAGAGTTGGAAAGAAGGAATTGCCGTGGTGTTAAGGGACAATTAATTCTGAGAAGAGAAATTCAAGTGGTCCTAGTAAATAACTTATGGAGGGAGAGAAAGTCTGAGGATCACTTGTATCTGTGGCCCTGCTTACTTATTTTATCTAGAATTTTGTTGTCATTTCTGAACCCTGCTGAGACCAATTCCTGGTCACCAACTGCAATGTCTTTACCACAGTTGGGGTAGGGAGACTTTTAAGTAAGGCTTTTGGCAAGTGATGTAGTTTCTAGAGGGATGGGGTCTTACTGTCATTTCTTATTGGTTCTTTCCTCCCTCTGCCCACATCAGGCCTCCAAGTAGCCTCCTCTGCCTAGGGTTGCTTAGTGGGGAGTAGGACGGTGTGGGGACAAGGCTCCTGGACAACCATGTGAGGAAGAAAAGGTGGTGTCCAGTAAGGTCACGGGAAAGGGGAGGAGAGGAGATAAGCAGGCATGTATGGGTATGCGGAGGAAGGAAGAGAAGGAAGTTCTTGAAAGCTGGGGGGATGTGTAGACAAGGGGCAGATTGAGTAGGATTTCGAGTTTATGTCAGAAAAGCAAGGGAAAACATGAAAGACAGGAGGTGTTTCTGTACAAATTGGAAGGCTCCTCCCAGCTTCCTGGGACAGAGGGACATTGGCCTGCACCAGGCATACTGTAATTGGGATTCAATGAGGTCTGTGGGAAGACCATGTTGCTGGGACAGCATTATAGGGAACATGGAATCAGGAACATGCAGTATCCCATTACTTCCTCCTGGCTTTTCTAGTGTCACCTCCCACTTTGATTGTTCCCAGGAATGGCCAGAGGCCAAATCCAGTCACAGTTGGGCCCCTATAGGTGAGGGCCAGAGTGTGGAGCCAACAGCTCAGGAGGGCCACGCCAGGGAGAGAACACTGTAAGATGTGTGTGTATGCACACACACACACACACACACACACACACACACACACACACACGCAGTGGGGCAGAGAGAATAGTGTTCAGTTGCTTTGACAGTGTCCCCAGGCATTCTAATTGATGGGAAGCCTGTGGACCAGAGAACTCTATGACAGTTACCAAGAGGAGCAGGGTGTTTCAGTGTGCTACCTACCTGAGGTCACAGAGCCCACTGAGCAGGATTCAGAGTAATCAGCTGGGTTTAAGGGCAGGTGTCACCGTCCCCTACCCCAGGATTTCCCCCCTCCCCCACTCCAGTTGCGTCAAACCCTCTTCCACCTCTACTGGCTTGGAGTGGTTCTTGCCTCTAATTACTTATTTGAGGTGTGGAGAGATTCTTCCCTTTAGCTATTCATTCATTGAGCAAATATTTATTGGGCATCCATCATGTGTCAGGCACAGTCCTTGGCCCTGGGAATACAGCAGCGAATAAAGCAGACCAAAATCCCCTCCTGGAGTGCAGTTAGGGGAAAGAGGGTGATGACAACAGTCATATAAATGAACACGGAGGCTGAGCCCCTCCCTACCTAGCCCTGGAGCTCCTCTGTGCTCTTGGGGACACAACAAGCCTGGTTCACTGGAATTCCCTTCGACCCTCAGTATATTCTTGGTTTCCCTGCTTCTTCCACCATCCTTAGAATTTGCCAAGAAGTCTGCCTAAAAATGCCTCAGCTCACTCATAACTGCAGGTGGAAGATGAGAAAGGCCGGAGATGCAAGAACTTTGGGGGTGAGTGTCCATCTTGGTTTGTGAGAAAGTCACTGTCTCTCTTTCTTGCCAGTTCCTTGTGGTAGCCATGAGTCTGGCTGCAAGAAGCAAAGGTGCCCATGAAAAGAGAACAGAGATCACCATTCAAAAGGGTTGAATCCTTACTGGAAAAGATGGGCCGCTGTAGATGTTAACAAATACATCACCCTACATAAGAATGGCTCTAGCAGTGAAGCATGTGGTGTAGCGGGCTGGGAACAACATTGGACTGGGACTTGAGAGGCGTTTTCAAGTCCTCGCTCTTCTTGCCCTGGTGACCTTGACAGGGGTGACCTTGATGGGGCCTGTGCTCCAGAGATTGCCTGGAATAAATGAGGACCATGGTGCAAGGTCCTTTCCAGCTCTGACATGCTATCATTTGATTTTATTATATACTCATTTTTTTCTGTTTGTTGCTTTAAGAACTAACCCTATTCAAGAATATTTTCTTTAGCTAGCTTAAAAAGAAAAAAATATTTTATTTAATAAACAAATACGTGGCCAAATGCAATGCCGAGGAGACAATCATCATATATCTTTATAATTTTTTTTTCCTGCTTCAGAATGTCATTTGACAAAGGCCAAGAGGCTTATTCTGTTGGGCTATGGCTTTTGGGTATGTCTGATTGCTTTGGTTTGTCATGGGGAAGAGACGTTCGGGCACATCTACCTCCATGTGCGTGAACTGGATAAAGCAAGGTTGCCTTTCAATAAATGGTGTCACCCAGCAGGAATCTTGACTCTCCCATTATTTTGACTCCCTTGTTTGCTCCAGAGCTTGGCTCTTTGTCCACCAAGAAACAGCAAGGTGAATGGCTGGAAACTGCTCGAGGAGGTGGAACTTGTCATGCCTGGGACCCGTTTCTGAAATAAAAGGGTGGGTGTGGGTCGGTGATAAACACTGAGAGAATTAATATGCCTGCTGCTGGTGATGTGCTGAGAAATCCAAACTGCCCACTTGCAGAACAAGGCAAAATGGGAAGTGTGTTAGTAACTGAGAATAAACAGATACTCCCTGTTTATTCCTTGTACCTAAACTAAAATGGGTTCTCCAACAATCAGCGTTTACACATGATCTCTCTTGATCGACCACAGGCTGACTGCAGGTACCAGGGTCCCCATTTTACAGGAAAGAATTACTTCTCCATGGAAGGGACCTATGTTGCTCATTCTTTGTCCTCACACACATCCTCTGCCCTGTTGCCTGAAGGCTGCCTCCTCCATGACCTATGGCCACCCTGTTCGGGGTCAGCCCGTAGGAGCAGGTGGGGGTTGGGTATTTCCCTGTTGTCACTCCATGCTTCATGTAACATTTTGGGCTGTGGCTCCTATGGAGACTCGTGACTCCAGCACCCACAGGACTTGGGTGACCATACCTCCCCTTTGTGCCTCTGGTCCTAAAGCTGGTCCTGGTTTCCTATTGCTATTCCTCTGGGTCCCTTGGCAGACCTGGTGGGTTCCTGCAACATTGCCTACCCCCCTCCCCCACCTCAGTGCAGCTCTCCAGTGCAGCTCTTTACTGAATTCTTTGGTTCACTGCAGGTGGGTGCTGTTGCCTGTACAGAGCTGTGCCCACTGCCCTGTCGATTCCCCCAACGGTGTAAATAATCCTGCCCATCCAGCTATTCTGCAGCCCCTGACTCCTCCTATTCTGACTGAATGGAGCATCTCAGATATTAAATGAGATTCTCTAATTTTAATTAGTCCTCAAAGGCTTTGCATAAATTCTGTTTGCCTTTTTTTTTTTTTTAAAGTAGGCTTCATGCTGAGCACAGAGCCCAACACAGGGCTTGAACTCATTCCCCCGTGAGATCAAGACCTGAGCTGAGATCAAGAGTCAGATGCTTAACCCACTGAGCCACCCAGGTGCCCCTGTGTTTTTCCTTAAGGTCAGGTTTGTTGAGGTATCTATTTATCATTTGTAGTAAAAGGTGCTCTTGTTAGTGTTACCTGCTTTTGAAACTGGATTTAGGCTCTTTCCTTGGACCCCCTGCCAGGGTCTCTTGGTGGGGACAGGAGACCCAAGGTGAGCCCAGAGCCAAAGGGAAAAGTCCTTCCAGGCCTGAGGCACCCTCCTCCACATTCTTGGCATTTCTTCTTTGAACTTGATAGCAGCAGTGATCCCGTCTTTGTTAGTAGACAGTCATTAGCCAGAAAGTTTTTTTTTTAATATTTTTAAATTTCTGTTTATTTTCAAGAGAGCATGAGTGGGGGAAGGGCACAGAGAGAGAGAGGGAGACACAGGATCTGAAGCAGGCTGTCCGCACAGAACCCAGTGTGGGGCTTGAACTCACAAACTGTGAGATCATGACCTGAGCTGAAGTTGGACGCTTAACGGACTGAGCCACCCAGGCACCGCAAGCCAAGAAGTTTTCTATTCGAAATTTTCACATGATGGGGGAAGTGACTTGACAGCAAGTTCCTGTTAGGGGCTAAATAGCCCCGAGGCAGAAGTCCCAGGCTTTGCAGAGGGATCAGCAATGCCTTGACCCCATTCTCACACCTGTCGAATACCCGGCACTGAAAATCATTGTGGGCATTAACGCGTGTCTTCCTCCACAGGGCGAGATTTGAGTGTGTACCCCATGCCAGGCTTATCAGGGCTGGAAAAAATGTGCCAGTGCAGTTCCCAAAGGCATTCAACAATAATATCTACCCTGCGGGGGGAAGTTTGCAAGTTTCCCACTGTACAGAATCCGGCTTGCCTTTACAACAGATTGTCAACAACTCCTTGGGGATGGGGAGCATGATTCCAGAGGTTTCCTGGGTAAGCAAAATTAAACAATTTTAAGAGCAAGGCAGAAACCTCACGAGGTAAGGAATCCGAGGCTCAGAGAAGCCTCAGATGTTTGGCTATAGCTCACCTGTAGAGCCAGTAGCCAGCCTGTGAGCAGAAGCTGCCACCCTGGGTCAGGTGCTGCAGCAAATACAAAGTTTAAGCCACAGTCAGGCACCTTCAGGAGCTTACAGTATAATAATAAAATGGTGATGATTAAGCTAAATGAAAATTATAATTATTCAGTCCTTCATACGTTTATGACATAGCAAATTTGTGTGTTTTTCCCATGTCTAGTTGCTGGCCTTCTCAAGGGCATGTGGGTGGAGGTGGAGGTGCCACGAGTGGAGTCTGGGTCTCGTTCTGGGGCTCCCACTCTACCCCCAGGAATCTCTGCTGCCCCTCACCCACACTCACCACCCCAGGGGACAGAGGTCTTTCATGTGATCCTGTGTTAGGGACCCCTCAGGCCCCTGGATCTTTCCTTTTTCGGATACTCCCTCAGTTGTTGGTTTCTAAGCAGCTCAACCACTGGTGGCCTGCCCCCACTCTCAGCATGGCAGTCCTTTGGAGCCACAGACCTCATGGATGAGGTGAGTCACAGATTTTTAGCTGCTCATCTGACTTCCTGTCTCTGGTGCCACTTGCTGTTGGGCTGCCGATCTCTTATTTTACCCTCAGTGGCCTCTTGGTACTTTGCTAACCTGACCTCTCCGGGCCCAGTCTGGGGTGGGATGGCTGCTCTAGGTGGTCACTGGGCCTCCCCACATTCTCACTGCATGAAAGGTGGTCTTTCAGGAACATCAGCAAGTACTGGAATTTGGGTGGTTCTCATCGAACACTTATCTTCCCAGCCCCCAGATTGCTCTCTGGGGAGATCCTTCTAGAGCAGTATTTAACAATAACCTCCATTGTGTACTATCCTTTCCTATTAGTCTTACATTCAAAACTGCACTCGCAGCCTGAAATCAGCAGATTGTTCTCAACAGAACACTGTCTACTGAGGTCACTAATAAAACCCCTCACCTCAGAGTAGCTCATTGAAGAACATCAGGTGGGTGGGCTGGAATCTGAAAACCCTGGGCTGCATAGCAGTGGGCTGCCTTCCTGGAGGTAATGGCATAGTCTCTGCTAGGCTGGGAGGGGTGGGTCCCAGGGGGAAAGCGCTCTGGATCCTGGATCCCTGCAAGTGAGCAGAGGCCAAAGCATGTCTAGGGAAGGCGGAAGTCTGAGCAGAGCCAACTTCAGGACTTGGAGCCCTGTGCAGAAGCTAATCACTAAGGAAAGAGGTCCCTCCGCCCCAGCTGTCTCCAGGACTGGGAGGGCTCTGGCTGTGGAAGCCAGACGCCTGGTCACCTTAATCGGGTGTATGAGCTGGGCATGGGGGTTGTGTGTGCTGGTCAAGGAAGCCGATAGACCTGCCTCTCCGGCCACACAACAGACAGAGCGCGCCCCTTCAGGACGCCACACAGGGAGTCTACAAATCTAATCAGTTTTGCCCTGTGGGTGATTCTTTCTTGGTTTTTTATTTTGTTTAAACTCCATTATAGTTAAGAGAGCCTGGTTGGCTCATTCAGAAGAGCAGGTGACTCTTGATCTCAGGGTCATGAATTTGAGCCCCACTTTAGGTATAGAGATTACTCCAATAAATCCATGAACTTAAAAAGATAATAATTCTCATGAAGAAAAATAATAGCATAGATTCCAGTATAGTTAACATACAGTGTTATGTTAGTATCAGTGTATAGATTCAGCGATTCTATACGTGGCTCACTGCTCATCGTAAGTGTACTCTTACTTCCCATCACCTGTTTCACCCATTATTCCATCCCCCTCCCCTCTGGTAACCATCACTTTGTTCTCTACAGTTAAGAGTCTGGTTTTTTTTGTCTCTTTTTCTCTTTGTTCATTTCTTTTGTTTCTTAAATTCTACATGTTAGTTAAATCATGGTGTTTGTCTTTCTTTGACTTATTTTGTTTAGTATTACGATCTCTGGATTCATTCTTGTTCTTGCAAATGGCAAGAATTCATTCCTTTTTATGGCTAATATTCTATATATGTATATCTCACATCTTTATCCATTCATCTACTGATAGACACTTGAGCTGCTTCCATAATCTGGCTATTGTAAACAATGCTGCAATAAATGTAGGGATGCATGTATCTTTTTAAATTGGTGTTATCATATTTTTCGAGTAAATCTCCAGTAGTGGAATTCCTGGATCATAGGGTAGTTCTGTTTTTAATTTTTCGACGAACCTCCATACTGTCTTCTGCAATGCCTGCGCCAATTTGCATTCCCACCAATAGTTCATGAAGGTTCCTTTTTCTTCACATCCTTGTCAACACTTGTTGTTTCTTGTTTTAGCCATTCTCACAGGTGTGAGATGAGCTCTCATTGTGGTTTTGATTTGCATTTCCCTGATGATGAGTGATGTTGACCATCTTTTCATGGATCTGTTGGCCATCTGTATGTCTTCTCTGGAGAAATGTCTGTTCATGTCTTGTGCCCATTTTTAAGTTAGATTATCTGGGGGTATTTTGGTATTGAATTGTGTAAGTTCTTTATATATTTTGAATACTAACCCTTTATTGGATATGTCATTTACAAATATCTTCTCCCATTCAGTAGATTGTCTTCTAATTTTGTTGATTGTTTCCTTAGCTGTGCAGGAGCTTTTTATTTTGATCTAGTCTCAATAGTTTATTTTTTCTTTTGTTTCCCTTGTCTTAGGAAACATATCTAGAAAAATGTTGCTATGGCCAATGTCAGAGAAGTTATTGCCTGTTCTCTCTTCTAGGATTTGTATGGCTTCAGACCTCATATTTAGGCCTTAGTCCATTTTAAGTTTATTTCATGTATGGTGAAAGAAAGGGGTCCAGTTTCATTCTTTTGCATGTTGCTGTCCAGTTTTCCCAACACCATGTGTTGAAGAGACTTTCCCATTGCATATTGTTGCCTCCTTTGTCAAAGTTTAATTGACCATATATAACCATGGATTTATTTCTGGGCTCTTTATTCTTTTCTATTGATTTATGCGTCTTTTTTGTTGTTGTTGTTGTTGTTGTTTTGGTCCCAGAACCATGCTGTTTTGATTACTAAATCTTTGGAATATAACTTGAAATCTGGAATTGTTATACCTCAAGTTTTGTTTTTCAAGATCGCTTTGACTATTCTGGCTCTTTTGTGTTTCCATGCAAATTTTAGGACTGTTTGTTCTAGTTCCGTGAAAAATGCTCTTGATATTTTGATAGGAATTGAGTTAAATAGGTAGATTGCTTTGGGGAGTATGGACATTTTAATAATATTTGTTTCTTTCAATCCTTGAGTATAGAATATCTTTACATTCATTTGTCTTCAATTTTTTTCATCTGTGTTTTATAGTTTCTAGAGTACAAGTCTTTCGCCTTCTTGGTTAAGTTTATTCCTAGGTATTGTTTTTGTTTCAATTTTAATGGGACTGTTTTCTTAATTTCTTTTTCTGCTACTTCATTATTAGCGCATAGAAATGCAACAGATTTCTGTATGTTGATTTTGTATTTTGCAACCTTACTGAATTAATTTATCAGTTCTAGTAGGTTTTTGCTGGAGTCTTCTGGGTTTTCTGTATGCAGTATCATGTCATCTGCAAGTAGTGAAAGTTTTATTTCTTCCTTACCAACTTGGGTGCCTGTTATTTCTTTTTCTTGTCCTGTTGTGGCTAGGACTTCCAGTACTATGTTGAGTAAAAGTGATGAGTGTACATCCTTGTCTTATTCCTAACCACAGAGGAAAAGCACTTAGTTTTTCCCCATTTAGGTTGATATTGGCTGTGGGTTTTTCATAGATGGCCTTTATTATGTTGAAGTATGTTCCCTCTAAACATACTTTATTGAGGGTTTTTTTTTTTTTTATCATGAATGGATGTTATACTTTGTCACATGCTTTTCTGCATTTGTGGAAATGATCATATTTTTTTTATCATTTCTTTTGTTGATATGATGTATCATATTGACTTGAGAGTATTGGACCAGTCTTGCATCCCAGAATAAATCCCACTTGACTGTGGTGAATGATACTTTTTAATGTATAGGAATGATTCTTTGTTAACATCTAAAATCCGTTGACAGAGTGGAAGCTGCAGTTGGGCAAACACCCATGGGCCAGGAATCTTTGCATTTTATCTTACTTAATGTGTGCCCTGTGAAGTGGGTAGTGTTACCCCTTTCACATGTTAGGGAACATGTACAGAAAGAGATAAACTTGTCCAAAGTCACCAGCTAGTAAATGGAGCTGGGCTGAAGTCTCTGGTCTGCTGCTCTTACCAACCTAGAGCTTCCCTGTAACTTGACCATTCTCCCTTGCTACCCCTCCAAAATAGTTACCCTTGACCCCTAGCTGAGGCCATTAGCCACAAAGTCTGGATGGTTTGTCTGAGGTCACAGTGCCCCAACCTCTGGACTGTAAGTCTGCACTTGGAGCATGAGGCCTGCCCCTTCCTTTTTGTATGCCCCCATCCTGCCAGCTGCAGGCTGCCAGCCTGGCTAACCTCTGGGTCCTCTGTTCCTTCCAGGACAGACTTTGTTTTCCAGGAAAGGGCTT
Organism: Felis catus; assembly: GCF_018350175.1. NCBI lineage: Eukaryota > Metazoa > Chordata > Mammalia > Carnivora > Felidae > Felis > Felis catus. Next base: position 46,975,915 of record NC_058373.1, on the reverse strand, counting down.
GGAAGTTAAGATAAACCAGGTGTCTCCGGTTAAATGCCCTCCAGCCTTTGAAAGGGCAGGACTGATAAGCCTGCTGTGCAGCTCCTAGGTTTGCTCAGTTCCATGGCTGGGGCTGGGGCTGGGGCTGCCTTGCCTTTCATCAGGTGCCAGTGGTTCGTAGCAGTTCCTAGCCTATCAGTGGGCACAAGTTCAGGGCTCTTTGGAGATAGGCACCTGCAAAGCTAGACAAGGGAAACTGGATCTGTCACAGGTAACAAGAACCCTTGTGCTCCTGGCTCCTCTAGGAGTCAGTCCATGTCACTATCCAGGATGTCCAGCTTCTCTTGGCATTTAGATAATAAAGGATCAGAAAACAGAACTGGCTTCCACTCAACCTCCCTGCAGCCTCCTCCTTTGAGCAGCTACAGTCCAGAGCTGTGACTCTCCCAAGCAACGTTCGTGCCTGATCCACACATGGCGTCCTCAACCAGCTTCATTTTCTGAAATGAATGACTAACCCCACAGCCTCCTCCCCTTCATGACAATTTTTCTTTTGTTTGTGTGTTTCATTGCTGCTGGATTCTAAAATGAAGGTACAGAGTGCTTGTGGGCTCACTAAAATTGGGTGGTCTTCCCAGGCCCCATGGAAAGGTTAGGTGTGACCAAGAAAACCAGGGCTCGTTAACTCCCTGGACAGTCAGAGGCATGCAGGCAGGTGTGGGCTTTCTGAGGGGTGCCAGACTGCATTCAGAGCTTGCTTCCCAGAAGTTAGGAGGCCGACTGTGAAGTTCGCCCTGTGACTTGGCTACCAACATCAGCAACAAAAACATTTAGGAAGCACCAAATAGGAGGAAGACAGAAATGTGCAAGGTTAACATGACATCAAATCGCTGAGGATTTTCACTTGAGGAGTTTCCCCTATGTTTTTTGAAGGAAGTTGTGTTCCCATCATCAAGAATGAATGGTGGTAAACATTTGGTCATATCTGCTTCATGTTTATTTTTATTTTTTTAATGTTTATTTATTTATTAGAGACAGAGAATGAGCAAGCACAGGAGGAGCAGAGAGAAAGAGAGAGAGAGAGAGAGAGAGAGAGAGAGAGAGAGAGAGAGAGAGAGAGAGAGAGAGAGAATCCCAAGCAGGGTCCATGCTGTCAGTGCAGAGCCCAACATGGAGCTGAATCTCACTACAGTGAGATCATGACCTGAGCCAAAGTCAAGAGTCAGACACTTAACCGACTGGGCCACCCAGGTGACCTTGCTTCACATTTGTAAATAAAATGTTATGGATAAAGTTGAAGATATCCCCTTTGTCCCCCACTCCCTGCTCTTTCCTTTTCTCCCTCTAAAAAAAAAAAAAAAAAACCCAAAACAAAACAAAAACAAACACACACTATGGAAAGAATCAGCCAGGTGTATCAGATTAAATGGAGTTAGGGATGATTGGAGGTGAGACCCATAGAGGGAGAGACAACACCCGCACTGGGGAGTCATGAGACTGCCACGGGGCATACTTGACTAATGGCATGGTGACTAAGCTGCCTTTTAACGGTGAGCCCAGACAGGCAGGGCCCTGGTTTGGCTGAATTGGAATGTCCCAAGTGTGAAATGTTGCCCCAGAGATATTACTTCTCCTTCCCTAACCCTTGTCCCTCAAATGTGGTGAACAAATATTAAAGAATATTGAAGGAACACCCAGTGATTTGCCTGTTTGGGAAGTGGCATTTTTGGCTTGTCTCTGGTGCCCCTGTGTCCAGTTCCAGGCTCACAAAGATCCGGGTCTCACTGTGTTATCTCCCCAGGAGAACCATGGGTGGGCATCCTCTGTCATTCCTGGAAACACCCAGCCTAGGCCTGGAATTACTATTGTTCTTTGGCTGCTGTCTTGATGGTGAGGAGGGCACTGTGCACATCATTCAGGGCCAGCTGGGAGCTGGCCGCCATGTTTCTTTTGCTGTGTTCTGTCTGGAACCTTGATGGTCCCAATGTGAGCTTCATTTGGTAAATTTCCCTTTTAACTGTGACATGGTAGCTGGAATCCTTCCATCCCAGGAAGAGCTCTTCAAACAGTATGGCAGTAGAAGCATCATTGTAGTGTGTGTTCTTCCTTCAGCAGGCATTTTCTGGCCTGAAGTTTCTGCAAACAGGATCACCCCTCAACTTACCAGGAGGCCTCCTGTGTGCTCCTGGTTGTCAGGGAGAGGGACTGAAAGACCTCATTTCTTTCTTTATGTATTTGTTTTTCCATATAAAATAGGACAACTGTATTACCAAAAATTGGAAAATAACTCCACCAGCCTGATGCAGCCATCATGAGCATTTTTAGCACATTTCTTTCCAGTCTTTTTTCCTTACGCAGTTTCTTTAAACATAACTCCAACCATGGTGTTTATGAGATTTTATATATGCTTTGTTGTCACCTAACATTAGAAAAAGCATGTTTCCCAATATTAGATAATCTTTATCATTTTTTTTTTAACATTCATTTTTGAGAGTGAGAGAGACAGAGCATGAGCAGGGGAGGGGCAGAAAGAGAGGGAGACACAGAATCCGAAGCAGGCTCCAGGCTCTGAGCTGTCAGCACAGAGCCCGACGCGGGGCTTGAACTCACAGACTGTGAGATCATGACCCAAGCTGAAGTCGTACGCTTAACCAACTGAGCCACCTAGGCACCCCTCTTTATCACTTTAAAAAATGCTGCGTAACAAGCCATTGAGTGAATACCACCTGTTAATTACCATCCCCATATTATTGGGTATCTAGGATCTGCAGTTTTGCCTTCCTACAGTAAATAGTTTTGTATCTGTAGGGTTTTTTTTTTCCCCCGTATTTCAAATTACTTGCTTTGGTAGATTGTCAGAAGTGAAATTCCTGGGGTGTCAAGTGAAAAACAAATCTTTGAGTCTAAGTGTTGCCAAATTGCTTTTCGGAAGGGTTTACCAACTTGCATAGATACCAGTGATGTACAAATGTGCTGGTTACTCCACATCCTCTATCCCTCAGCTTTGCTAACTTACCTCTCTTCTGAGTAATAGGACAACCTCTTTGATCAGGTTCATCTCCTTTCGTATTGTCAGTGGGGCTTATTTCACAAGGTGTTCTTTAAATTTTTATCTATTAAGGTTGGTGTGTTTTTTAAGTACCATAGAACATAAAATGCAAATAGTGTAACAGAGTAAAACAGTAAAAAACAAAAACAAAAAAATTCCTCCATTTCTGACTCTAGTTTCTGCAATCTCCACCCAGAAGCAACCACTCTTTCTGGTTTCTTCGATTTCTTCCAAGCCAACTTCCTGATTTTCATCCAGGCCCCAGAATTTATAAGTGTCCCACTGGACACATTCATAGAAAAGTAAATAAAAGCAGTTTTAAAGAATTTGAAAGATGGTGAGGAGAGTGTGGACCCTGGAACTGCCCCCTCCCCCAGGGTACCTCCTCCCCACCTTCCCCACGACAAAGGACACCTGACTTTGAACTGCTTTCTAGCAGGGTTACATTCAGGACTGGAGCTCATGACCCAGTGAGGTGATACTGAAGAAAAGCTGGTCATAACAGTTTTTTTTTTTTTTTCCAGTAACTTTTGTGCCAAACACATGAGAGGCTTCACCACAAGTGGCCAAGGTCTGTCTGAAGAGGGCTAGGCCTTGCAAAGGGATCCAGGCCCAGATAACTTGGTGGACTGTCCTTTCCCACCTACCCATTCAGGTGTCACATCTCTTGGTCCCTCTTTTGGTGACTATTTTCTGCTTCTCACACATTTTCTTGGGGAGGTCCTAGATTCCTTACTCTCTGACTTCCCACTGGCTTTCTTTCAGGTTCTTTTTCAAGGACACCCTTTGCCCAGTTCTAGTGTCAGACCCAGTGGGTCTCTCTCCTCTAGCAGATCCACATGGTCAAAATCTTAAATATAGGGACACCTACTAGGAAAGGCAGTGAGGATGGGGATCATTGAGGCAAGTAGCCTGGAAGGAGAGAAAATACAGGGTCAACCCCATTTTCCTGAGATGGCAACAGGAGATTGGGACCAAAGGCTCAGGGTCTGTGGGAAGTGGCATTCCCAACCAGATATTAATGGTGGCTGCAGGTGTGAAGTTTTCTAAAGGCCTCTGTGTTCTAGTTTGGGCTCTTTAAGGGGCTAAGAGACTGATGGGATGGAAGGCTTCACAGGGTGAGTCCTGGCCCAACAGCTGCAGTAGCCAGCAGGGGGAGCTGTGCTCCCTTCTGGCCATGATAGCAGATGAGTGAGCCCTGTAACCCATCAGGGGTGGAGTCCCAAACAGGACTTTGGACAATACCAAGGTTTGTCTTCCCAGCCTACCCCAGATCATCTGGGGCTCCTAAGTTACTGCTATGTTGCAATATTTGCATTGCACTGATTTTAATTCTAACATTTGTTGTGAGCTGCTATTTCATGAGACCAAACTTACTCATTTGTACCTTTCAAAGGGCATTTGCTGTGCATCTACTCTGTCCTGGCCTACATTGAAATAAGTAGGAGTCAGTCCCTGGAATCAAAGGAATAAGAAATGATCAGTAAGAAATTAAAAAAAACAAACAAACAACAACAACAACAACAAAACAAGGGGCAGAGTTCAAAGCACTAATACACAGGTGAAATGTGTTGTGGTTCATGGGGGAAAGACCACTGTTGGCTGACGCAATTAGGGAAGGCTTTGTGGAGGAAATTTTAGTCTTTCATATGGGTGCCGCTTTGGTAGAAAGTACAGGGTGAACACATGACTGCCTTGGATTCAGAGAATCAGCCAGTTAGAGTCTAGGATAAATGAAGTGGAGGAATGATTGGAGGTGAGGCTAGAAAACAGGTTTGGGAACATATTTTTGGAAGATTTTTAACACCACTCCCAGAAACAGGGAAGCAGAGGATGTTTATACACAAGAGACTCTGGATAAACAAACAAACACCAACAAAAACCAGGGTGTTGAGTTTTATGCCTTCTTGTCCTTTTTGAGAAGGAGATGAATATTTTTTTTAAGTGGCTGGTAACACTTAGCTCTTATAAAAGGTATGATCCTTGATTATCAATAAGGAGAATCAGCTTCTTCCGACTCAGAATTCTCTGATTATCCATTTTAAACATCCTAGGGTGCAAATCACTACTTATTTCAAATCAGTGCTTTTTGAACTTGAGTGTGCATCACAGCAGCCTGGACGGCTTGTTAAAACTTAGACTACTGGCCTCACTCCCAGAGTTTCCAGAACAGCCAAGAATTTGATGCACGTGGAGAACCTCTGGATTACATTTCCTACCTGCCTTTCTCCGTATATCCACTGGGTGGCAGCAGAGAGCACGAGTCACCACAGTGGCCAAACCCAGGAGTCCTCAGACTGAAGCTGTGGAGGCTGTTTCTGTAAGCCTTCATTGCAGGTATTTGCTACCGAATGACATGCAAACTAACCTCAACATCAAGCTGTCCAATATGCAAGGAAACGTTGTCGAAGGGAGTGCTTAGTGTCTTAGATCTTGTTCTTTCCCCTGGATGTCCCCACTCTCAACTCAACCCCAAACACCATCTGCTTGGCTCTCAGAATTCTCCTCAAATAGTCCCTCCTTGAGGAGGAGTATATTTCATAACTTTAAAGATTGCTTGCAACAAGGTTTTTGTCTGAGTGTAAGGTAAACTAGCACTTGGAATGGGAAATGTGGGGTCAAGAATGGGCAGGTTAGGCTGTGGCCATGGGGTCCTCCTTCAAGCAGAACTCATGGCACACTGCCCACCATATCTCAGCAGAGACCAGTCCTGATCCAGAAACAGGCTGCAATTAGGTGCCCTCCTGAGTGAGTTGGCATCCTGCCACATCCCTCCCCCCCCCCCCCCCCCCCGATCTCTGCAATGTCTGCTCCTTCATGCAAGTGTTGTCCCTGTCAGGATCTCCAAGTCATTTGGTTGACATTGACCCGTTCACGAACCAACACAGAACTCTAAGAGTGATCAGTTACACAGTGCCTGTTAGTTGTTCAATGAGGGACATCATCCCTGCTTGGGATCTGACTATTCAACTAGTTGCCAAAACTGTACCCATGCTTAGTGCAAAAGTCTCCTCCTGTATGAAACCTTCCCTGACCCTTTAGATCCAAATCATTCCCTTCTCTGGGCTCCCTTGACTCTCTGTTCTAATGCAGTCCTTCTCAGACTGTGCTTAGTTGATTATAGTTGGTTCTTCCCTTCACCATTATGTGGTGAGCTCCTCCAGGGCAAAGACTGTGTCTCAGTATTCATCTTTCTTTGTAGGAGGGTCTCATAAATGTTGGAATTGAAATGACTTTTGTCACACATTTTGATAAGTGGTCAGGGGTTTGTTAAACTAAACTTTATGATTTTATAAATTGAAAGCATATTTCCTCTGGGCCTTTCTCCTCCTAGAACAAGTAGATGTGATGATTTGGGTTCTACATCATAGAATACTGTCCACCTATGGAAGGATAGACGTTCTAATAAGTCTAGAAGTTTCTAAGTTAATTTGTGAATCATTGAGGAAGAATCCACTCTGTTGTGGTCAAAGGTGAAAAATGGAGTTAACTTTAATCAACAAAGGACAGAAAGTCAAATATGCCTTCTGCTAATGACCATTTTCCCTGATAATATTGTTTTCTAATTCTTTTTAGTTTATTCTGCTGGTGATATTTGTTCTCTTTTGTTATAGGCTTGAGATCAATGTTTTTATCCTAGTTTACTTAATATCAAGAATATTTTCTATTCTAGGGGTGCCTGTGTGGCTCAGTTGGTTGAGTGTCTAACTCTTGATTTTGGCTCAGGTCATGATCCCAGGGATGTGGGATCGAGCCCCCTTGCTGAGCATGGAACCTGCTTAAAACTTTCTTTGTTTCACTCTCTCTGTCTCCCTCTGCCCCTCCCCTGCTCACACTCTGTCTCTCTAAAAAAAAAAAAAAAAAAGCATTATTCTAATGTTTTTGGACATTTTTGAACATTTTGAATGTTTTGATCATCTTGAACATCTTTAAAAACCACTATATTATTCTATAATGTATAAAAAATATACTTTACCTAATTTTTATAGGCAATATTTTCTTTGGTATTTGGAATTATTTCTTAAAATAGTATCTCAAAACTGGAATTATTGTGTCAAATGCTTTTTTGTATTCAAGTGGAATATTAATTTTTTCATTTATTCAAATAATTTATATTCATTGTTAATAAATACAGATTAATAATTATATGAGTATGAATGTGAATGAGGAGAAGGAGAGAGGAGGTTTCACTCTCTAGAAATAACTATTAATATTTTCATGTATATTTGTCTAGAATTTTTTCTCTCTATGCATATTTATTTTATAAAATTTGGAATCATACTATTTGCATTATCACATAACCTACTTTTCAAATTACCATGAATTTTCCCATGTTTGAAATGTATTTCTTCAACACAGTTTTAAGAGCTGCACAGTATTCCATGGAACAATAATAGTTAACACTTATTTTGTTCTTACTGTATGCTAGGAAGTTACATACATAAGCTCATTTAAATCCAAATGATTAGCATATGAGATAGGCACCATTCTCTCCATTTTAGCGAAAAGAAAAATTCAGGGGCACCTGGGTGCCTCAGCTGGTTAAGCATCCAAATCTTGATTTCAGCTCAGGCCATGATCTCATGGTTCCTGAGTTCGGGCCCCACATCGAGCTCTTTGTTGACAGTACAGAGCCTGCTTGGATTCTCTCTCTCCCTGTCTCTGCCTTCTCACGGTCTCTGTTTCTCTCTCTCTCTCAAAATAAATAAATTAAATTTTTTTAAAAAAGAAAAATTGAGGCATAGAAAGATTAAATAACTTGCCTCATTATAATGTATATGAAGCAGTAGTCTTTTGTAGGACATTGAAGTTGTTTCTTTTTTGTTTGCTATCATAAGTGATGTTGCTGTTAATTCATGAAACACATCTTCATTGGGTTCCCACATGTGCTGGGTGTTTTGCTAGAAGCTGTGTATGTGGAAGTCAAATTGTCAGCTGAAGGTAAAATCAGTTGGGGAAGAGACCCATCTTTTTTTTTTTTTTTAATTTATTGTCAGATTGGCTAACATACAGTGTATAAAGTGTGCTCTTGGTTTTTGGGGTAGATTCCCATGGTTCATCGCTTACACACAACACCCAGTGCTTATCCCAACAAGTGCCCTCCTCAGTGCCCATCACCCATTTTCCCCTTTGAGAGTCTCTTATGTTTTGCCTCCCTCCCTTTCTGTAACTACTTTTTCCCCTTCCCTTCCCCGCCCCCCCCCACCATGGTCTTCTGTTAAGTTTCTCAAGATACACATATGAATGAATTCATATGTTATCTGTCTTTCTCTGACTTATTTCACTCAGCATAATACTTCCAGTTCCATCCACGTTGCTGCAAATGGCATGATTTCATTCTTTCTCATTGCTAAGTAGTATTCCATTGTATATATAAACCACATCTTCTTTATCCATTCATCAGTTGATGGACATTTAGGCTGAGGCAAAGACCCATCTGAAAGGCTCCTGGCATCAGACTGAGTTTTCTACCTTTCTACTGAGCGGCATTCTGTGCTGTGAGAGCAGTGTCTGGCCGGGTATACTTCCGCCTGTCTCTTCCATCAGCGTCAATATTTCCTAGCTCATCTTCTTGCTCCACACACCTGCCAGGGTAGGAACTGGCCTTCTTCCCTCCTGAAACAGGCAACCAAAGCCGGAGGTGTAACCTGGGAGGCCAGTCCCACCCCTCTGATTATGTTGTTTTGTCAGTGCAGTGTTTTCACTGATAATGAAAATGCCTAGACACAGCCCCTGTCAGTGATTAAAGAAAAATGCACTGGCTGCTCCACAGTGGAATAGCTCCGCACCCGGGTTACTCCCCTCTGCTTGATCCCCCCCTCTTTCTTGTAGGCTGTTTGTTGATGTATATTTGGTGTATTTGGATGGGGGCTAAGATTTTTCTGGACATCAGAAAGGAAAAAGTAAGCAGTTTGGGGATTTTCATGCATTTTATTTTAATAACAATTTTATTAAGATATAATTTATATACCATACAATTCACCCATTTAAAGTGTACAATTCCTTGGAGCACCTGGGTGACTCAGTTGACTTTGGCTCAGGTCATGATCTCACAGTTCATGGTTCGAGCCCCGTGTCAGGTTCTGTGCTGACCACTCAGAGCCTGGAGCCTGCTTCGGATTCTGTGTCTCCCTCTCTCTCTGCCCCTCCACCACTCACGCTCTGTCTCTCTGTCTCTCTCTAAAAAAATTGTTTTTTAATTTAAAGTGTACAATTCCTTAATTGTTTAGTACATTCACAGAGTTGTACAGCTATCAATACTATCTAATTTCAGAACATTTTTCTCACCCCCAGAAGAAACCCCATATCCATTACCAGTCACTCCTCTTTCCCCCCCTCATCCTGCCCCCCCATCCTCCTGGCCCTGGCAACCACTAATGAGCTTTTTGTCTTTATGGATTTGCCTATTCTGGACATTTTTACATAAATGGGATCTTACAGTATGTAAGCTTTTGTGTCTGACTTCAGCTTAGCACGGTGTTTTCAAGGGTTCATCCATATAGCAAGTATTGGTATTTCATTCTTTTTTTATGGCTGATAATATTCCATTGTGTGAATATACCACATTTTGTTTGTATAATCATCAGTTGATGGACATTAGAGCTGTTTCCACTGTTTGGCTATTGTCACTAATGCTGCTATGAACATAAGTGTACAAGGTTTTTTTTGAACATGTGCTGTTAATTTTCTTGGGTATACAGTATCCATAGGAATGGAATTACTGGGTTATAAGGGAACTCTGTGCTTAACCTTTTGAGGAACAGCCAAGCTGTTTTCCAAAGTGCCTGCATAATTTTATGATCACACCAGTGTTGAAGGAGGGTTTCATGCATTTTTCACTGCAGTTATCATGACAGTCTCTAAAAGCTAGGCGCTCACAAGCCAAATGGCCCAATGGCTCCCCAGCTCACAATTCCATAGTGCCAAGGACAATCTCAATCAGCTGTGATCCTCTTTTCTTTCTGCAAGACAAGGTGACAGGTATACAGGGTCTCCATGTCTCATGTTTGCATATGTTGTTTAGATAGTGGTCCCTAGAGACTCATAGTTTTCCCACTGATACCTGACTTTTGTTGGCATTGGTGGCCTATGAGTCTAAGGACCTTGGTGCAGCAGCTCGATCACACTTTTACCTAGAATCGCATGCTTAGGACCCGTAATAACACTCTTGCATAGTTCTTTGCAGTTCACAAAGTGCTGTATTACTTCCCTTTCCTTCAGACCTTCTGCTCTGCTTTTAAAGCTGTTGGCCTTATTAAAGCAAAGTAATTTCTGCTGAGATATGTTAATGGCCAGTGAGATGTTGGCTTTTCATCAGGGAACTTTGAATATTTTCCTGGTGAGAAGGCATCTGTATTGGTGAGAGTATAGACCCATAACAGAGTAGACTAGGTTTTGAGGCCCTCTCTAATCCGGCCCTAGGGGACTGCTCTCTGTGCACAGGCCATAAGCTTGGCATTGTTGTAGAAACATAATACCATGTTCAAACCAGAAGAATTTCCAAACCTTTCCTCTTATACAAAGATCACTTATGAAAAAGCTAAGATTGGTAGGATTTCAAGGAATTTTTCTTTTTACTTATTTTCCTTTTCCTAAATGTTGAGGATGTAATAACTAAAAGTGTTTAAAAGAAGCAAAAAAGTGGTCTAAGGCCAAAGATCTAGAAGCCTTGGGGGTTTCCAGTTCTCCTCCAAGGGCAATTCTTGTTCATGAGTGTTCCTTCCTTCTTGCCCATAAGTCAGTTCTCTATGCCTAAGAGAACATTCCTCACAACCATGGCTTCTTTAAAAAGACAGCCTTTGCAGAAGACTCTTGTCAAATGTTTTTTCATCATCTATAAATTACATACAACTGTTTTCCCCCAACATTAGCATCAATGTGTATGTTTATTTTACCTGAAAATGTTCAGGCATGATCACTCCTCAGAGAAGCTATGTTCCCCTCCCTCTCTCTGTCTCTCTCTCTCTGACCAAAATTTATGTATTCCCAAGTATTTGTGTGAACTTTTTATTATGTCGACTCACCCTGGGTAAAAAGCTACCAGATGCTGTAGAAAAACCCCCTTTAAAACCCACCTCCTAAGGGAGATGGGCGTTTCTCAAGCCTGAGCAGTCCAGAATCCTAGTTAGAAGGCCTCATGGTCAATCTAAGGGCTGGATGTCCCTTGTTTAAATTCAAATGTATTTTCTAGTTCTAATGCAAATACAATTTGCAGTCCTACCCTGTACCGCTTACTGGAATAACCCACCTGAATGTTTCTGGTCCTGGAATTGTATCACTCAGAGATAGTTCTAATATTCCAATAAGTTACCACCTGGAAATGAAACATTTAAAATTCCCAGGACCAATGGGCTGTTGGATTACCAAAGTCTTGTTTCCTTATGTTATTTACTCATCAGAAATGCATTGATTCCTTGTCATTTCAGAGGCCATCTCACCCAGTTCCTGCTTCCACAAAGGACTGTATCTAAAATAACCATCATGTCCTGTCTGTCCATCATATTCTAAAGATTTTATGGGTGTGGAAAGATGATATCTTTGGCAAATGATTACTTCTAGTGTCTAATTTTTATGAATTTAGGAAGTTCTACTTGATCATAAGCTGAGCATTTTTTGCTACATTGCATGCCATTTTCTCAGAGTGGATCTGCTAACTGAGAATAGTAACCATTATGTACTGAGTATATATCATATGCCTTAGAGTCACTATTATAGTGCTTTATAAATGTTACCTCATTAAAATTTTTTTTTAAGTTTATTTGTTTATTTTGAGAAAGATAATGAGCAGAAGCCAGACAGAGAGAGTGCATCTCAAGCAGGGTCCACACTGTCAGCATGGAGGCCGATGTGGGGCTTGAACTCACGAACCGTGAGACCATGACTTGAGCTGAAACCAAGAGTGGGATGCTTAACCAACTGAGCCACCCAGGCACCCCTAAATGTTACCTTATTTTATTCCTAAAATAGCCCTGTGAGGTATGCATTATTGGCAGCCTTTTTGAGAGAAGGAAGAAGAGGCTCAGAGACACAAAGTAACTCCCCAAGATGACATCGTTAGAATTTTGGTCAAGCGGCAGGTGGAACTTACTTGCTTATCAGTGCTCTTTCCTTACATTGGGGATCGTCCATGAACTGACCAGTGAGACCACTGGCCACTCCCCTACCCAGCTCCAGGATCACTGGCAGCCAGGTTGGTATCTTCCACATGGGAGCCTGGAAGATTCCTTCCTGGGGAAGATAACTGGCACAGGGCATAGAACTGAATGCCGAGGATTGGGGGCTCCTCAGTGAAAGTGACCCAAAATTTACTCTGGTGAATCCCACAGTGGAGGGATCCTGACCCCACACAAAGGGTTGCCATCTGCTAGTCAGTACCCCACTCTCAAAAATGAGTGGATGGCCGGGGTGCCTGGGTGGCTCAATCAGTTGAGCATCTGACTTCGGCTGAGGTCATGATCTCACAGTTTATGAGTTCAAGCCCCACATCGGTCTCTGTGCTGACAGCTTGGAGCCTGGAGTCTGCTTTGGATTCTCTGTCTCCCTCTCTCTCTGCCCCTCCCCTGCTCATACTCTCTCTCTCAAAAATGAATAAACATTTAAAAAAATTTTAAAAATGAGTGGATGGCCAAGGGTTATCAGGCATTTGAGAGAGATCACTAATATCAAAGAGACAAAAGCAAAGAAAGATTTAAGATGAACTTGGGAATTAACAGGCGATCTAGGTGGCAGAAGGGAACCACCACCAGAGCAACAGCAAGGTCTTGTGATTGACCCTCAGAGAATATATACTCAAGCACAGGAAGTTGTCATGGGGAACAGAGAGCAGAAATAATCTTTGGAACTTCAGAGTTTGAAAGCGGGCGGAAAAATTAAAGAGTTAGAAAATGAAGTTAAGGAAATGAGAAAGTAGAACAATAACATAAATGAGATGGAAAATAGAGAAAACATAATAAGATTATAGGATCTATCCAGGTGGTCTAATATCCAAATAATAGGAGTTCCATAGAGGGAGGACAAGAGAACATGGAAGAAAATTATCAAAGACACAATTCAAGAAATTTCCCCATATCCGAAGGACATGAATGTATAGATGGAGAAGGTCCACAAAGTGCCAAGCGCCACACATGAAAATAGACCACAACAAAGAAGGTAATCATGACTTTTGAGACCACTGGGGGTGAAGAGGAGACCCTAAAAGCTTCTTCTGTGGAGAGCAAGGGGTTATCAGGAGTCAGAATGGCATCAAACTTAAAAAAAAGCAACACTAGATGGTCGAAAACCATGGAGCAAGACTTCAAAATTCTGAGAGAGAATGATTTCTCTATACCAGAATTTTGTACACACCCAAATCATCAATCGAGATTGATTGCAAAGTCTTTAAAACTTAGACTCCTGTTTATCCTTAGTTGTGCTCCTCTGAAATTATCCAAGAGAGAGGAAGACATAGGATAAAGAAAGTAGGTGATCCATCCCAGGAGATACATTCTGAGAATCCCCAAGATGATGGAAAGGGAAGCCCCAGGGTGGCTCTGAGGAGCCGGCATGGAGAGCAGCCAGTCCAGGCTGGAGCAGGAGTTTGGAGAGCTCTGCCAGGACGTGGGGTGGGGACTGTCCAGAAAGAAGATGCCACTGATACAGGATAGAATGAGTTTTGTTGTACTGAGAGATTGCTACTTTTGCAGGGAAGTTAGTGATGAGTTAGTAATAAGTAAGTAAAAAGTGATAACTGTTAACTCCAAGAAAAATGAACAATTATATAAGAAAGAAAATATACAGTGCACTTCATGGCCTAATAATCACATGGCAATAGGGTGTAAGCCCTGAGTATCGATTCAACCAAAATGAGGACATAGTTCTCTCTGCCGGATGGAGGTGGGGAGGTGGGCAAGGAGATTTAAGAGAGCAAAACCTCAGCTTCCATGTGGAAGGTTGATACAATCTAAAATCTAAATAAAATCTAGGTCTAGCAACATAAATGTGTTGTTTGAATATATAGAGCTAAATACCAAGAAATCGCTAAAAGAGTTCAAAGTGGTTGTGTCTAGAGAGTGGGGTTCAGGGAGTAGAGGATGGAGCAGGAGAGTGCTCAGTCGTAGGCAAAGCTCGTAGAACCTTTCGGACCGTTAAAATCAGAAATTTGTGAAACTTTGATTTCTTTTAAATAAAGTCAACAGCTAGTAGGTACAGAATCAGTATTTGAATCCAGTTCTGTCTGAAGCCAAACCTCTCATTGTGTCAGTTTTGCCTCTTAAATGCTTCATACATATTTGCCTTAAGACTGATTTTCTTTTGAGTCTGGTTTGTGCAGTTCACACAACAATCTTGAGACTCCACGAACTAATGGTCTCTGTTTATTTTGTTGACCACTGTTGCCCCAGGGCCCAGCGGACCACCTGGAATAACTAGGCCCTCACAAAACATTAGTGTGGTGTTAGATCCATTTTCTAAATCTCTAAAGGTGTTGATTTCGATTGTCCACATGCCTCTTTAAGACTGTTTCCGTCCTGCTCACAGACATGAGCTTTGCAGCAGACGTGTGAGCAGGAACAAACTGGAATTGCACGATCCCCTAGGAAATCCAGGGTCTGAAGGATGGGCCTCACTGCTCAAATAAATACCAGTGGCTTCCTAGGAAAAGACGCCGTTCCTGGTTCCTGGGCTGCCTCTGCCTGCACCATGGCAGCTGTAGTTCCGATGACAGGAGCAACAGCTGCCTGGGTCCCCTTGGCTGGGCAGGTCCTGCTAGAGCCAAGGCTGGTCCAGAATTCAATGTGATGAGATGTTATCTGGGACTTGAAATGAGTGTCTTACAGATGCTTCTTCTCCTCTGTCCTTCCCCTTCTCAGTCCTTGGTGAGACCTTCCTTCCCTTGGTGAACATGTATTGAGCACCTACTAACTGGGCACAGGGAGGGAGGTGGGTGGGGAGAAAGCTGAGAAAATAAAAGGCGACTAATGCTGTCCTTATCATCAAGAAGCTCACAACCAAGTAAGGATGCTGGGCATGAAGTCAGCTTCCCAACTAGAACAAGGTGGAAGGAAGCCAAGAGCTAAGCTCTGCCCCGTGTGCAGAGCAAGGGACCAGCCAGGGACCGGGGGAGACTTGGAGGGCAGCGTGGGGCTTAGAGGAGACACAAGGCTCCAGGTGTGAGGTGGACAGGGCAGAGGCCCATCAAGGCCTCAAGTCCTCATTGGCAGCGCAGAAGAGATAGATAGCAGGGCACAGAGTCTGGCGCTTCCCACAGATCAGCCAGAGGGGGCTCAGCCTCCTTCCTTGCCCTTCTCCTGCAGTGGGCTTGGAATTTGAGCTGAAAAAATGCCCAGAGATGCTGAGGGGCTGTGGGGAGAACCTGCAGTGACCTCACTGCCATCTAGAAGAGGAGACAGAACGTGGGCTGAGTCCCTGGAGGCTGTGGCTCTCGCCATAAAGGAACGTGTTCTGGGGCCTCCGAGTGAAGGTAGGCTGTTAGGCTCCTTTAGCTGCAAGCATCTGAAGGCCTCGGGATTACCCTAAGTGACCAGGAAAATGTGTTCTAAGGGCCTCTGGGGACTGGTATGTCCTTGCAGATGCCTGGCTGCATCAGTAGGCAGCCACGCCCTGGGCAAGTAGATGTCCTGGGCAGTTGTTAAGGGTATCTTCAGAGAAGGCATTTCCTTGGGTCAGAATAAACATGGCTTGAGCAGCAGCAGGGGTGGCGCTGCTAGGGCCTGAGGAAGGCGTCCCAATTCCACACCCCCTCTTATTAGCTGGGTAGCCACTGGCCCCATGGGACTACCGAGCACTCGAAGTGTAGCTAGGCTAAGTTGAAATGTACTGTGATTGTACAACATATACTGGATTTGGGACACTTCGTGTCTGTAAAATATCCAATCTCTCATTACTATTTTACTATTATAAACAGTAACATTAATAGTAATGTTGAAATGACATTTTAGATATATTGACTTAAAATACAGTAGTAACATTAATTTTATGTTTCTTTTCCCTTTTTTGAAATATGGCTCTTAGAAAAATTAAAACTCACAAAATTGGGTCACCTGGGTGGTTCAGTCTGTTAAGTGTCTGACTTCAGCTCAGGTCGTGGTCTCATGGTTTGTGGGTTCGATTCCTGCGTTGGGTTCTGTGCTGACAGCTCGGAGCCTGGAGCCTGGTTCAGATTCTGTGTCTCCCTCTCTCTCTGCCCCTCCCCCACTCATGCTCTGTCTCTCAAAAATGAATAAATGTTTTAAAAAATCACAGAATCGGCTTGTTTTATATTTTGACCGGACATCGCCATTTTAGACTCTAGACCTAAGGTATTTCCATCATTGAAAAGCACAAAATCACACAGACTTGTCAATGTCAATTTATGTAATCTCAATGCTTTAGCCTTCAGTTTGGTATTAATTAAGCAGTACCTTGTTCTCCAGCGTCCCAAACCCTGGCCCGGTGCACAGCTGCCCCAACCCTCCACGCGGCCTGTAATGAGCCAGCCCTAACCATAGGGACGAGGCGAGGACAGGTTTCCTGACATAGGCCTGTGCGCCCATAGGAGCCTGAAGATGTTCTCAGGGTAACTGCGGGCCATTCCACTCTCCTGAATAGCATGACAGAAAAAAAATTCTACAGTTTCACGTGTATTGCCACTTTGGCTGATGACATCTGTGGTTCCTGGCCTGCAGCTTCCAGCAACCCAGCCAGCAGGGGTGGTGGTCTCAGCTGGTCAGAAGCTCTAACTGGCAGCTGTAAATCTCTCTGGTTAATGAAAATGTTGAAAACAAATTACTCATTAAGATGTGATCGGATAGTCAACATCTTGCCAAATGTGCCATTCTGAGAGGATATCACTGAAAGATGCCCTTGGTGTTGGCAAGTCTGGGAACCACTGGCAGAAGTAACAGTATCCTTCAGGGTCCTGGTTCTTGCGTGTTTAGTCTCCACATTTGGTTGGTAAGTGACAGAGTTCCCTTCAATTTTCCCCTAGGGGTTATGTCCTTGGTATGTACCTCCCTCGAAAAACCATAGAGTTTCAAGATTTGGAAAACTTCAATCATTTCGCTATGTGGGATGATGAGCAACCTGTCATCACTGTCCAAGCCCCACGACCGACCCCCATGCAGTCTGTTCAGCCTCACTGACTCCACACATTGGAATGTAGCAAGCTTTAAACTATCCCCTCTCCAAGAACTAAGAATTGTAGCCACAAGCTCCTTAGTTTACGCTGCAGCCCCACATGACACTGCCACACTCACAGAACCATTTCTTCACCCTCGTTGAGACCACTGGCACCTGGACCTTCCTAGGGTGCTGCCAACCCACTCTCCTTGACCTTCATCTGTGCCTCCAGCCCCCACCCTTCAGGAAGGCAGCATCCATCAGAATTAAGGGCAGATGCTCAGGGGCAGGCTGCCTGGGCAGTGTCCCCACACCTTCCCTGTGAGACTGCAGGCAGGTTACTTCATCTTTCTGGAACTCAATTTCCTTATCTGTAAACTGAGGTTTATGAGAACACCTACCTCGTATGGAAGGACATGATAAATAATTTTATATATATGAGTGTGTGTGTGTATGTACATATAATAAGATAATGTGGGTAAAGCTTTCTATAGTGCCTGGATCATAGATGCTCTCAGCAAATATTAGTTATCCGTAGTTGTTATTGACTGTCTTTCCACCTGCTTTCTTCCCTCAGCCATTGTGGCTGCTGAGAGAAAGCTAGAGTATCAAACTGCTTGCTTCGGCTGTGGCGTCACCATACTCCCACATTGGACCTCCCCACGGCCTGACCATCAGTGGGTATGTGTGTGTGAATGTGTGTATGTAAACATTCTATCCACAAATATGTGTGTCATTGTGCTGGGCTTTGTTTTGTTTTTTTGTCACAGTTATATCGAAATGTGTTCCACATACCATACAATTCACTCAGTTAAAACGTACGACTCAGGGCGCCTAGGTGGCTTGGTTGGTTAAGCATCCACCTCTTGATTTCAGCTCAGGTAAGGATCTCACAGTTCATGAGTCTGAGCCCCACGTTGGGCTCTACACTGACAGTGGGGAGGCTGCTTGGGATTTTCTCTCTCCCCCTGCCTTGCTCGCTGTCTCTCAAAAAAAAAAAAAATGGATAAACTTAAAAAAAAAGCGTACAACTCAATGGGTTTAGTATATTCTGAGTTGTACAACCAATACACACAATCAATTTTGGAACATTTTCATGACTCTCAAAGCCCATACCTTTTGCAGTCAATCTCCATTTCCCCCCAAGCACCTGCAGCCCAAGACCACCACTAATCTATTTTCCTCTTTAGATCTACCTGCTCTGGACATTTCACATAAATGGGACCATGAAATGTGTGGTCTTTTGTGACTGTTTTATTCATTAAGGAAAATATTTTCATGGTTCACCCATGTCGTAGCATGTATTAACACTTCATTCCTTTTTATGGCCAAATAATACTTCATTGTATGTTTTTTGGGTTCTGGACTCAGTTCTGACATAGGGGGAGAGTTTCCTCCACTCCAACAAGCAATGCTCCGACACTAGCTGCGTGTCCTACAACTGAAATCCCTTCTGATTTCTCCACTATTTATCTGGAGATAACATCAGATTCCACAGGTTCAGTCTGAAAGAGGACTTCAGCTACTGCATTTTAACCTCAGTCTTTCCAGCTTCTCTCTTAACTCAGGCAAAAGACCAGCGGGCAAAGCATCCTGGAGGGAAAACAAAAGTACCCCCTCCAGCAATAATGACTGCCCTCAGGTAGCCTGTGATTTCGAGACAGTGATCCGCCTGACCTGTACTGCCTACCTTCCTGTACCCACCGACCTCTGTCCCACATTCTCCTCACATAAACCTGGAAGTGTTTTCAGCACTTTAGAAACTGTCTTTGAGAAGATAGTCCGCTATCTTCTGGTGTTGGCCTCTCTGAAATACATTCTTGTTCCCACCCCCTGCTCGTCTCTTTGCCTTTGGATCTTGTCAGCAGCCAGTGGTACAATCTGGTCTGTTTGGGGGACCCCGGAGTGAGATGCTCTTGCACCCCTGCGCCCTAGGTGTTAGTCCTATAAGACTGTCTGCACCTCCTCTAGACGTCATTTGCAAGTGACCCCTGTTTCTCACCGACTGGCAACAGATTGGAGGTTCCAACAACCCCCTCCTAGGGTTCGATTAATTTGCTAAAGTGACTCACATAACTCAGAGAAACATTTTCCTTAATAACCAGTTTATTTTATGTGTATATACACATTTATTTAATTTTTTTTAAATCTTTATTTATTTTTGAGAAAGAGACAGAGTGTGAGCAGGGGAGGAGCAGAGAGATAGGGAGACAGAATCCGAAACAGGCTCCAGGCCCTGAGCTGTCAGCACAGAGCCCGACGCAGGGCTCGAACTCACCAACTGTGAGATCATGACCTGAGCCGAAGTTGGATGCTCGACCGACTGAGCCAGCCAGGCGCCCCTAAAATATATATATTTTATGTTTATTTATTTTTGAGAGAGAGAGAGAGAAGAGCAAGCATAAGCGGGGGAGGGGCAGGTAGAGAGAAGGGGACAGAGGATCCTAAGCAGGCTCCAAGCTGCCGGCAGAGAGCCTCATATGAGGCTCTAATTCATGAAGCAGGCGATCATGACCTGAGCTGATGTCCGACTCTCAGCTGACTGAGCCACCAAAGCACCTCTTGATTACTAGTTTACCATAAAAGGACAGGGCGAGGAATAGGGAAAAGGGACAGAGCTTCCAAATCCTTTCCAGGCATGGTGCCCTCCCCAAATCTCCATGTGTTCACCAGCCCGGAAGCTCTCCAAACCCTTTTGGGTTTTTATGGGAGGTTTCATTACACAGCCATGATTGATTAAATCACTGGTCTCTGGCAATTGTTTCAACTTCCAGCTCCTCTCCCCTTCCTGGAGGTCAGGGGGTGGGACCGAAAGTTCCAGCCCTTGAATCCTCAGGTTGGTTCCCCTGGCAATCAGGCCTTGAAAGGGCGGGCCTACGCCGGCCAACTCCATCTTGTTCTGTGTCCTTCACCTTGACCACGCCTCCTCCCCTTGAGTAACACCCCCCCCCCCCTCACCTGCCTAACCGGACTCGGACCCTTCCCCAGCCAATCGGCTGAGGCCACAGCCATTACCTCACTAACTGCCCCTAGGCCCCAATAAAACCTTTGTCCTTTTGAAACTCGCTCTCTCCTAGGTATCTCACCACTGCGTCGGTGCAGGTAGGGGATTGAGCTCGAGCTAGCTCGAATAAAGGCTCTTTTGCTTTTGCATTGGACTCGGCTCCCTGGTGGTCTTTGGCGATCACGAATTCTGGGCATAACAGCCTCAGCCTTAGGTAAGGTCCCCAAGTCACCTTATTACCATCACAAAAGACACCATTTTGACTTTCATCACTTAGGAAATTCCAAGGGTTTTAGGGGCTTCTTGCCAGAAATAAGGTTGATGACCAAATATATACTTGTTATTATAAGTCACTATGTCACAGTATGAATATAACACATTTTGTTTATTCGTTTATCAGTTCATGGACATTTGGGTGGTTTCTACTTCTTAGCTATTATGAATGGTGCTGCTGTGAGCATTCGTATGTAGATCTGTGAGTGGCCAGAGGTTTTCATTTCTTTTGGGTATATATCATAAGTGGAAATGCTGGCTCCTATGTTAAAGTCTATGTTTAACCTTTTTGAGAAACTGCCGAGCTGTTTTCCAAAGCCGTTGAGCCATTTTACATTCCCACCAGCACACCAGGAGGTTCCCAGTTTCTTCGTATCTTTGCCAACACTTGTTATTATTCATCATTTTGGTTATAGCCATTCCAGCGTATTTGAAGTGGTACCCCGTTATGGTTTGGATGCGCAGTTCCCTGATGACTAATGCTGTTGAGCCGCCTGGCAATCATTTTATCCATCATTTGCTTATTAACTCCTGGATTCCCATTATGGGTATTCCAAACATTTCCTAAACTTCATGAGGCCCCACTTCCTGTCATCTCCAGAGGTCCCATCTCTTCGGCCATTCTGAAACACCTCCATGCACTCATTCATTCTTCAACAAACATGTATTGAGCCTCTATTGTGTGGATGTGCTGAGACCTAGGGATACATGATTCTATAAGCCACACTCTTTTGCCTTCAATCTCATTTGTTTGTAGTCTCGGCGTGCCACTTACAGTCTGGTGGCAATATGGCACCGTGGGACTCCTCTGCTTAAAATGTTTCAATGGTTCCACAGTGCCTTTGGGACAAAGCGTAGTGGCAAAATTCAGGGCAACACAGGTGCCATGTACAGCCACCGTCCCCGCCATTCTCCCTGCCTTACGGATCTTGCCACCGTCCTAGGCTCAAATGAATAATTCTTTCATGCATCCCAGCCCCTGTTCTCCACAGCCCACTTCTCTACCGTAAGCTTCTCCAGGACAAGGGATGATTCCTACACATCCTTGCATTTCCTACAGCCCCAAGACAATTAAAGGACTTAATACATACAATACCATACAATGTATGTGATACATTTACCATCCAGTTAGTAAATGACTAGATGGCTAAATAAGCAAATGAAAATATGTCATTCTGCCAAGCAATGCAATTTATTTTGGTTTTTATTTATTTGTTTGGTTTTATTTATTTATTTTGGTTTTTAGTTGACTGAAGGTGGTCTCTATCCTGATCCTCATTTCAAACTGTCCATTTAGAATGAAATGGCAGGCCAGCTGAACTTTGGAGGATTTCTTTTATTCAAGTATTTATAACAGATAGTGATGCTTTAAGGAGTTTTAGCTCATGGCAAGGTCAGATTTGTTTGTACCCTGTAGGGTTTTTGGCAGAATGAAATAAAGTGACGGTAACATAAAATACACAGAATCTGAATATAAACACGTTGAACAGAGCCATGTTCGGGCAGGCTGTGTTGAAATATACAATACAAGGAAAAATGGAGAGTTGAAAGTGTCCACTCATGGTGTACTTTCCCCTTTCGCCCTCATATAGAGGACAAAGTTCTCTCTCCACCCAAGACAGGAAAACGTTTTCCTCCTGGATGGTTTTGTTGAGGGAGGGGATAGAGAAGGCGGAAGTGGGCTTCTAGTGGAGTATCCGGCTGGGTCTGGCTCCGTGGGAGACAGGATGCAGGCGAGCCAGGTCCCCCAGCCCCCTCTAATCAGGCTGTTTCCTATATGTGGTGGCCACATGATGCAACAGTAATAAACGCATTGTCCTGAAATCTAAACTGGGGCGGGAGGAAACGGCTGGCATTTATGATATGTCTGTCTTCTTATTCGCTGAGAATGTGGTTTGGCGGAGATAATAAACACTGTTGGGATAGTGTTTTCAGAGATCTTTGTGGAAATAACGTCCGCAAAGATGATGAAGGGCTAAGACACTAATGACATCTGAAGCAGGACACTGCTCTCCCAGCCAGGCTCCGCTTGCCCCCAGGCCTTCCCCTCTGCTTTCCTCCTTCCATTTCAGGGTCCTCCCAGGTGTCCACAGCTCACTGAAATTGCCCTTGTCTCCTCCCTAGGGGACTGGTCTATAGATGGGTACAAAGGCCCAGCCCCCTTGCCTCAGTTGAGCACAGCTCTGAAGGGCCATCCTAGCTCCAGAGCGCCCCATGGGATCTGCCAAGGCCTGTGGTATGACTATATCACAGGGCAGGCTCTCCCTCTACCAGTCCTGCTTCCCCTACTCCAGGACAGACATGTCTCCTCGGGGCACCCCTGAACCTGTCCTACACACGTGCCTACCTCAGAGTGTGTGTCCCAGGGGACCTAAGACTTGTGGAGGCATGGAGGTAAAGGTATATAGTGTGTTCCAGAGAGTCAGAATAGTCCAAGCCTGCCAGACTGCAGGATGTGGGGCGGTGTCGAAAATACTGTTCAGGCAGCTCCTCCTGCATTTTGAACTGAAAATGCAGTGAAGGACCTGTATCTAGTTTTCTCCAGAACCTAGCTTGCAATACTGTCAGAGGCCTGACCCATTGTTATTTTTTTAAGTTTATTTATTTATGTTGAGAGAGAGAGAGAATGAATCCCAAGCAGGCTCTGCACTGTCAGCGCAGAGCACAAATCAAGAGATTGTGAAGTGGGCTGAAATCTAGAGTCGAATGCTTAACCGACTGAGCCACCCAGGTGCCCCTGGGGCTATTATAAGAGTAGATTGTTTGTGATTTAGAGAAAATGGCAGTTTCTAACTTGAGTAGATAACAACAAGGAAGTGTTTGGGGATGATTTGGTTTATCAAGGCTTGTGGATGTCATAGCTACAAAGCAGCCCAGAACACGTCCAGACTGAGGGCCCTCAGTTACTGCGTGTAGATGTGAAGCCCCACAGAGGGGACATGGCTTCAGGTCAAGACAGGTAGCGTCAGAGCCATCACCAGAAGCCATCGTCGTTAGTCTTTCCACCAGTCCTTAGGAAAGTCTATATGTCATACCTACTGAGAACCGGGGGGTTGCCTGGGTGGCTCAGCGGGTTAAGTGTCTGACTTGGGCTCAGGTCATGATCTCACGGTTAGTGAGTCCGAGCCCCGTGGCAGGCTCTGTGCTGACAGCTCAGAAACTGGAGCCTGCTTCCGATTCTGTGTCTCCTCTCTCTGCCTCTCCCCCACTCCCATTCTCTCTCTCTCTCTCTCTCAAAAATAAATAAACATTAATTTTTTTTTTTAAAAAAAGGACTGATTTTTTGGTGCCAGGCACTCAAGCGTTGTTCCAGAACCCTCTGCACTTCTCCTCCCTATCAGATCAAACCCAGCTTTTTGTCCTCCAATCATGGTCAAGTTAAATGTGGAAGCCATAGAAATCACAACTGGGGGGCCTCTACCTCGTTGCACACCTGTTCAGTGTTTAATGCCAGATCTGGCTATGGGATGAGTGGCTTCTCTTGACCGCACTCCTGGGTTAGTGGGAACCCTCTCTTCTCTGGGGAAAGGGTCATCCGGAAGCCGGCCTCCAGCTGGGGCACTTGTTATGACCAATAATTGTACTCAGCTGCAGCACATTAACCTCTGATAAATGGATGAGTCTAGACTCACCACCGTGGGAAACAGCAGAGCTCAATTTTGGCTACGCCATCTAGAACTGAGGCTTGGTCTTTCGATCTCTCTGAGCTTGACAATTATTAACCTACATAATCAGATTCCGTGTGAACTTCTCTTCCCAGATTAGGCATATTTCTTTTCTGGAAAGCTGCCTTAGAAAAGTGTCTCCCCAGCTGCTTGTGTGTTGCTAGCTTCCTATGAGCTCAACCTATGAGTTATTAAGGGTGAGGAAGGGAAACACTGCATAGTTACATATCTTTGGAAGATGTTCCATCTACTTTAAGGCAATAAGTTGTATTTTAAATATGCCTACTTTTAACTTCGATTCTTTAAATTTTTTTGACTATGGAAAATTTTTTTCTTTTTAATGGAATACCTTTCAACCTCCTTGATGGCACTTTACCTCACATCTTTCTGAGCCAAATTTCTGTCATCTGTCCTGGTTCCTACACCTGGGCTTTCTGCCTGGGTCACTCTGTTGGAGTCACTGTTCTGTGTCTTCCCTGTGTCCCTCCCACACACCAGGGTTTGGCCTTGCTCTTGGGGTTTGCTCCCTGCTTCTGGTCCTGGTTTGCCTGGGACTGATGGGGTTTCCTGGGACCAGAGACTTCTAGTGCCTGAGACGAGAAGATTCCAGGCAAACCAGGACATATAGGTCATCTATCCTGAGCCTGGTTCCATGGCTGCAGCCCTAAAGCTCCCTGGTGGCCTCCCTCCCTGACCTCTCCGGGGATTCCTCATTGCTGGTCTCAGCCTACCTGGTGGAACGTACAGCTGTTTAACCTTCAACTCCCTGCTTCTGATGGATGGCCTGGGGCTATGATTGCAAGTTGTTCCTTGTCTTTCAGCTAAACTCAATCTCATCTGGCCCTGCAGATGGACGCAGACTCGAAGTTCCCTTGCTGCCCCTGTGAGCAGACCCTGTCCTGTCCCCAACCCATCCACCTCAAGTGGGCTCAAGTGACCCTGACCCCCCCTGCCCCCCACCTCCCGCAGCCCTAGCTCTGAAAGGCGCATGGGGAGCTGAGTGGCTGTCAAGGAGGGTCATGGGACACGACCCTGGCTGAGAGGGAGCTGACATGTTTGTGTGGGAGGCAGAGAGAGAGGCAATGTGTCCAGGGAACAGAAGAAGCAGCAGCCCCCCAGGCCCTCCCCCTACCTCTGCCCTGTCACCACAGTTAAGCGGGGCTTGGAGGATCGGCATCTGGACTGATCACTGTGCATCTGGGAGACACACAGGTGTCTGCTGATGAATGAGTCTCTGACATCAAAGGCTCACTCACAACTGAGGGGATGATGGAGGGATGGGGATGAGCACCGTCATGTGTTAAAGCGGGTCCCAGCACAACTGACGGAGTGACTAATTTGTCCCTTGCTTTTCCTGCTGTAGATACCTTTCCTTATTCCCCTGTCTTTCCCCAGCCTTTCTATTCCCCTGCTGTAGGGAATTTTGTGTAGGTTAAAATCAGGAGTTCCTTCTGTTCGTTAAAGCTCTGCCTTATTGAGAGATGGGTGACATTTGTTCCTGAAGGGGAGGGCATGAGCTGACCTGTTGCAGGGCAGGAGGCTGAAATAGCCATATCAGAGGGAGGTGTGGACCAGAGGTAGATGTTTCTGCAGATCCTGTGAGCAATGGAGACCAACACCACTCCCATCCAGAGGTGCAGGGACCTTGCACGGATTGCGTATGTGTCGCCCTGGGGACCATGGTGAAGACCACTCACTTATTCAAGAATGCTCTACTGGATGCCTGCTCAGTGCTAGGCACACTGGTGCCGACTCTGGGTTAGCGGAACAAACAAAACAGACTAAAGCCCGTGCCTTCGTAGACCTTAGATCTTAGGAGAGACAGACACAAACCAAATGCACG
Source organism: Felis catus (assembly GCF_018350175.1). Classification (NCBI taxonomy): domain Eukaryota; kingdom Metazoa; phylum Chordata; class Mammalia; order Carnivora; family Felidae; genus Felis; species Felis catus. Next base: position 46,950,008 of record NC_058373.1, on the reverse strand, counting down.
AGACTTGGGCTTTTGTAGGAGGAGCTGTGAAGCCACTGGAAGGGCCTGCCCACAGGATTGTGGGTTTACAAGGATCACAGTGGCCTTTGTGTTGTGCATGGACTATGGGAGGGCAGGGGCAGAAGCAGAAAGGCCAGCTAGGAGGCTATATTTCAAGGATCCATGGGAGAGGTGATGGTGATGTGAAAGAGTTTAGATATTGGACATATTTTGAAGGTAAAGGTAAAGAGATAAAAGGTAAGGTATGAGATTAAAGGGAGAAATCAAGGAGGACTCCATGGATTCTGGCTTGAGCTACTGGAAGAATGCATCTCTATCAGCTGAACTGCAGAAGGCTATGGCAGGAATGGTTTCTTGGTAGGGAGGGGATCTTTCACAAAAATAACTGACGCCCCATTTCTCCCATTCCAGGAAGGACCACCTAGCCCATATGGCTGTGTGTGGATTAGAAATGGCATCCATTCAGGTACCTGGGTGGCTCAGCAGGTGGAGTGTTCAACTCTTGATTTCAGCTTAGGTCGTGATCCGCCGTCTTTTGGATCAAGCCCCGCATCTGGCTCGTGCTGAGCATGGCCCCTGCTTAAGATTCTCTGTCTCTGTCTCTCCCTCTGCCACTCCCCCACCCCACCGCCCACCTCTCTAAAATAAAATTTAAAAAAAATTAAGAAATGGCATCATTTCCTCCAGTGGACACAACCCTATGCCGGGGGAACAGCTTACCAAGGGGAACATTAGCTCACACAGCCTGAAGCCCTGCTGCTGTGAACAACCCTCACAACAACCACATACAAAGGCCCTGCCTCAGGCCCTGACTACTGGCATATCAGAAAGACCCCTGCAGATGGGATGGCACCAGGTGAGTACTTGGAGCAGAGTAAACTGTTATTTAGAGAATTGTTCATATCCCCATGTCAAGTCTTTTTATTTTTATTTTTTTTAAATGTTTTATTTATTCTTGAGACAGAGAAAGACAGAGCATAAGCAGGGGAGGGGCAGAGAGAGAGGGAGACACAGAATCCGAAGCAGGCTCCAGGCTCTGAGCTGTCAGCAGAGAGCCCGACCCAGGGCTCGAACTCGCAAACCGCGAGATCATGACCTGAGCCGAAGTCAGATGCTTAAATGACTGAGCCACCCAGGCGCCTCCCCATGTCAAGTCTTATAGTAAACGTTATACTTGCCTCAGCACCTATAGTGGAAGCCTGCTCGCATGAATTCACTGGAAGTATAGAGGCAGAAAACATGTTAACGAGTATTGTTGGTCTTCATTAAAAGCTAATGAATGCTGTTTTGTTTTGAAGTTATATGATCCTCTTTCATACATGCTAAGGGTAGATAAGTTCTCTATATTAATCTTTCTTTTTTTTCCAAATGTTTTTCTTTATTTTGGGGAGAGAGAGAGAATGAGAGAGAGAGAGAGAGAGAGAGAGAGAGAGAGAGAGAGAGAGAGAGGAAGAGGCAGAGAGAGGGAGACACAGAATCCAAAGCAGGTTCCAGGCCCTGAGCTGTCAGCACAGAGCCCTACCTACGTGGGGCTCAAACTCACTGACTGCGAGATCATGACCTGAGCTGAAGTCACAGTTCAACTGACTGAGCCACCCAGGTGCCCCTCTATATTAATCTTTCTTAATTGAGCAAACCACATATAGGGAAAGAATGCCTTTTATTCTTTTCTGAATGTCTTACATCAGCATTGGTATGGAGCATCCAATATATTTGCTTTGAAGAATTTGTCCCAAAGCTGAGGAGTGTTCCATTCTCTTTCATGACCAGGCGGTTCATACTTTTCTTTAGAAGGGACCTCACGTGCTATAGACTCTTCGTTTATATTCTATACTCTCATTCAAGCCCCACAACAACTCTCCGAGGTGGTAGGGTGACCTCCCATTTCACAGGGGAGAAGAGTGAGGTTTGGAAAGTAGGAATGACTTGCCCAGGACCCCTCAGCTGATACATAGCAGAGCCTGAGTGTAAATTCAGGTTTGTTTGGCTCCAAGCCCCTGCTCTCTATTGAACAGTGTTCTTCACACTGACTTCTCTGCTGTGAAACCTAGAATCCCACAGTCCCAGGGCCACAGATGTCCAGGATTTCAAGGGAATACATTCATCTTCTCTATGCCTCCTTCCCCACCTGATATCTGGGCTCCCTCTAGTCATCCTTGATGAGATGTCTTCACCCGTGGTTCCAGACACTGGTCCAAGCACAAATGCTGGGTGATAGCATGAGGGAAAGTTTAGGAAGCTTATTAGAATATGCATTTCTGGTTGTCATCCCAGAAATGTATTACTAGAAAGTTCCCAAGTGGCTTCAGTGCACAGCAGGCTTGGGGACTGATGATGGAGTGATAGGGAATGCCCTGCCTACTTCTGGAGTGGGACCTGCTCATTACTTCCGCCCCCCCCCCCCCCCCCCCCCCCGCCAAGTTCTGCCCTCTATCCCCTCTCCTCCACTCGCTCTGGCTCTTGAACTCCATCTCCCTGTAACTTTTACCTACTGGGCCTCCTTCTATACTCTGAGTCACACAGAACACGTATAACTGTTCTTGTCACAAGGACAGACTTAGAGTCACCTAACATGTCTCCATGTCTTTCCTTCTCTAGAGACAATATTCCCAGTTGTGTCACCTGCATCCCCCATTATTTGGTGCCAAGTTCACAGACCATCTGTGTTAGGTTATTCTGGAATCATGTGGGCGGTCCATGTTCTTTTAGTTGTGGCATCAGAATCAAAGGCCACACTGTAGGCATGGCGGGGCCAGTGCCACAGAGAAGGGCCCCTTGCCTCTCTGGTCCAGACCTTGCCTTCCTCTGAATGCAATGTGAAATTAGGTGGGGTGTTCTGGGTCATGGGAGGATTGGCTTCTGTGGAGTTACTGGCCAAGCTCAGTTACACAGGTATCTTTAGCACCTGATGCTGCTGAGCTGGGTTTCCTGTGTCTGCTACTGGGGCCATTGTTGACTTTGAACCATGGATTTATTCCTATTGCATTCCTTCTTGTCAGATTCTCCAGCCTCTTGATCTTTTGGATCCTACCTCTTCCCTCAGTAGATTGAGCGTTCCTCTGAATCTTTCAGAGCATCTGTTTTCACACTGGGATTTTTTTTTTTTTCTTTTAAACTGGACTCTCCAGGCCACACAGTGGTTTATGATTGTTGTTGCACCAGAGATCTTTACTCTGAGCAGTGACATATTATATACCCTTGGTATCTGTATGTATATCCAGGTTTTATATAGATATAATACATGATGTAGTGGACACAGTTGGTGCCCACCTAAATCTTCTTGGCCCTCTTACCAGCTCTGTGTCTCTTTCCCAGCTTTTTAAAGTATGTGTTCCGATGCTAATAGTTTGTACCTGTGACCTTCAGAGGATTTCCTATAGACATGGAGGTTCCTGCCCTTCCAGACTACCACGGAGCTTGGAGTGATACACCTCTCCTACCCTCTACCCCCGTACCACGGAATGACTGGCTAGTGTAGAAGTACAAACACCTTTTTATCTTAAGGCAGGACTAACTCTGAGGTGCAGTTTATACCCCAGAGCTGTCCATGGGATCAGGCTGGATCTGGAGCTTTCCCTAAAATGGTGCCCTCCTTCCTTCTTCCTCTTCCTGTGTCTCCACTTCCTTCCTGGTTTCCTCTGGGGGCAACTCCTCAGTAAGCACATGGATCTTTGGCTCAGAGTCTGTTTCTGGGAGAAGAAGGTAGTCATGGCATAAGTAGATGTATCAGATGTTCTACATGAGTATACCTACATAAACATCTCAGGGCGCTTTTATTTTTTAAAAAGCACACAAATATTTTCCACTGTAAGTTAGCTATTTCATTTTTGGTGTAGATTCAAATACAGGTATTACACATACTTTAATCGGTCCAAATGGGATTCACTGACAAGTTACCAATTCAGAAGCTTTGGGGCAAATCTTTTCTTTTTCTTTTTTTTTCTTTTTCCTTTTGGTTCTCTGACTGGGAATTGAGTGGGTAAATCTAACTTACTCATGGAAGGAAGCACATGGTTACAAAAGGGGATATTCTTTGTACCTTTCTGCTCAGGAAGGTCCCTAATTCCTTTAACATTTCTCATCTGACTTATTCCTTCTGTTATGATCTTTTTTTTTGACATTGGGTGGAGCTCACTTCCTCTTAAAGACAGTCAGTAGGCTGTCTTCCTGAAAGAATAAATACGTAAGATTTCCGCCTTTGCACCTGCAACTTTTCTACTACAAGCCCATTTAACTACTTGGAAAAGCCAGAACGACGCCTTCTGTTTAATGTACTGCGAAGCCCCACTGACTCCCTCTCCCTCAGCATCCGTACAGGTATTGATTGGTTGACTACTCACTAGGGTGACCTACAGTTCACAAAAATGCTCCAGCTTCTGGTTCGTCTCTAAGTTCTGTTAAATTTCTATCATTTGAATTTATTACCTCCTTTCCTTTCCACCACTGCTGACTACCCTTGCACAGTTCCTCTTTATCTCGTGTCAATACCATATCAGTAGGCACCAAAATACTTGCTCTGGAGTCTCTGCCTTCCATCCAGACTGTTCTCTCTGCTGCCTGAGTACATCACTGCCCTGCTCTCAAACCTTCAGTGGCTCCCCATCACCCACAGATTGATTCTCAGCTGTATTCAAGGCCCTTCGCAATCTAACCTCTAGTAGCCAATCCCTTCTGCTCCGAAATTCAAGCTAAACTGACTAACATGTATCTCCCAGACTCTCTGGCCCCTCAGCCCCAGTGTCCTGACTTTTCCTTATTCTTCAGGGTCAGCCCCTGTGCTGCCTTCCCTGGGAAGCCTTTCTGCTCTTTGCTGCAGCAGCTTGGACCCCCTTCTCCTCTGCCCGCAGTGCTTCACGTCTGCTTCTACCTCTGTAGAGGAGGTGAACTGTCAAACGCAAGGACTCTGGAGTCATGTTGCCTGGGCTGAAGCTTAGCTCTACCACTTACTAGCGTTGGTACCATGGATAAGTCACTTCATGTCCCTGCGGTATGATTTCCTCATCTGCAAAGCAGGAGACATAATGGCACCTTCCTCCCTGAGATGCTGGGAAGATTAAATGCGTTGATGTATTTCGACACTTTTAAATGCCGTGAGTGTTGTAGATGTGGTAGATATCATTTTACTCTACTAAGTATCTGTCTCTCTTCCCAAATTGAGAGTAAGTTGCTAGAAAATGGGGGCTGTCTTACTCATCTCTGTGTCCCCAGTGCCTGGCACACAGTAAGCCCTTGGTCCATATTTGTTCAATGAGTTGGGTTATTGTTGCTCTGCCAGTGGTTCGTTTGTTCACGGGTTAACTGGCAAGTATAGGATTATTTTCAATAAACTTGTATTCCCCTGAGTGGGCCACCAGCAGGTGCCAGCCCCATGTCTAGACAGGTTGATAAATGCTGTGTATCTGGGTGACTTGGCCAGGGTATTGGGTTCCTCTCAGTCTGCTTTCCTTATCTCTAGGGCCTGCTCTCTGCTTCTCTGACACCCCGTGAATATGAGGTGTTTCTTGTCCTACTTTATCCAAAGGGGCTCTATAATTCAATACCCTTATCCTTGGGTTGGAAATGTGTCCTTCTTTTATTGTGAAAGTTTAGCCTCTGTTTAGCATTCAGAACAGGAGACTATGCCAGGACTCTGGGATGTTGTGACAGCTGAATGGCAGAGGAAAAAAAGGGAAGCTTCGGAGATGTAAGAGTGAGGGGGACACAAAACATCATTTGCTTGGGCTCACCTACTCTGTGTCCTTGTCCAGAGATTCACTTTCTGATTGTTTCGCCCAGAGATAACGACAGACTCTGCTTCTCAGGACTTTGCTGGAGAAATGGGTCCCACCATAAGCCCCTCAACTAAAGATGCCAATAGAGAGTTTGGAGAGGGTTCAGCAGAGAGCAGCGACGACAATTCCGAAAGCAGAGGCTGGGAGGAGATGAGAGAGAATTCTAGAAGTAGGGCAAAAGAAGGAGGGACAATTCAGCGATTGATTTCAAGAAAATAAAGGGTGTCTATACAGACATCTAGAATTTTCTATAGGCCTGTGCTTCCACAGGGAAATTCAGGGCAGCTCTTAGGAGTGTGCGACTGGTACTGTGGATGGGAAGGGTGGCAGCTAAGACCTTTCTGTCATAGCTCCTGTTCCCGTGATCCCCAAGCAGTGATCCTTGGTCACCAAAGCTCAGGGTGGGCTCAGAGTAGACTGGAGCCATGTCGATAGGGAAGAGGGTGACCCTCCACCCCAGAGCCCTATGCTTATCTTTCTTATGTCCTGGTCCCTTCCAGTCCTTCAGTTCTGCAGACCGTGGAGGACTGCTGGCCAGGGCAGAAGTTCTCAGCTTTGATTCCCCTTTGAAAGGAGTCAATCTTTCCTTTCTATCTTCTCCCAGAACTGTTCATAGAAACCTGTGACTATGACTTTGTTTGGATGTTGCTTCCATTTTAGATCCACTTTTCTACTTTGCATTGATCCCTCGATCCTGAACTGTCTTCCCACTTTCCTTCCTTTTGCTCCTCTTCCATTTTGGGGGTTCCCCACTCTCCTCTCTCTTGCAGTTCCATATGTGTTGGGCTGGCAGGGAGGGGCTGTGGTATCTGCCCATAATGGCCCTTAGTGAAGCCAACGTGGGGAGCTTTCGTAGCTGGGATAATCCTGGGGGTCTGACTGTTTCAGCTGGCAAACTGCTTGGAGACCCTAGCCTACCCTAGGGTTGGCAAGGATCTTGGTTTCTGTTTGGCTTGACCTTGAGTGAGTTCAAGTATTGCTCTCTAACTTCTTCATCCATTCAGCATTTAGTGTGCACTTGCAACAGGCCAGTTACTGTTCTAGGTACTGGGGAGGCAGAGAGGTAAACAAGATCCAGTTACAACAAAGAGCTCACAAGCTGGTGTTTAGTCTGCCGCTTTTGTACGAAACTATAATACAGTGTGGAAAGTATGATATTAATAATATGAAAAAGATTTGGGTAGATGGAGGGAAATTGAATCCTCGGACCACACTTCCTTTCAAATGCTGACTCCATCCTGGGTGGTCACTTGGGTGGTTGCCATGATATAAATAAACATTGATGATGCCAGGCTATTTGGGCTCTGTCTGAATGGCAGCCCATTTCCTTTCTCCTCAGGGCAAATTACAAAACAACAATAATCATTAGCTTCTTTCTACCAAGATAACCATGAAGATATTTCTAACCCATGCTGGCTTTCAACAGCCACATTCTGACCGTTATTTATTGAAGGGCAGACCCAGCTTTTAGTTTTACAAGACTCTCTGGAGAATACTGGGCTCTGTGAAAGTAGGCTAGGAAGAGATCTCTCATGAATGACCTCTTTTCAGAAGGGTAGGTGGATGGGAGGGTAGTAAAAAAGCCGTAGACCTGTAGTTAGAACACTACAGGTCTGGTCCCAGTCTATTCACCAATTAACCTAATGTCCTTGAGCCTCGGTTTCCTCATTTGCAAAATGGGGACAAGAACAGTCTCCATCTTTTGGGTCATGGTAAGGCCTGGATGAGAACATGCATACAAAGCACTTAGAATGCAGGCACAGCTATGGTGGTGATGATGACAGAATATGTGACTTTGGGAAAGTCACTTAGATACTCTCGCCTGTTTCCTCATCTACAGAAGGAGTGAGTCTCACAGGAGCATTTGGAATCTTATTCAGCAATATTTCTTGAGCATCTTTCATGTTGGGGCCTCACTGGGGATTTAGCAAAGGGCAAGGCCTGGCCCTCACCCTCCAGAAGCTCACCACTGGGGAAGGGGAACACACACACACACACACACACACACACACACACACACACACACTGCTAACAGAATACAAGATCTCAAAGAGCTGTGAGGTTCACGAGTGTAAGTGTTCCGGGCAAGAAGCTCCTGGAGAGCTTGATGGAGAGGCAGTGTTTGACCTGCGCTTTGAAGAGTGAGTGGAGGGAGATTGCCTTCCCCTGCTGAAAGACACTTTATCTTCAGGGTAAGGGCCAAACCGCTTGCCTAAGGACACCAGGTTCTCTGTCTCAGCATCCTGCTGCTTCTCTACCTTTGCCTCTACCAGGGCCCCTTGCACTGGGATATTTTCAGCACCTAAAAATATATTGTAACTTCTCTTGCCTTGTGCCCATCGTTGCACATACCGGTTCTATTGGTCTGTAACTTGCTCCTCACTCTACTAGAGGGTGTAGCAGAGTGGACAAGCAAGGCACTAGGGGCTGACTGTGGGGTCTGTCATAGCTTTGCCCCTACCAGCTGGTGGGGCTTCTGCTGTGTTAGTCTCTTGGTGAGTCAATGTCCTCATCTGCAAAATGGGGGTATAGGATTAAATGAAGGTGGCTGTGAGGATTAAATGAGGTAATACATGCAAAGCACTTGCCAGCTGGGCCCACAGTAATCACTGAATAAATATGAGCAGTTGTGATAAACACTCTACACCTGGCTTGCTCCTGCTTACTCATTACCTCTGTTAGAGGTCTTTTCCTGCACAGGCCAGCAACTAGGGTCGGGTTGTTTTTTCCCATAGGTATCTCCTCTTCTACCAAAGCACCCACACCTGTCATCTATTCTAGGCGTCCCGACCAGATTGCAAACATCATGAGGACAGACCGCGCCAGTCAATTGTGTTGGCTGCTGGGAGGGACACAAGGTAGGCACTCAGTAAATAATGAATGACACGGGGTGAAGTTTCCAGGGATGGGGAAGGAAGCCTCTTGGGGCGGGGGAGGGGGGTGGTGGAGGTGGGCCGCTGAGTACTGTGAAGATGAACAGGCAGGTGGACCTTGACACTGCAGGCGGCAGGGAGAGCCTGGGCGTCCAGTGGTTCCAGGGCTCTCGCCCGCCCCTGAACAGACCCTAGGCGGGCGCAGCGCCCCCAGCCGAGGACTGTGTTCCACTTTGGCCAGGTCCGCGCCCTGGGGAGAAAATGCAGCTAGACGGGTCGGGCGAGAGCGCTCGGGCCCCGCCCCCGGCCCCGCCCCTCGGCGCTCCCTCCCCGCCGCAGCCGGAGCAGCTCCTGGGCCGCACCGCCCCCGCGCAGGGCGGGCTCGGCGCGCTTATTCCGCCCGGAGGAGCGCAGCTGCGGGCTCGCCGCCGGCCGCCGCTGCGGGATGCTGCGCTCCACGTCCACCGTCACCCTGCTCTCGGGTGGCGGCGCCGGGGCGCCCAGCAGGAGGGTGAGTAGCTGGGGGCGGGAGCCGCCGCCGTCCCGCTTCCCCGACCCGGCAGTCCGGCTGTAGCGGGGTCTGGCGTTGGGGACGCGCGGGAGCGGGGCCCCGACCCCGACGCCCTACCCTGGACTCAACTCTCCCGTCCTGTCCCAGCTCCGGCCATGACCCTTCTCTGGATGCCCAGCCAACGGCTCGGCTCGTAGGGCTTAGGGGACTTTGTGGAATTCCCAGAAATTTCCTCTCCTTCCTGCCTTCTGTGTCAGGCCACGTTTATTGGCGGCACGAGTTTAAAAAGCAAGGGAAACAATTTCTGTGGTGTGCCTACTTGAGACTCAATGGTAATGAATATCTTTAACACCCAAAATTGCCTCCTTTCAGCGATTAAAAGCAAAGGTCACTGGTCCCCGCTGGTGATAGAATAACACCGATTCTGAAGTGAGTTTAGCCAAGGTAGGCTTCACCTGACAAGGTAGAGATCAGCAGCTGGACACCTGGGAGCTCAGTGGTGTGGGACTTGGGTTTATGCAAACCACTTTGTTCGTTCTGATTTAAATATTGCATCTTTCCTCGCCTCCCCAGATGCTTTGTGAAAGATGCTAGGCACGTGCTGTTGTATCTTTCCCATTCTGTATCTCTTCCAAGATCAGTGCCTCAGAGCGCACTGCCAGGGCCTTGGGCGGTGGCTTTTTAGTTCATCCCTTCTTCATAATATTCATATTTATCAATCAGTGCTTCTTTTCAGTGGTTGAGATTTCTCTTATCATGTTCCCCAAGTTTTAGCTAAACAGATGCTTAAGTCCAAGCCAGGACCCCCTTCGGCACTCCCATCTTCTAGTCTCATAGACGTACCTGTTTACGTTTCCATACCTCAACCAGGTGACTAGCAGTCCCCTTATGTGCTGCCTTCCTTTAGCTCTAGAAGGAAGACCTGTGTTACTCTTGGGTGTGGGCCAGGTGATGGATTCTGAGGGGGCAGATGTGTGCACACGCGCATGTGTGTGTATGTGTGTGCATGTGTATACACCAGACACCCAGGGTTGACAGAACTCTGGCTTCTCAGTTATTAGCTTTGTAAAGCAAGATCCCCATTGGGTCCAAGTGGGTTTCCAATCACAGTCCCAGCCTTACTGCAAGACAGGCATTAGCCTTTTTTTCTATGGAAATCTTGCTCAGTTGGAATACAATTGTGATTGAGAAAGAATGAAGTCACTGAAAAACCAGCCCTGGGCCTAGACAGAGGCACGGGGGGGGGGGGGGGGGGGGGGGGGACCAGAATGCATGAAATAGTCCAGTCCTCCTTCAGAGATGGGTGGCTAGAGTGGGTGACTGCAGATGTGATTAGTGTACTAGGTAGCCCTTCTGAAGATTGTTTTTCTCAAATGTTCACTTTCAAGTATTTCATTGTAAGAAGCACAGTGGACAGACTATTGGAAAGGCTTTGCCTTTTGAATAAGACAACCAAAGTACCTAGGACCAGAGGGGTCAGGGAGCTGAATCACCATGTAGGGCTGTTCTGAGTGCATGAGTACTGGTGCACTTGTTCAGGAAAGAAGATTTTTACAGGTTCTAGGATTCCCTTCATGATTTCCAACTCTGCTCGTGATTTGCAAATGCCACGGGTCCTGTCTATGTGTATGTGTATGGGGGGCATGGTGAGAAGATACGATCTGTTGCTTGATTTTTTTAAACAACACTTGGAGATTTCCTTCTGGATGATACAGGGCTAGGTGTCGGGGCCTACTCTACCCATGGAGGCAGTCATTGTCACAGACTACCGTCGTACAAAGTGATGGTTGTTATAGTGGGGTCCATTGTGAACAAAGTCGAGTGAAGCTAACAGGAAGGGTTCTTCCCAAAGCATCTGAGGAAGACCTCCCTTTTCAGGAGATACTGGAGTTCAGTCTTGAAGGGTGCATAGGAGTTCGTGGGGCGATTGACAATGGGACACTGAAAGGAGGAAATATCACTCATTTAAATGAAGCTCTTGGTATATATTGTATCATAATGGCACATTGCATTTTCTTTAGGGCAAAAACGTTTATTTCTTGGAAAGATAAAAATGGGATGTCTTGAAATTAAAATTGTAGACTAAGTAATCATGGAAATTGTTCCTGAAGTTGAAAGTCTGTCAATAAACTCTGTATCATCCCGTCTTTCCTCTTGGCTGTTATTGGACAAGTGATGGTCTTAAACAAGAACATGCTAGCCATCAAAATAGCATTTCTGTTTTGTCCAAAGAGCTTACCAAATTAGGGACTGCAGAGGAACCAGGCTATGTTGGTCCAGATATTCAAGTAAACTAGCAATGGTGGTGACAGCTGACACTGAACAGGGAGTTTTCTGAGTCAGCCAGCCAGGGAGGTGCAGCCAGACCAGACTGTCACCAATTATCCCTTGTTCAATGGCTGCCACCTACAATTTGTACTTCCTTTTTATCTGAAATCATCTCTCAAAGGGGGGAAAAAAAAACTGGTGGGAGAGTAATTTCTGTCAGCTGATAAGCAAAGCTCTGAGTGGCATTTACGGATGCCAACCCATTTACGGGTTGTGAAATTAAAAAAACAACAATCCTACCTTCAGTTGCGCGCTAAAAATAGTTTTATCTGTGGCAACAACAGGAAGATAGATTGGCTGGAGAAGAACCATGGATGGAAGGATGACCTTAGAGAATGGGGGGAAACATTAAAAAAACTATGGACATTGCTTCATGATTTTGAAGGGAATTTTGTAAATGAAGTTAATCCCACTAAATGAGCCTTTGACATGAAAGGTCAGTTGTGTGGCCAGGTTGTGCTCTTTGCGGGGGGAAGGCACGTGTTGCTTTGTGCAGCCAAATACTTTTGGTTCAGCTGTTGAGCCGGGGCGATGAGAGGCACGCATCTGTCAAGAGTTTCCTCCAGCATCACACTGTCTTGATAATAAGAGACTCTTGGCTGGTGTTGCCGGTATCCTGGCCCCTGGGTGGCTCGTAAAAAGAAAAACAAAACAGAGGCAAACCCAAAAAGGCCACAAGGATAGGACTGTCTCGTAGCCTGCTCTTGCTGATAGTTCTTTCTATTTGGCAAGGGCTTTTTCTGTCAAAACCCAGCTGGCCTGCCAGTTATCCCTCCTTCACTAATGCACTCTCCTAGGTCCCATTTCTGTCTGACTGGCTCAAAAGAATTTTCCTTAGGTGGCCACTGAACGGGTCAGACAGGTGTTTACCTCACTTCCTTTTCACAGAAACATCTGTGTGCATAACTTATGTATCTGTGGGCTCTGTAGGAAAGGACATGGCATCGGGTGTCTGGGAGAAGTTAGCTAGCTGCAGCACCCACCAGGGATGGGTGGGTCGGGGGCCCGTTGCACCCAGGAAGCAGGCTGGCTCCTCACCAGGGCCTCCTGGAGCCAGCCCCTGAAAGACCAAGTTGCAAAGTTTTGGAACCCTGGCATCCTCAGGGCTTAGCCCAAAAGCCTCTCTCACTAAAGTATGACATCGGTGCTTTGGTTCACCCATCTTCCTGTGTCAGAGGTAGGACGAACAGACCTGAGTCTTGGAGACTCTTCAGGAAACTCAAGATAGCGATCCCTTGGTTGTCCGGCAGAGGGTATGGAGTGGGATTCTGGCTGGTTCCTTGTCTCCAGTGCCCCGTGGGAGGGCTGCATATGTGGTCTGTGTCATGGTTCGTCTGCACTGAGTGTGCACACAAGAAACCCAGATGCTCGGCTTCTGATCTCTTGGAAAAGCCTTTCAAGTCAGTCAGCCTTAAAAATCGTCTAATCGAGCTCAAGGAGCTGTGGGTCCAGGGCTAACTAATCAGAGACCATGTTGAAAAGGTTCCATCTGAGATACTTGAAGCAATTACTTGCGTCATGGCCTTAGGGCTTACCGCAGTGAGCTCTCCCAGCCTAGAACAGTTGCAGTGTTCTCCAAGCACACGGAAGAGTCACACGGGGGTATTTCCCTCTGCCCCGCTTGAGGTGAGGGATGGTGCTAAATTTCAGTCACGCTGCTGACTCTTACTTACACTTGAAGGCCAGAGTGCTCTTTCTAAAATGCAAAATACAGAGCCCAATGACTCTGCTTCAGGAGCCCCCTTTGTCCTGCCAGCAGCGGCTACAAATTCCTTACTTTAGCATTCAGGCCTTTCTGATCTGGCCTTAGGCTTCCTTGTTCCCGTCCCACACTTGTTCCAAATATTCCAAATTTCTTGCCATTCCCAAACCTTTCATGCTGTTCCTTGCCTCTTTCATGCCTCTCTGAGGAAGGGGCAGCTTCCAGGAAGCCTATCTGAACTCTCCTTTTCCGTGTTCCCCTAGTGGCCTGTGCACCCCGTCATTGCTTGCATCCACTGGCTGTGATTAACTACTTGAGGAGAGGGGTTAGGGACCCTGCCTCCCCAGGCCTGGTGCAATTGGTATGTAAAAAGAGGTGTGTGTCATCAGGGTCCTAAAGAAGCCACACTTCACACTCAATTGGCAAACAGGAAACCAGGAAGAGAAGCTTGGGCTAAAGCCAGGCCGTCACCTCTGGCTCACCTGGGCAGGAAGCAGGTGACAGAAGGATGTGAGTGCTGGCCCAGGTGAAGAGTTTGACGGTTCTGGGAAAGCCTCCAAATATTCCAGTCTCCTCATCCTGTTGAACAAGTTGGAGTTTCATTCCATTGGTTAAGTCAGTGGTTCACCCTAGTTATATGTAGAATCACTGAGAAGCTTAAAATATCTAAGCCTCAGACTCATTTAAGCCAGACTGTTTAAATGAGAACGTCTGAAAGTAAAGAATAACACCAGTATTTTTCAGGAAGCTCCTCAGGTGATTCTAATGTGCAGCCAAGAATGGGAACTATCTCTTGAATTATCACTGTCTCCTTATAGCTTTCTTGGAAATACCCTCCTGAGACAGTGTTCTGGAAGCTTCCTTCAAGTTTGGAAGGAGCAAGGTGGGGGGTTGGGGGCAGAGCAGGAAGCCCTAACACCCCCGGTCACACTGCTATTTGTGTGCATTCACTTACCTGCATTTCCTGTCTGTATTATGGCATTCCTGGGTACATTGTGTGCTTGTCCAGAAGGGAGCCATTGAGGGCAGGAAGGAGGAGCGCTCACTGTCCTTGTCTTTATGAATTTTGTCTGGTGTCAGGCCTGACACAGGAAAGAGGGGCTCTAGAGCACTTTATACCACCTACAAAAAGTGTCCCTGTATGCAGATAAGCTACTGTCCCCCGGGCCATATTTGGCCCTCTGGGCTTGTTTTGTTTGCCTCTGAGATATGAATGTTTTTTATGGTGGTCTGCAAAACCTAAATACTTACTATTTGGCCCTCTACAGAAAAGGTTTGCCCCACCCTGATGTAGATCATCAGGCCTGCAAGTTCAGGGCCACAGCAGAGCTAAGAGGCCTACTCCAGGTGGGGCATGCCGTGTCTCACACAGCCTGACCCACATACTCCAAAGATTTTATGCTTGTGCTGAGCAGAGTGTGGTGTGTGTCCTTCCAGCCACAACCACAGGGACCACACCTGCTCTTGTTAGGTGGAACTGGGCAGGAACCCACAGTCACAAAGTGGACCAGGCCTTAGAGAAATGTAAATACATTTGGCTAATTTCCTTAGGGAAATCTTTGTAAACTGATTAGCAACACCATCCACCCCCACCCCATCCCTGGGTCATCTTCTCCACCCTTTTTATTCGAGATGATAGTTTTCTCTTTGGTAAGCCCAGGTGCTGAGGCTGAGAGCATGATGGTATGTGGATCTCTAGATTCCCCCATAGATGGAGACCCAGCCTTCTGCCTCCACAAAGAGGGGGTGGGTAGGTCAGAAACAAAGCCTCAGAGGACTTGGGGAGCTCCCAGGTGCCCTGAGTTGCAGACAAGGGCTTTGTTGTGAATTTTCATGTGGAGGAGGCTTGAATACTAGCTGCTCCTCCCTGTTGTCCCTACCAGAGGGGCTGGTTTGAAGAAAGTGGAAGGCTCTCTGGGGAGTTTCAGGCTGTGTTTTAATTCATCTTAAAAAGAAACTCATACTGACATTTAATTTACTGAGCAAGTGCCCATTATGTGTTGATACTATGCTAAGCACTGTAAGAATAGCAAAAACAAAGCACAAAGCTTGCTTGATCTCTCCCCCTATTTTTTCCTTTCTGTTCATGTTGTAATACATGGAATATAATGGGAAGTACTCAATTTTTTGAGTCCTTGAACTCAGATTTTAGTGTTAGTCCCTTCCTCCAAAGGGAATGGCTTTGATTGTTGAATGGCTCCTGATTGTCTTCCACTAGAGACCTTGCTTCTCCATCAGGCATTTGTAGCTTGTTAGAGTTTGGCCCCTGCCTGTTTGTTTTCCTCTTCACTCTAGTGTAGGCTGCAGGCCCACTTGGAGTCTCAGAACTTTCGCACATCTGTGCCTTTGGCCAGCCTGGAGCAAATTCCTTGCCTGGTAGTTGTTTGCTGTTATTCTGATGATGGATTCTCCAAACCTCAATGGACTGCAAAGTCTTATTATCTTTCTATACCTAGCTCAAATGTCACCTCTAGGAGCCTTCAGTATACTCCTGTGTCCAGTTAAGACTATTGTTCTTCTTATATTCTTACTGCTATATAAGGAATGCAGTTCTACCATGCCTTAACCACCAAGGTACCCTGCCTCTCAGGACTTTGTGTTGGTTACACTGAGTGTTCTTATTTGCTTTGTTTGGGTATGTTTTTGGATTCTGAGCTCTTGGGAACAAGGCTGTTTCTTTTTTATCTTGGTACCCTCATTGCCCTTAAAAATATTTTACAAGTAGTAAGTGCTCTGTAACCTAGTAATGAAATACACTGAATCTACCACCTTCCTGCTTTTGGTCCACTGGAAGATTCCCTTGCCTGTAGGGACAGCTAATCCCATAACTGTGGTGTTCCCACTAAGTAAGATTCAGTTTTCCTCAGTGCTCAGAATACAGGGCTGAGCCTGCTGCTGTGGGAGCAACAACAGCTAGTAGGTGTTGACACATGTATGTGTGTGCGTGTGTGCACTTGTGCAAGTCTGTATATGTGTTTACACACCTGTATGTATACATGTGTGTGCATCAGATGGGGTGCAGGAGAAAAGCACTTTTCTCTGCAAAATTATGCTATGGATTAGAGCAGCCTATCACAGAAGATTATTGAATATCATGGACTTGGATTGCCTACCTGGTGTGAGTTACACTTTGATGTTTGTGCAAATGCCAGCTGGTTTCAACCGGTCCAGGCAGCCTGGAGTCAGAGGTTTGCCTTTCTCTGGCAGAAGTCGGATTCCCATCGGTGCTCCTGCCTGTCAGCTGGGAGAGCTGCCCCCTAGCTGGAATGGGTGGTTTGTCTTTGGCCAACATGACTGATGGTGAGCCCTGAAGGTTTGGTGCAAAGTTGGCCACATTGGAGGCATGTAGTCCTGGGGCCATGAGGGGATGAAGCTTGCCCATAGGAACGTAAAGATGGAGAGTGATTGTGAAACCAAGTCACTGAGTTGAAAGAGCTGGGGTTTTTAGATCCAGAGGAAAAGAGGTTCAGAGGGAAGGAGGCCCTGTGTAGAGAAAGGGGAATTCTATTCCTGCCCTGAGGTCAACCCCAGGTCCATTAGGGAGGAGTTCCGAGGGAACAGGAAGCTGGAGGTGCTGGGTAGCAAAATGGGGTATCTCGAAGGTAGGTGACCATGTGTGTGGAAGTGCTAACATATATCCCACATGGGCTCTTTTACCTGTGCATGGAAGATGTTATCCTCAGTCTCCCACCTGGCAGGTACATTGGTGGGTGGGTGGGTTCCTCTGTAGGTCAGCAGTTTGGACTTAAAAGGTCTTTTACAATCCCATCCCATTCTGAGTTTGTGGGCTGCAGGGTGGTTTGCTCAGAAGCCACCCTGTGGATGGGTGCAAACCAGGTCAGGGGGTATATTAATTTGCTAGGGCTGCTGTGAAAAGTACTACAAACCAGGTGGCTTAAACAACAGACATTTATTATCCTCTGGTTGGGAGCTAGAAGTCCAAAATCAAGGTATTGACAGGGTTAGTTCCTTCCAAGGGCTGTGAGGGAGTGATCTGTTCCAGGCTTCTCTCGTTAGCATGTTCACATGCTCTTCTCCCTATATATGTGTCTGTCTGCACGTTCCCCTTTTTATAAGGATATCTGTCATTTTGGGTTTCTGTTTTTTTTATAAAGGTTTTTTTTTTTAATTAGTGAGAGAAAGAGAGTGTGCGTGTGCGAGTGAGTAGGAGAGGGGCAGAAAGAGGGAGAGAGAGAGAGAGAGAGAGAGAGAATCCCAAGCAGGTTCTGAACTACCAGTGCAGAGCCTGATGAAGGGCTCAAACCCACCAACTGTGAGGTCATGACCTGAGCCAAAATCTAGAGTCAGATGCTCAACTGACTGAGCCACCCAGGCGCCCCAAGGATATCAGTCATTTTGGATTAGGGCTCACCCTGATGACCTCAGTTTAACTTAATAACCTCTGTAAAGACCCTGTTTCCAAATAAGGTCACATTCTGAAGTTCTGGGGTTAAGACTCCAATATACAAATGTTAGGGGGACACAGTGCAGCCTATAACAGGGACAAGCCCATGGGGCTGGGTACTCTGGGTGCTGCTGGGGCCCTCTTTGGACTTTTCCAGTGGCCAGATCACTTCTCCCTGGGAAATCACAGCAGGTCCTGGCTGTGACATTGGGGTGAAATAGACATATGGCATTAAGCATATTCCCATTGTTGTGCAAACATCACCACCATCCATCTCCAGGATGTTATCATCTTCTCAAACTGAAACTCCATACCTGTTAAGGAATAACTCCCCACTTCTCTGTGTCCTCAGCCCCTGGCAATCACTGATCTGTCTGTCCCTAGGAATTTTGACTATTCTATATACCTTGTATAAGTGGAGTCATACAGCTGAGAGAGCTGTCATTGTGTCATACCCATGTCTTTGCATGATTGGCTTCCTTCACTTAGCATAATGTCCTCAAGGTTCATCCATGTTGCAGCATGTGTCAGAACTTCCTTCCTTTTTAAGGCCGTGTGATATTCCATTCTGTGTATATACCACATTTTATGTATCCATTCATCCACCGATGGACATTTGTGTCGCTTTCAGTCATTGTGCATAGTGCTGCTACGAACATGAGTGTATAGACTTTTAAATAACCTTGTGCTTCTGTATATGCATGTCTGTTAGAGAAAAATTCAATATATAGCCAAGGAGAAAGCACTTTCACAGTCCAGTCACCACTGTGTATATTTTGACCTTTGTCCCTCTAGCTGTATTTTGACCAGTGCAGGTGAGATACGATCATTCTATACATACTGTTACAGAACTCGAGCCAAAATCAAGGTATCAACAGGGTTAGTTCCTTCCAAGGGTTGTATGGGAGTGATCTGTTCCAGGCTTCTCTCTTGAGCATGTTCACATGCTGTTCTCCCTGTATGTGTGTCTGTCTGCAAATTCCCCCTTTTATAAGGATATCTGTCATTTGGGTTTCTGTTTGTTTGAATGCTATGACATTACTCGGTAATGTCCTCGTTTTGAGCAGCAGGGTGGTGAGTTGCCTGATCTGGACCAGGCAAACATTGGTCTTATCCTCAGAGTCCCCTGTGCGGTTGGTACGATCACCTCATTGCTAAGTGGGGGAGACGGCACTGAGAAGCACAAGGTCACCCAGCTCTTTGTACCTCTGGCACGGGTTTGTAACTGGCTTCTCTCCGTCTCTCCTAGGCAAATGTCTGCAGACTGCGGCTGACTGTACCTCCCGAGAGTCCAGCTCCAGAGTCAGGTGAAAAGAAGGTCGAGAGAAAAGAACAAGTAAGCCGTCTCCGAGCAAAGCTGTGACAAGTTCTCATCTTTACTCTCTTTTATTTTCACCCCGTCCCCCGCGTCCACCCCCCACCCCTCCACCCCGGTCCTCTAGCCAGTGTATTCACAGAGTCTGAATGTCAGCGATCTGCCGATGAAAAGCCCTCTCGACCTTGCCACCCCATCTTCCCTCTTCCCAGAAGCCAGACTGCCCTGCCCGGCTGGCCCTGCTGGCCTCCTGCCCCTGCTCTTGTTTCCTGGTGAACGCTGGCTCTGTGTTGCCTCAAAGCTGTGGGGACGCTGGCCTTAGTGGCAGGTGCTGTGGCAGGGAACGAGTTTTTCCTGAAAGAGCCCAGTCCTGTTGAGTCAAAGGGCCCATTGTGAGCTGCCTGCGGCAGAGCCTTTCTCAGCAGCTGGAGGCCGAAGGCCCAGCTCACGGTGGAGGCCGCCTGGAGAGGAGAAGCCCAGCAGGCAGCCTGGGCACGGGGCGAGGGCACTTGGCTGGAGGGAGGGGGAGGTCATCAGATTTTTGTGCCAGCTTCTGTGCTAAGTGCTGGGCCATGAAGATAAGTCTGACCTTGTCCTTGTCTTGGAGGAGCTCGAAGGTTTTCGGGTGAGGCAGACGTATGAACAAGGTTGATGTGACACTCAAGTGTTAGGATCCGGAAGTGCAAGAAGGGCTCCGGGACCACGGGAGAGGGAATAACTGACTGCCTGGGGAGTCACCGAAGCAGAGACTTAAAGGCTGCATAGGAGGTGCCACTCACTTCCGGGTCTGTTGTCCCGGGCAAGCCATTTTTCTCATTCACAAATAGTTACGGGGCGCCTACTGTATTCCAGGCGCTGTGCATGTGCACATAGTATACCATAGTATATACTACACTGTGAGTAGAGTAGTGAACAAAGCAGTGAGCAAAAACATGCCTGTCACTCACCAAGCTTATCTTCCAGTTAGAAGGAGAATGAAAATTTTTAAATAAAGCATATTTTATGGAGTTTAGAAGGTAGTAAGTGCTGATGGAGACACCTAGAGCAAGAGAAGGGGATGAGAGTGCCAGGGGTTAGGTAGTAATTTTTCTTGTGTGTATATTTTGTGTAAGTATAAAAGAAAACAGTGAAATGATTTAATATATGACCGTATAAGTTTTATAAATGGAATGACAATGACACGCCTTGCTGTGAAGTTGACCACACGTGGCCACCTGTGGAAAAGGAAGCTCTTCATTGAGTGGTAAATGGTTGATCATGTCCCTAAGTTTACTGTTGGGCTTTGTCTCTCCTTCCCTTCTCTTATGCTCTTTTCCCTGCTTTCTCTAAGGACCAAGCTGCCTGAACTAATTTTAATAATGAGTGACAGAGAAAGGAAGGAGGGAGGAAGGAAAATGAGGTTATGATTAGGTGCAAGGTTAGAGAATGTAGAGTTGCTTATCTGCTTAAAGAGAGAGGAGAAGTCCCACCAAAGGATCCAGAAAAATGGCTGGTTGCAGGTGGGAACAAGGCAAGTACCTGGTGAACCTGGAACATCTCATGCCGGAAAGCAAGATGGCACTCACCCAAATGGGGTCATAGCAAAGGACCCAGAAGCTGGTTTGAAAGTGGTCTCACTGCACTGGCAAAATTGGAACAGCTTTACATCAAAACTTACAACAAACTTTACAACAAAATTCCATCAGAAAGTGATGACAGTAATGGGCTTTGACACATTGAATAATTTAAAAAAAAAAGATTCAGTAGTTTACAGTAATCATCAGAGATTTAAAAAGCAAAAGCTCTTTTACAGAACTTCAACTGACAAATTTGGAAAGTCCCTATTTTATAACCCCAGGTTGGTTCCTCAGTGGATGCAAAGACTAGTTAGTGGAAGGTTATTGTAGAGCAGTATTTTCACATGGGCCCAGAGTATCACCTCATAGATTACTTTCACTTCCACACTCAAAACACACAGGGGCGCCTGGGTGGCCAAGTCGGTTAAGCATCCGACTTTGTCTCAGGTCATCATCTCACGGTTCGGTTCATGAGTTGGAGCCCCGCGTCGGGCTCTCTGCTGTTAATTCTGAGCCCAGTTCAGATCCTCTGTCTCCCCCTCTTCCTGCTCCTCCCCCGCTCTCGTGCTTGCTCACTTTCTCTCTCTCTTCCTCAAAAATAAACATTAAAAAAGCAAAGGCACAGTGGTGCAGTCTGGCAGCCAGCGCTTCAACCACGTGGTCCAATCTGGCTTTACCAGTAGTGGGCCAACCTGGTCTGTGGGCTTCCGAGGTGATGCAGTCAAGTAAAGCACAGTATCACCTATGTGATATTTGTGCCAGATGGTTTCAGCTGAATCTAGTAATGAGGGAGTAGCAAATCCCAAAATTTGGGACATTCTTTAAAAACAGTTGGCCAAAGGGAGGCTAGGAAGAGTTAACATCAAATGTAACAGGTGAAGCTTGGTTAGATCAGGGATCAAAAAAATAAAAAAATCTGTAAAAGTCATAGTGGGATAACTGTACACTTTTGAATATGAACCACACGTTAGATATTAGTGAACTAAATGTGACTCTTCCTTGTGATGATGGTGCTTTGGTTGTATAGTCAAACCATTTTTTCGACTGTGTGTAGCTTTGAACATTGTCTGGAGAAAAAGTCTGGGAGTAAAAGCTCCTAACCCAAACGACCCAGCTGGATCCCCGTTGTTGACTAGATTGAGTGGGGTGCTGTGCTGCTGGGGGGTGTCCCCTTCTGCCCTCTCTGCTGTCCTGACTGTTCTTTTAGAGAACTGGCCCTGAGCTGTGATCAGGAGCTTATGGGCTGCTCAGCGCACGAGGAATCGGAGGGAGCACTTTTAGTGTTGTTGTTTTAAAATTTTTTTAGTGTTTAGTTTTGAGAGAGAGAGCATGCGTGCATGCGCAAGTCGGGGAGAGGCAGGGAGAGAGGGAGACACAGAAATTGAAACAGCCTCCAGGCTCTGAGCTGTCAGCTTTGGTAGAGCTTGATGTGGGGCTCAAACTCACAAACCGCGAGGTTGTGACCTGAGCCGGAACCAGACACTTCACCAACTGAGCCACCCAGATGACCCGAAGGAGCACTTTTTGAGGGGGTGGCCTAAGCTGGAGAGAGTGACAGGACAAGGGCCACAGTGGCTGCCCCATATGCATGGCACGGGAGGTGGGAGATTTGGTCTGTTGGAGTTAGATCTGAGCCTCATGCCTGGGCAGATGTTGATGAAGGGCACTGACCCTGGTGCTATGAGCCCTTGGAGGGTGCGTCCCCACTAAGAGGAATCAAGCATTCCCAAGGATGGAAGGCATGTGTTCTATGTCAAGCGGGAGTTGGTAACCAAGTCGTGTACTTCGATCAGCCCCTTTGTCTTAAACAGTGCTTTTCAAACTTTTCAAAGCAATAGGTCTCTTTTTTGTTTTTGTTTTTTTAAATGAAAATAAATGTTATTCTGGGCCCTCATGTATAAACCAGGCAAAAGTGTTGCTAGTGGGGGCCAGGGTCCCTCCGGTTCTCCCCGGCTCCTCCTGTGGGTACGTGAGAACCTCAGGGCTGCGAGGAGCACAGGGCAGAAGCTGTGAAGACAGCATGTGCTGTGAGCCCTCTCACACTGGGTGGGCCCGGTATGCAGCCTCAGTGCCCGTCTGCAATGCATTGGTGAGTCACTGCAGAAGAGCTGGCATGGACAGGGAGAGGGTAGGGCCGCTGCTTCCCCAGGACTGAAGTCCTTGGGTGGTGGTTGCACTGGAAGGTACGGGTGGTAACTGTGAGGCTGTTCTGAGTGGTTCCGTCACCATGTTCTGGCCAGATTCCTGGGCCTGAGTCACTGGGAGCCAGAGGCCAGGCACAAGCGAGGAGGCCCTGAAAGGGACTACCTGCTCTCATGTACCATCAGCATTGTTGCCCCTCCCTGGGACACCATAACCCTCAAAACTGCAAGGTGCCAAGAACTCTGGATGACCTTCCCTGGTGAGATGACTTGGGTTCCTTGGAGGGGCCCGTGGTGTACAAAGGTGGGGGGATAGGAGCTCGCTCAGGTATGGAAGCGGAAAGATACCAAAGGCCTGATGGGCTTCTGATGAAGCGACACTGCTCAGAGAATATCCAGGACCCTGTTAGAGCTGTAGCTGACTGAGGGCAGGCCTGGGCCTTATTCTTTGACACAGTCCTGAAAGGTGCTGAGTGTATTTTCAGGGCCTGGGATTCCATGGGGCAGCTGGCCACACATAGATGCCCTGCCATTTGGGTCATTCTTTTGTGCACTCTTCCTGAAATCACTGGAGAGGAATCACTCACTCACAGAGGCAGGGTGTGGCAGATGGTATATTTTCCCCAGCTTCGTGATGGTGTGTTTGGAGACTTCTGGGAGCAATCACAGCAGAGGCAGTGTCTTTCTTCGGAGTTCTGGGTTCCTGGGGCGTATGCGAGAGGCTTCCTGCCCTGTGGCAGACCATTCCTGCCTGCTGCTTTTAGTCCTTCTCTTATAGAAGGTACCTACTGCCCCGAGACTGCCTTTTGCAGGCCACAGTTGAGCTCCCAAACACTTATTTCTCTGCTACTTGGTTTACTTACCCTGAAAGGAAGCACAGTGAGGCCTGGTTGCAAAGAGTAACTGAGCTAATATATGGGAGTGACTGCCACAGTGCTCTGTAATACTGATTACAGAGGCAGTGACTCAATGCCAAATCTCAGCTCTTTGAATGCGAAGCCCAGTCCTTTCTTTGCTTTCCTCCCTCAGACCCTCCGGGAGTCATGCCCCTTCCTGCAACTGTCTGTCCGGCATCTTCCTCTTAGACTGTGCCTGCAGCATCTTTGTTTGCTGTCCTTAGGTCCTTCTCCATAAATCTGAGCATCCATCTGCCATATCCTCAGGCCTGGTCTCCTCTCTCGGCAGACTTGACCTCAGAGAACTCATGCTCTCAAGGCACTGAGCTTTCTGGGGAGTTGCTCACCCTACCTGTCAGCTCTTGGCCATGCCAGTTTTCTGTGTTCTCCACATGGTGGTATTTTTTAGAATACAGATATTTAATCACCACATTACCATTATTTTGGTATTTAAACATATGAAATCTGGATTATTTGTATGAACCCAGAAAATTCTAGGCTGCATTACTTTTGGAATGGAACATAGGTATTCTCATTTAGAAACGGTTCTGACCCCATTCTTCTTCTGTTTTAGAGCCTCTTGAGGCATCTCACATTCCCATTGCCCGATGACCAGTGAGGATGATTGTTTTCCTAACGTTTGTTCTTCATGTATATTTTACCCAGAGCCATTTGAAACGAGGGTATGTCTTTTTATTTTGTTTCCCAGAGCCTAGCTCCCTGCCTTGCACATAATAAGTGCTTAAAGAGTGACCTAAGATTCCGTTTTTGTATTAGCTTCTTGGGCTGCCGTAGCAAAGTACCATGAACTGCATGGCTTAATCCACAGAAATTCATTGTCTCACAGCTTTGGAGGATAGAAGTCTGGGCTCAAGGTGTCCGTCAGCAGGGCCATGCTCTCTCTGCAGGCTCTCGAAGAATCCTTCCTTGCCTCTTCCAGCTGCTGATGGTTCTGGCGGTCCCTGGCTTGTGCCTGCATAACCCTGCTCTTCCTGTGGCATTCTTCTGGTGTGTGTGTCTGTATCCAAATTTTCTCCTTTTTGTGAGGATACCCATTATCCTGGATTAGGGCTCACTCCAATAACCTCATTTTAATTCACCCTATCTGCAAATAAGGTCAGATTCTGAGGTACTGGGGGTTAGGAGGTACAACACATTTTTTTCTTTTTTTTGCAGGACACAATTCAACCTGTAACAAGTTTCTTTGTAGAATGTTATCTTAAAATTTTTTTAATGTTTATTTTTGAGAGAGCGCGTGAGAGAGCATGAGGCCGGGGGGGGGGGGGGGGGAGGTGTCGGGGAGAGGCAGAGAGAGAGAGGGAGACCCAGAATCAAAAGCAGTCTCTAGGCCCTGAGCTGTCAGCACAGAGCCTGACGCGGGGCTCGAATTCACGAACTTTGAGATCATGACCTGAGCCGAAGTCGGACGCTTAACTGACTGAGCCACCCAGGTGCCCCTGTGGAATGTTAACTTAAGTTGTATCAACAAGTCAGATAAATTAGTCATGGGCTTTTATTTATATATTAAAAATCATTAAAAATATGGGAGAGGAAATGCTATTAGTTTGTGGGTACAAATTTCATGTTCAGAAATTGGTAAATGTGGAGTATAATGTTTACAAAATTGTTGACTATTAAAATTCACATTGGTGTAGAATATTTTGAAATTAACTCCCTATCACTTTCAAAGAATTTTGTGAGTGTATATACCCCTGTTCCATGTAACTCTATATGCAGTGTATTCTTAGACACACATATACACACACATAGCAGTAAGAGACAGAACTAACACCAGCTGTTGCAGATTTATCAGTTAAATTGGGTCTCACTGCATGCTTGAATTTTATTTATTTATTTTTTTAAATTTTTTTTTTAAGAATTTTTTTTTTCAACGTTTATTTATTTTTGGGACAGAGAGAGACAGAGCATGAACAGGGGAGGGGCAGAGAGAGAGGGAGACACAGAATTGGAAACAGGCTCCAGGCTCTGAGCCATCAGCCCAGAGCCTGACGCGGGGCTCGAACTCTCGGACCGCGAGATCGTGACCTGGCTGAAGTCGGACGGTTAACCGACTGCGCCACCCAGGCACCCCCATGCTTGAATTTTAGTGAACATGACCTGAGCTCTCCCGATTCTGAGTCTGTGTGATAGTGAAGTCTTTTGCAAAGTGACAGGGTAATTTGAAGCAGATAATATTTTCAGTAGCTGTTAACATGCTGCCATTGTAGATGTCCTTTAGTGACTTCTGTTTTTAAAGAAGCTGTCTCTCTTTAGACCTTTAAGAACTCCGGTGAGGGAGAGCAGGTCCAGGTGTATGTATGAAAAATGGGGAACTTTCATACCCCAGTGTAATGTTTCAAAGGAGGAAACCCTTGCCATTCAGTTTTATTGTCCCCTTTCCCTTAAAAGCCCTGGATGAGTAAGCATGCTGAGTCCTCGTCCTTGTCCTTGGTGTGACTGTTTATACAACATCATGGGCTGTTGCCAGGGGAGGGAGTGTCCTGCCAGGATTCAGATCGAGGTCAGGGCTGTGCTGAGGGTGTGCAGGACTCCACGTGCCTCTCAGAGAGAGCAGCCCCATGAGGATGGGCAGAGGCCTGGGTTCTAGTGCTGGTTCCTTCACTATGGTGGCCTTCCAGGCGAGTCATCTCTGGACCTTAGTTTTCTCTTCCAGCAAATGTAAATATTAGCCTGGAGTCACTGTTTTTCCAAATTTCTCTAGCTGTGGAACTCCTTACTCAACTGAATACATATGAGAATTCCATCGGTAAAAGAAGAAAAGTGTAGTGGCTGTGATTTCAAGTAAGGCCAGGGCTGTGCTGGCTGCTGCAGCAGTATCCCAGGCCCGAGCCTTCTCAGACACCACAGAAGGGTGGGGTATCATTTCTAGACCCACTGGACCACACAGCTCTTCTCTTTTCTATTTTCCTGACCTCCTGAGACTGTGATTGTCTCCCCATGCAGAGAAACAAGGCCAGTCAAGGGGTGAACATTCCTCTGTCACAGCAAGTCTGATGGCTGGGATGAAAACAGCAAAAAGGCCCAATAAGAGGAAAGCAGACAGACAGAAGCATCCAAACAAACACGTAGACTTTAGCAAGATCCTAGATACTCAGAAATATAAAGACATGACACCACCACTAATGCTAGAATCTATCAGAATCTACTGGTATGGCCCATGGCATACACTGGGTTTTGTGTATATTATTCTGTGTATTTCTGGAACCAGCCTCTGAAGTGGGTGGTATTATCCCCCCCTGTACTGTTCAGGACCCTGAAAGTCAGTGCAGTAAATAACTAGCACAGAGCCATGCAACTAGTACACGGTGGATTTGCAGTTCTCACTTGGGTCTGTGCCATGGCCATGTTGCCATGGGAATGTCAACTTGCACACTTTCTCCTATCAGGAAAAGTCTGTCTAGGATATTTATATTTTATCAGGTTATATTTTGTCAAGGTTATCTAAGGCGTGTACTCTACAACTGAGTTCTAGCAAAAGAGTTCCTGATTTTCTTCTCCAGATACTCTTTTCATTTTCCCTGGAGTTGTTGGGCCTAAGCAGCTGTTGTCTGCTTAGAAGCTAGAAGACAATATCTGTAAGAAGTTACCTCCTATCAGGATACTGTTATTAGAACTACAGTGTCTTGGGGATTTCTGCTTGGCTAGAAGATTTTCTTTTCCTTCTCATCGTTAAGCATTCAAAACTATTGGTCTGTGTCCAAGCATGACATGATGATTTTATATAAAATGGTGTCTTCAGTCTGAGATTCACAGAAATGACAAGTACCTTAATAAGCCAGAGATCTCCATTTCCTTGAGGAGACTGGTCTCTCCCTCCCCTCCCTGCTTCTCTCCCAGGCTGTGGGAAGGCTCTCCGGCTCAGCTATATTGTTGGTTCTTGTTCCAAGGAGACAAAACGGTGTCACAAGTGAGTAATGATTAGGGACTAGTAATTTTCTAGGATGGGCACACAGGTCAGACAGGCCCCAGCACGTTCCTAAAGTGCTGTCCTTTGCCTGCAAGATGAGTGGGATGCCCCTGGCTCATTGCTCAGCAGTCCCTGCATCAGCTGCTGCCCTCTGGCTGGAAGGAGAGGTTCAAAGCAAGAAGGTTTGGAAATAACTCAGCTTCTAGTTGGCATGTCATTTACTTCATGTAATGGTCCATCTGAGTCATTCGGGCTGACTGGACATGTGACCACTGCCCGTCCTGGTCTCTGGGGCGGGGTTACCACCATTGGTTTGGATTTATGTTAAGCTGTGTGTCTGCTGTTACTTCTTCCCTGAGACCCTTTCTTCACCAAAGGATTTTCTTCCTTGGTGAAGATCAGTGTTTCGGATGACCAGATACTCCAAATCTTCTGGCATAGACCCAATTCCAAACATTCTGTCTTCCTTCCTTCCTTCAAACGTATTTATTGAGCATCTCTTTATGCCGAGTATTGGGGATACTACAGTGAACACGGCAGATTCAGTCTCTGCATTGTGGAGCTCATGTCATGTAAGATCAAATATTCTGATTTCCGGTTTGGGAAATATGGTTGCCTATTACCTCTCTGACCCTTGTTCTCCAGCAGCGATAACGCCCTTGCAGCAGGAATTTAGGTGGGGAGTAACTTTTCTGTAGTCTCTCCGTCTTTCTAAGGCACTTTCCACAGGCATGAGCATGTAAGTAAGTTGTCAGCTCTGAGTACATCCCAGGGAACAGTTTAACTGAGAGATTCTCCGTTTCACCAATTATGCCTGCTGTTAATTATGCTGCATTTCACGTAGGGGTTATGGGATGCATTTCAGTTGGCTCTTACCTGTTCCCTTCTTTGGCGTGGACTTTGTTTTCATTTCATGTATTTGTTAGGGCTTTGGTTTTCAAGGCAATTTTGCCTACTACTGTTTCATACCCAGGAGGCTTTTGTTAGGCCTAGGACATTTTTAAGAATTTGATTTTTTTTTTTTAATTTTTTTT
The DNA here is from genome assembly GCF_018350175.1 of Felis catus. Taxonomy (NCBI): domain Eukaryota; kingdom Metazoa; phylum Chordata; class Mammalia; order Carnivora; family Felidae; genus Felis; species Felis catus. The sequence continues at coordinate 46,921,548 of NC_058373.1, read as the reverse complement.
TTCAACGTTTATTTATTTTTGGGACAGAGAAAGACAGAGCATGAATGGGGGAGGGGCAGAGAGAGGGGGAGACACAGAATCGGAAACAGGCTCCAGGCTCTGAGCCATCAGCCCAGAGCCTGACGCGGGGCTCGAACTCACGGACCGCGAGATCATGACCTGGCTGAAGTTGGACGGTTAACCGACTGCGCCACCCAGGCGCCCTTAAGAATTTGACATTTTAATATCAACCAAGCAGCATTATAAAGAAGTTAAAAAATTTAATTACAGAGACTTTCAAACATCTACAAAAGGAAACTGAATCGTGATAAATCACTGACCCTTCACCCAGCCCTGAAGCCCTCGACCCATGCTCAGTCCTGCTCTGTCTGTACTCCTGTCTGCTTCCTTCACCCTCTATCCCAGATATCATAAATATTTAAGCATGTTTCTCTAAAAGATAAAGGCTATCTCTTAATATAATCACAATGCTCTTATCATGCCTAAAAAAACTAATATTTATCTTATAGGGAGATATTTTAAAGGACCCGAGAGGAGAAAAATTCAGCCACGGTCACAGTGCCAAACATGCCAGCTCTTTTCATTTCTTTTCTTTTTCTTTTTCTTTTTCTTTTTTCTTTTTCTTTTTCTTTTTCTTTTTCTTTTTCTTTTTCTTTTTCTTTTTCTTTTTCTTTTTCTTTTTCTTTTTTCTTTTTCTTTTTCTTTTTCTCTTCTCTTCTCTTCTCTTCTCTTCTTTTCTTTTCTTCCTTTTCCTTTCCTTTCATTTTTTCTCTTCTCTTCTTTCTTTTCTTTTCTTTTCTTTTCTTTTCTTTTCTTTTCTTTTCTTTTCTTTTCTTTTCTTTTCTTTTCTTCCTTTTCCTTTCCTTTCCTTTCATTTTTTCTCTTCTCTCTTCTCTTCTCTTCTCTTCTCTTCTCTTCTCTTCTCTTCTCTTTTTTCCTGTGTTCTCCAATTTTTCACCAAGAGCTTACTTAAATTTCATCACAATGATAGCAGTCTCGGGCTCCTTTGCAACTCCTAGAGATTTTATGATGGGGGCAAACCGCAGCTCCCTGTCCCTCCCTCTAAGAAGATCAGAGGGTGTTCCCTTCAGCTGGACTGTATTTATGTATACTGGGAAGTTCCCCAGAACCTCTTCCAACTTCTAAAACTCCTTCTTTATTCAGCAAACATTTATTGAGAAACTCATCGAGTGTCTGTCACTGTGAGATGTCAGGGATTATGATGGAAAAGAAGACAAAGGAGGCCCAGTGGATTGGGGAGCAGGCCTTACATAGATGATAGATGACGATACTAATAATCACTCCACTGTGGTTGTGGTGAGGGTGTAGAGGCCTAACCAGTCTGAAGAGGCCTTGAAGGAGAGACATTTCAGCCCACCAGTGGGCACCGCGTGCAGAGGGAATAGCCCGCATGATGCCCTGTGGTGAGAAGGAGAGGTTTGCTGATAAAGGAACAGAAAGGAGGCAGTGAGGGCAGAGGGGAAGACGGATCCCAGGAGGGGAAGACAGATCCCAGGAGGCTGGACAAGGGCCTCCCCATCCTGAGCCTGCCTCTTCCCAGTAGCCCGACCGGACTGGGGGCCATGGTGTTGGCTTCCCTGCCCCTGAGGTTTGGGCTGCCGCATGGAGACATGACTTACAATTTCACTCTTGACTCTTAGCTATTTTGAAGGCTTTGTGGTCAAGGGAAGAGCTTAGATTTGGGAAGATGTACTCAGGCACTTGGATGTTGCACTTTGGAAGAACTAATATTTACATGGTAGGGTTATTGTGAGGATTAAAGAAAATACGGTATAATAAAGCAGACAACAAATATTTATCCCGTGTGCTTTCTTGGCAAACATCTCTTCCCTGTCCCCGTCACAGTACAGTTTCTGCTTACACTGCCTCAGGAGCCCTCTCCTCGGGAATGGCCCATCCTCATGGCCCTTCTCTGGGCTCTTATTTAGTCCCTGACTTTGTAATATTCTTTTAGGTTTAGTTTTTTGAAAGTTGAAATGAAAGCTGTCCATTCAAAAATAATCCCCCCCCCTCTTTTTTTGGCTAAGAAGCATAAAGGAAAAAATGAAATCCTGTTTTAACTGAAGACACGGGTATTAAAAGTCTGGGTTCCATCCTTTCCAGTGTTTTATACACACAAACAGACATTTAAAAGGAAAAAAAAAAACAATAGGGAAATGACTGCTTCTCACTTAACAGATCTTCGCTGTCTTTTCACGTGGGTAACCGTTAGGTCCATGAATTTCATGGACCTTGTTGTGTTGTCCGTGACATTTTGTGTGTTTTCTTCCATAGGCGGTGGTCCTCGTGTCCCGGCAGGGCAGGGAGGCAGAGTGGTCTGCGTGCGGCCACCTGAGCCTTTTCCTGAAAGCCGGTCCATATGGGAAAGGCTTTGCTCTGCAGAAATGCATTTCTGCTTCTGTCAGCCTCAGCTTGTTTTTCAGGAAGTGGGTGGGGTCTGACTGAAAGAGTTTGCTTTTGTTTCCTGGTACATAGAGAGTTTCATTAGAGCTTTTCCTCTTCCTAATTTTATGTCTGGGAAACCAGAGGCCTGGACTCGCAGCTCATCATTCCACCAAGAGCCATCTGACAACGTCTTCATCTATATTTATGTACACATTTCAGGAGTTGCATTAGTGCCTGTGGGGCCCAAGCACGAAGGCCTCAAGTGGAATCATTTTCTGGAAGTAAATGCAGAGCATCATAATTCCTTATGTCTTTCCAAGTATGTATGGAAGGGTGGAAGCAATGGGTGTTTTGTTTTTTAGTTTTTTTTTTTTTTAAAAGCTCCCATCACAGAGAAACAATACAGAAGGGTATAAAGACAGAATTGAAAGTCATCCCGATGCCCAGTATCCCCGCCCACCCCACTGTCCCCTCCTTAGAGGTCATTACTGTTAAAAATTTGCCATGTATCTTTCTAGACTTTTCTTTGACAAAGTTTAAAGAAATGGACTTACAAGATTTTCATTCTGCCACAAATGAATGATTTTAAAATGCAAATGACAGTTTTGCCTGCCAAAAAACATGGTGTGAGTTGCATGGAAGGAATTTTTGCAAAAGTGGCTTAAAAATCAGTGGGAGGGCAGAGTCGCTCTTACGGAATTCACGCTTCTGCATGGTGATTGCCAAAGTACCAGCGTTAGCCCAAGGGGATATAGGACGTAGGTCGGTTTGTCTGTGAAGTCTCAGTCCCTGGGTTTTTCTCGCCCTTCTATGCTGTGGAGGCTCTGACTCCATCCGCCTGCATCTAACAGAGCCTGCAGTATGGGGAAGTATACTTTGTGTCGCACAGAATTGGTCTTGAATCTAGATGTGTGACTATCAGCAAGTTGTTTAACCTCTCTGAGCTTTGGTTTTCTCAGCTGTAAAGTGGAGAGGACAATTGCCACGTCATAGGGTGGTTGTCTTCACAACTTAGGTGTACTAAGGGACACACCCAACGTATAGTAGAGGCTGAACAGATCTTAAGTTCCCTTTCTCCCACTTCTTGAGCCTTCATAGTCTACACGGGTGTTAGGACTTGGCCATGTTACGCCTTCCCGAGGGTGTTTGCATTTCAACCCTGAGCAAAGCTTCAGGTGAAGGAAGTAAGGCACAGGAAGATGGTTTTGGAGTGAAGTCATGCTGCCTCTGCCTGGCTTTTCAGAAATATTTCATGAATGGTCACAGCAGGTTGTGTACTCACCCCCACCTCCTTTTCTCAGAGCGGGCTCCAGAGTCAGTCCTGACCTCAGGGGATAATGTGGCTGCCAGGGGGCAGCCCACATTCTTCTCCTGCTATCTCAGCCTCCTGTATTGCAAGTGATGTGTTTCGTGATGAGGTTGAGGGCGCACGGAGGAACTGAGATCAGGGGAAAAGCAGCATTACCAGCTTACTAGGAATGTGAGAATGCGGGCACTTGATGTTGTCATGATGGACAACACAGGTCTGTCTGGCACCTTTGTAAGAATGAGAAAGGTGCCCTGCTCCGGGGCGAGGTGCCCACTCTTGGGTGGGTGGTTAGGGTTTCTGTAGAAATTCGAGAAAGGTACCCTTCCTCTACAGTAAAAGGCTGGCTCCACCCATGCTGGGTGCCAGTGGGAGAACAGCGAGCAGGCAGGGTTTCCCCTGTTTCTCTTTGCCACTGGGCTCCTCTGTGCCAGCACAGCCCGCACAGCCATATGTGGTGCAGCCATTATCACAGCTGTTTCCACGAGGCCTAAATGATCATTACCCTTTTCTCCTTTCCACCTTCTTAGCGTCCTGACTTAAGCAATGGAGAACCGACCAGGAAACTTCCTCAGGGTGTTGTGTACGGTGTGGTGCGGAGATCAGATCCCAACGAACAGAAGGAAATGGTGGTGTATGGGTGGTCCACCAATCAGCTGAAAGAAGAGATGAACTACATCAAAGACGTGAGTCATTTAAGGACTTTTGTTTGTTTATCCTCTTTTTGTAGCATGTGAGAAGGTGGAGTCAGAAGCATCGATGTGAACGTAATAAGACATTTTGGAAGAATTCCTAGTGTCGCCTTTTTGGGTGGAAATATTTCTACGTATCTTTATGGTAATGTTAAAAATACAGATGTAATTCTGCACTGAGGTACAGAGTGAACTTCTGGATGTTACTAAGCAGGGGTACTCAGGAGACCAAATGACTCCTTTCCATGAATGATACAGAGGCTTTTAAGCAATTTTGCTTATTACATTGGATATTCTACTCTTAATATATAAGTTTGGAAAACTATAAATTCGTTTGCTTTTCACCATAAGTAACGGAAAAGCCGACAAAGGAAATTTGTGTCATGTGGGGCTAAGTCCAGGGGTGGGTGGGCTCCAGGCAGGGCACGTCCAGTCTCCAGTCCTACTTCTCTGAGTTTCGCTTGGTTCTTTCCTCCTTCATCCTCAGGCTCATGGCATCATCTGAGCATGTGATGGTGTCTGGAGGAAGAGAAGAGGCCGCTTATCTCTGGTTTCTTTTTAGAGGCCCTCTTTTAGGCTTCTCCTCATGTCTCATTGGCCAGGACTGGGTCACATGCCCATTCCCAAATCTATCGCTGGATGGATCCCCTGCCGAGGAGAATGAGATTGATGATGGCTGGCTCAGACCAATTAATTATGTTCAAACAGATGCTGAGAAGTCAACCACACTAGACACAGTCCGTCCTAGGCCAATCAATGCCATTTCTTTGTGTTTAATATTCCATTTCTTCTTAATTACACACTCTTTGAAGAAAGAATGGGAAATACAAAAATGTATGAATCCATACATTTTTTATTATGAATCCATAATTCTGACATTTAACCAGAACAGTTGTTAAGGAGCATTTCCTTCTAAATTTTTTATTTCTTTTTGTCTTCTCTCCATCCATCCCTCCATCCATCCATCCATCCATCTATCTATCTCCTTTCCTTTTTGGTTATTTTGGCCTCTCAGTGCCCTTGTTTTCCAAATCAGTGTGATTAAATAGCACATGAGTTACTTTCATGCTCATGGGCTCTGAACACCAACCTGTGGCCTAGAAAGTGCTCTTGAGAAACAGAGCCAGGTGGGGCAGTGGCCTACCCCAGAGGTACCACGTCTGTTTTTGGCCCAGCCAAGGTTTTGTTCTCTCTGGGCTTCAGTTTTCTCCTGTGTAGATTGCAGAGTTTGGGAAGGGGCCCCCAAAGTCAAAACTGCCAGCTTTGTGGGGCACCTGGGTGGCTCAGTCGGTTAAGCATCCGACTTAGGCTCAGCTCATGATCTCGCAGTTTGAGTTCAAGCCCCGCGTTGGGCTTTGTGCTGACAGCTCAGAGCCTGGAGCCTGCTTCAGATTCTGTGTTTTCCTCTCTCTCTGCCTCTCCCCCATTCGTGCTCTGTCTCTCTCTCTCTCTCTCTCAAAAAAAACATTAAAAAAATTTTTTAAAACCTGCACACCCCATTTTGTTTGGTGCGTTTCCAGGCAAGATACAAAGTCATGTTGTCAACTTTTATATGGATTTTTTAAAAGAACATCTCTGATCAAATATTAAAAATAACTGTTGGACACCTTCTTTCATGTCTTGAAAGATTTGGGTATTTGTATAATTAAAAGGAATAAAACATAATCTTGTTTTGATTAAAAGTAGTATAATACTACTATAATAAATGTAAATACATGTAAATACATGTATAATAAATGTAAATAAATTCATTATAATAAATGCTTAATAGAGAAAATAAAAGCGAAACGAGCTATACACATACACAAATGCATAGGACATGTGTTATCTCAAATCCCTAGTCATCCTATCCCCGAATACAATTTGTAATCATTCAGAATATATCATTCCTGATTTTCATGTATAAGAGCAACTTGAATATTCCTAGTCTCCAGTATTTTTCTCACAGAAATACTCAGTCCCTCCTTACTTAAAGTCCTCGGATAACATGGCAGTGCTTCAGACGTAAGCCTTTTAAACAAGGCTGAGACTTGCCATTTGCCCAAGACAAAAACAGCAGGTGGAGGCTGGTTGTGAACCAGGGGTGACATGTACCTAGGTCACAGGAGTGGTTCTGACCTGAATTGCCAGCCTCCATTAAAAAATTAATTTCCAGGTTCCACCTTCTATGGTTGGCTTCAGATCCATCTCGCGCTGGCTCATCCTTAAGCATGTTTATGGGGTTGTTTGTTCTTTCTTGCCATGAGTGACTCTGGCCCAGTTAGCTTCCTGCAGTATTTGCCACCCAGCTCCCCCAGTCCCCACTGGTGAGCAGTACCAGAGCCAACTCAGGGCCACGGTAAAAGCCATTCTGTCTACCCAGAGTGAAGAGTTGTGCTTTTGGTCTCATTTTTCTAAAATGTTTGTAGATGACAGGAAGAACGTAGACTCTTATCAGAATTCATCTAGTGAAGGCTTGGCCTCTTGCCTTGCACCCCCCTCTCCTGCACCCCCTGCTGAAATATTTACCAATATGCAGTCACCCTGAATAAACATGCAGTCTGATTTAAAGCCATGTGCTAGCTGTGCAAATGCAGCTTCAAGGTGAAGTCTCCCCATGCTGTCCCCAGCACACTGGTTATTCCAACCAACTGTTGCCTTTGAGCCCTTCTGGCATTGGAAGTTCTGGAGCCTCCCTATAGAGGGCTCCCTTGAGACCTCTTTTCCTTTTTTTTTTTTTTTTTTAATTAAAAAAAATTTTTTTTTAAATTTAGAGAGAGAGAGAGAGTGAGAGCAGAGGAGAGAGGCGGAGAGGGAGAGAGGGAAAGAGAGAGAGAGAATCTTAAGCAGGCTCCACACTCATCACAGAGCCTGATGCAGGGCTCAATGGCAGGATCATGACCTGAGCTGAAACCAAAAGGTGGACACTTCACCAACTGAGCCGCACAGACGCCTTGGGGCTTCTTTTCTGTTTGGAGGATTCCTGAGTTCTCCATCAGAGGGGTAGCAGAAGAAGGGAGGAGACAGGGACAAGTTTTTTTGCTTTTATTTACAACATTTGTAAGGCTCTCCTTACCACTCCAGAAGTGCTACTATAGAAAAAACTTAAACAGTGATTATGTAAACAGATGTTACGGGTCACCCTGACTTTTGTTCTATTCCATGCCTTATTGTGATTATCGAAGAACTGATGTTCAAACTTATGGGCTTTCTAGGCTCCTAATTCCCTGCTGTACATCCCAGGTATTTAATTGCTCTTTGTTGGTCAGAGTGGAGATAGAGAAAATTAGAAGTTGCTTTTTGCTCTTTGGATTTTTGATTCCTCTTAGCTGCCTGTTTATAGAGTCAACTTGTTAAAATTTTTGTACTTACAAAAATCTGCAATAGAAAGAAGGGTAAATCAAGAAAAAAAAAAAAGAAAAAGAGGTAAATCTTACCTGAATGTGGTTTAATAGGTGATAGGTGAATTTCAACAAACCATTTTTTCTTCAGAGCTTATTATTTAGTAATTAATCTTTATTAATAATTATATACAATCATAGTACATATTTATTATCATTGTTATTATTTGGACAGTACCACTGGCTCTTAACTAGATGTCAGGATGATTTTTCTCCCTTAATCTCCCCAGTGTCATGTACTTAAAATTGTGTGTGTGTGTGTGTGTTTTGTGTGTGTGGGCCCGTCTTCCCATTAGGGTTTCTTAAAACCCTTAAATTAGGGTTTTGGCAGTCTTATGTAAAAGTGTTATAACTTGATCTTTAACCAGCATCTTTGTGGGCTGCAGGTGAGAGCCACTTTGGAAAAAGTAAGGAAGCGAATGTATGGAGACTATGATGAAATGAGACAGAAGATTCGACAGCTCACCCAGGAACTGTCAGTAAGTCAATGTCCCAGTGACTTGGAAATATGGAAGGATGGTAGGTCTTAGAACTCCCTCCCAGTGGCTGGTACCTGAACATATCTGAGTTTATGATGTTCTTTGTGAATGGCATCCTATTTTAAGTGAACTGAGATTTTATCACAGAATTAAGCTTATTATTTTGAGGAATATTTTTTGTGGCAAGAATAATCTTTGCCTTCAAAGCATTCCCTGTAGAGTCAGGAACAAGACAAGGAAGCCAGCTATCACTGATACCATTTAACATTGTACCTAAGAACTAGCCAATGGAACTAAACAAGAGAAATAAATTTAGTGGTATAAAAACTGGGAGGGTAGATGTAAGGCTGTCACTGTTTACAAACTATATGATCATATACCCAGAAAGCTCAAGTGAACCAACGAAAAAAACACTACTATAAAAATAATTTTGTAAGGTAGCAGGATAAAAAAATTAATAGATACAAACAAATGGACTTAATCCTACAAAAAACAACCAGTTAGAAGTAATAAGAGCAACAGAAAACCACCAGATACCTAGGAGTAAACTCTAACAAGAGGAAAGACATACCATGTGCTAAGACGGGAAACACCAACATCATAAGATGTCAGTATTGTTCAGGTTAATATACAAATGTAATGTAACCCAATAAAAATACGAACAGATTTTTATTTTATGTTGTGTCTTTACAGCTGGACTAGGTGATTCCAAAGTATAACGGAAAATAAATATGAACAGTTGAAATTCTGGGGGGAAAAATACAGCGAGGGAGACTAGCTCGATTAATATTACAAGAAACTGAGAGACCGTCAGAGATTAGAAGAGTGTCATATTGGCACATAAATAAATAAGCATCCATGAAAAAGCCCAGAAATTTACCCCAAAATATTATAAACGCAACATCTCAAATAAAGGGAGGAAAACGGACCAGTCAGCATATGCTGTTGGGGCAGACTTACATCTAGATAAATTCCAAAGAGATCAAAGATTTAAATATTGAAGGTAAAACTTCAAAGTGCCAGAAGAAAATATATTTGAATTCTCTTATTCTCTAAGGGTGAAAAAGGCTTTTTATTACTCTGACATGAAATCTCAGGACCATAAAAGAAACGTTTGGTAATTTCGACTACGCTGACATGAAAGACGTGTGCTGGCAGGGCCACTAGTCAAAATCCAAGGACAAACCTAGGAAAACTGATTTGCCCTTCATCTCCTAGATAACAGGCTAAGTTTCTGAGTATTCAAAAAAGTGCCCAGGCATCAAGAAGAAAAGGCCACAAGCCATAGAAATAGGCAAAATATTTGTTACAAGTAACCTACAGCAAGATGAAGGTGAAGAGTTCTTCAGTGTCTGACAAGGATGCTCAACCCCACTCCCAATAAGAGGGATGCAGACGCAAACCAGCCTGAGATGGAACTTTTACCTATGAATTCAGCACACCTGCAGGAACAGGACAAGACATCGTTAGCAGTGCTGTGGAGAAACAGGTGGCTGGATAGGATGTCATTGTGTAGTACTCCCAGGGACAGCAAAATGGCTGTATCTGCCACATCCTATATCCTGTGACTCAGCAATTCCGTTCTTAAGAACATACTCTATAAACTCTCACGTTGTGAAATGACCTATGTGTGAAAGTAGTTATCACAGCACTGTTTGTAACAGTAATGAGATTGGAAACCTAAATATCCATGAAGAAGGGGAAAGTAAAATAAATTGTGACCCTACAGTAGAATATGCAGAATTTAAAAAGAAGGTGGGGAGGAGGGGAGGGGAGAGGAGAGAATAAAAAGAACAAGTAAGCTCTTCAAAAACAGATATGGAAAGATTTCAAAGATACAGAGTGGATGGTAAAAAAAAAAAAAAAAAGCAAGATACAAGAAAATACCTATAATGAGCCACCACTTATGTAAAACAGAAGGGGAAAATAAGTGTTTAGCTAGTTTTGCGGGTGCAAAAGTAGTTACTAGAAGGATGATCCAGAAACTTAATTTTTTTTAATGTTTATTTTTGAGAGAGAGAGAGCTAGTGAGCACGAGCACAAGAGGGGCAGAGAGAGAGGGAGACACAGAATCCCAAGTAAGCTCCAGGCTTTGAGCTGTCAGCACAGAGCCCAATGCGGGGCTCAAACTCACAGGGTGTCAGCCAAAGTTGGATGTTCAACCGACTGAGCCACCCAGGGACCTCTGATTCTTTCTTATTTTTTAATGTTTATTTTTGAGAGGGGGGCGGACAGAGAGGATCCAAAGTAGGCTGTGTGCTGACAGCAGAGAGCCCGATGAGGGGGCTCGAACCCCTGAACTACGAGATCATGACCTGAGCTGAAGTTAGATGCTTAACCAACTGAACCCCCCGGTGCCTCTCAATAATTGTGATTCCTGATTGAAGATCAGAGTGGGCAAGGTGGTGCCTGAGTAGATGGGATGGGAGTGATAGATGTATTTGAATGTGTACCTTTTATACTTTGTGTTTGAACTGTGTGGATGTATTACAGATTTAAGAAAAAATAACATTCCTGTGGTTTAAACAAACTAATGCCTGTGAGAAAAAAAATTTTTTTTATATTTGCAATTCACAGTGTTGAAGAACAAAAGCCCATGCATATATGACCTACTTTCCATAAAAATTGGTTTCTGCAGGAAGGAAGCATAGGTACAGCAGTCGTGCATTAGGGTTTAGCATATGGCTGCGAGGGCTTGGCTGCGAGATGGTCTGCTTAGGTAAGACCCGCTGCCTTGATGATAGGCGTGGGGCTGTGTAAACATACCCACCTAGCCCATTCTCACTGGCTTGTGGGAGGACACTTGTGAAATTCTCACATACTTGTGGAAATTTCACTCTGCCATCCACTGACACACGTCAACATCTGTAATTAAAGCCAGGGGATGGGATTTGCAATAGATGCACAAATAGTCTCTGCCCCTGGCTTTCCATTACCGTCTCCTGCACACCCTCATTTTCTCTTGTGAGAATGGTCATGGGAATGCGTCTCTCTGCCTATAGTCTTCTCCTCCTCCAGGCCACCCCACATTCCACAGCCGGAATAAGATTCCTAAATTCCTGCTGTGTGAACACGCCCGTGAACAAGAACGTGCCACGCGCTCCTGGTCCTGGTCTGCCGTGTCAACTCTGCCTCCCACTCTCGGAGCGCACCTCCTCTTCTGTCATTTCTGACTGCTTGTGGCTCCCACACACCACGCAGGGCTCTACCCTTGAGCCTGCTCGGAACCCTCACCCTCTAGTTCTGCCTCCCTGCTTCTGTATGTCCAGCCCTCCTTGAAGGTCT